>NC_141904.1:69017812-69325156 GCF_057802395.1 Ceratotherium simum simum
GACCCAGAAACTTGAACATAGTTCTGCTCCTGTACTTGTCACAGCATATTGTACATTTTCTGTTTCTTTGACCTTATCTCCCACTACACTTGAAGATTCTCCCGAGAAGGGACAATATAATACCCTTAGCATAGTGCTGGGAACATCAGTGGGCAAGAATGGCAAATCTTTGGCAAGTGTGCTGTCATTATCCCCTCCAGTACTCATGAAAGTTGCTCCCCTCATCCCACCAGAGTCCTCTTCGACACAGCATTCCTAGGAGTTGCTGACAACAGACGAGAACCAAGCAGTTCAAGATGCAATGTATTTGTTACTCATACAGTAGATGCTCATCAAATATTGAATAAAATATAACATTTCCCTTGCCTTTTTATTTATTTATTGTTTAAAAAAATTTCAAAGACGATTTTTTAGAGCAGTTTTAGGTTTACAACAAAATTGAGAGGGAGGTGCAGTGATTTCCGATATACCCCCTGCACCCACACATGCATAGCCTCCTCCTTTATAAACATCCCTCACCAGAATGGCACTTTTTCTTTTTTACCTAGGATGAACCTAACCTTCTTCCAAGATGCACAGCCTGCAGATCTTGTCTTTGGCTTCCTGGCAGAATGCAGGAGTGTAATATCTTTTGTTCTCCCATCTTTCACCTCTTCCTTAAATTTTGTCCAGTGTTTTATTTTTATTAAGAGTCATTCATTTGTTAAGTTTTACCCATCACATATAAGACCCGATGGTTTCAAAGATAAATAAATAAACGATCTCTTCCCTCAAGAAGGTAAACGTTAATACAATATAAAGCTGTTATTTTATGATTAATTTTGTGTATTTCCACCTCTCCTATTATGCTGGTAGCTCTGGTGGCCCCCTTATGACATGGGGCAAGTTACTCCATGTCTCTGAATTCCAGCTTCTTTTTATGAAATGAAGATAATAATACATATCTCATAAAGTTGCTGTAAGAATTAAGCGAGATAACACACCCTAGAATTTTCTTTCATAATACTGATAACAGTTGTATTTACTGGATTATTTGCTATATGTAGTATCTGCCTTACTAGACTGGGGTCTCTCAGTGTTGTTACTATGCCTGTGTTGTTCCCCTTGATAGCTACAACTTCAACCACTGTGCCTGACACGGAGTAAACCCAATCGCCGTTACTTAACGGTTAATCATGATTAACAATAGTAAGGGTGAATCTGGAAGCAGCTGCAAAGATGGAATTCAAGCTATTTGTGTCTGGCTCCTTTAGTTTGAGGGACATTGAGAAAAGAAGTTCATAAACTTGAGATTTTCTTTATGTAGCAATATTTTGTCGCTGTTATGTATTTTTTACATGGGAGTATTTTGTATTAGGATGAATTTTCCTCTGTTTGAGCAATAGCCCTTTTAAACCATCTAATAATTTGACAAAAACTAAAATTCATTTCCAGTATGATAGCCTATGAAAAGTTCTCTTGAACGGTGTACAAATGTTTAAAACTATATATTTGATGATATATATATATATATATTACATATATATCTCTATGTATAGATGTATGTGTTGTCTCTCTCTGTCTATCTGCCTATCTATTTATCTATCTAAAATTTGCAGGTAAAGGAAAGAATTCCTTTCCTTTTCATAGTTACACAATGGAATTTTAACTAAAAAATAGCAGTTTTGTTCAAATTTTTTCTTTGAAGGTAGAATTACTCCTGTGGATATAAATCCTATATGATAAACTTTTCCAAAGTAAGCTTTGAATATTTATGATTCAAAATTATCTAACAAGAGAAACAAATGTACAACTGATTACTAAAAGTTCAAGGGTTTATCTTTTTGAAAGAAGTAAAGGCTGTTTGTTAGTAGTGCAATCACAGGGCTTTGATTTTTGTTGTTTGACAGGAAATAAGTAGCGTATTGTATGATGAAGCCAGCCCTGGTGGTCTAGTGGTTAAGATTCAGCACTCTCACCGCTGCTGCCTGGGTTCATGTTCCGGTCAGGGAACCACACCACCCATCTGCGGATTGTCATATTGTGGCGTCTGTGTGTTGCTGTGATGCTGAAAGCTATGCCACTGGTAGTTCCAATAACAGCAGGATCACCCATGCTGGACAGGTTTCAGTGGAGCTTCCAGGCTAAGACGGACTAGGAAGAAGGACCTGGCCACCCACTTCTGAAAAAATTGGCCAGAAAAACCCTATGAATACAGCGGAGCATTGTCTGATACAGCGCCAGAAGGTGAAAGGATGGCGCAAAAAGACTGGGCAGGGTTCCACTCTGCTGTACACAGGGTCGCTAGGAGTTGGAATCCCCTCGACACTCTAACGACAAATTATATGATGGGAGGAGTAGCCAAACCTGCCTCTGCCCCTCGCTTTTCAGATTCCTCGAAGTGTTCTGTCCATTTGCGTTCTTTTAGTTCAGGACTCCTTAACATTTTTTGGTACCATGGAAGCCTGGTGAAGCCTCCAGATCCCTTCTGAGAATAATGCTTTAAATGCATAAAATAAAATGCATAAGATTATAAGGAAACCAATCACATACGGTTATCAAAATATTTGAAGATTTTTGATATAGTAATATATGTGCATCTTTATCAATAAATAAGACCTAGAAATTGAATAACCAATGATGGGATGAGAATAAACAATATTTTGAGATATCAGTAACAATTGTAATGTGATATGAAAATATTCGTGATTTCTGCTGTTCACAAAGTCACAGTTGTTGCCAGTACTGCTATTGTGATATTGCCTATGTTTATGATCAAAGGGAATTCTCAATTTTCGTCAGAAGTTAGTGAAAACAAAACACTTCTGTTTTAGCTGGGTGTTACAGTGATGTAAAATGGTGTTAGCTTGGTTTTTGTCCCCAAATAAGACTTTTTTTTGTAGACCTGCTCCTTTTTTTCCCCATTTTCTCTTTTCAGCACAACACTTGACTTCACTACAAGTAACAGGACTTTTTTAATGACATGAATATGCACCACACAGTCTTAAGAATAAAAAAAGATGAATGAGCATCTGAACCTTACTGAAAAGAAAGAAAAAAGACCTTCTCACGAGCATGGTTATATTTGCTAATTGGTAAAATTAACTGTACTACTTTCTAGCTCATCGCTTTATTTATTTTGGTGTTACACATTGAGGCTTAAAGAGACTTCTGGAGCTAGAGAAAGAGTGAAGTTATCTAATGAAAGAAGGAGTATCCAACATAAAAAGCCCAAGCTATCACTCAGGAGTGTGAATGTAAGATCAAAGATGCTACTTTGGGCAACAGTTGAATGAATTTTTAATATTTATCAATTTTTATTACAGACACAGCCTGGTTTTACAAAGACATTGTCATGTTTTAGGTTTTCTCATCTTAGTTTCTTTTGCTCAGTGCTTTAGAAATGTCAGTTGTTCAAAATAATATCGCCCTGGCATTTAAAACTTGGTTCATAGAAGTGTATATATATTTTTTAGAATGAACAATATATCATTCTTTAAAATGAAGGTTATATTGATTTTTTTCTCATACTATTCTTTAGAAAACAGTCTCTCTTTTTGCTAATGAAATCTGTCCATTCTTGCTCGTTAATAGACCTTATAGTACAACATGTGAGGATGCTTAGATTCAATTCTATTTGAATTGGACAATATTTGTAAGCACTTAGTGTTGACAGACACTGCTGTAGGTGTGTAGGGGAATATAGAAAGGAATAAGAAACCACACATTCCCTGATGGTTTCGAATGGTTCAGAAAAAGAGAGAAAGGGACCTAAAAAGTGAGAAAAAAGGTAAAATAATAATAACAGTCATTATTATTGGGTGCTCAGTACTGTTAATTCAGTATTGCTCATTCTACAAAGTAGCTTTCAGCTACAAATAACAAAATTCCAACTCAAACTGGCTTAAAAAAATAAGGTGATTTATTACTCATTTAGTTTCAGAGGTAGGGTAGCTCAAGGGTTGAACAAATCAATGGCTCAATAACATTTGTAAGAACTCAGTTTTTTTCCCATTTTTCCCTGTGTCATTCTAGTTTACACGTCTGGCTTTATCATCAGTCTGGCTTCCCTTTGTGATAAGAGGCTTCCCCACTTTCAGGCCTCACATAAAGACTTTATAGCATCCAAAAGAGGAAAGAATCTTTTCTTGTGAACTCTTAGAAGCCAAAACAAAACAATAAAACAAAAACCAAAAACAAACCACAAAGCAAAATAATGTGACCAAGCAATCTACCTTCCCCCAAACAAAATAAAATAAGCAAAACAAAAACCTTTACCAGAAGCTCTCGGCAGACAACCCTTCATATCTCATTGTCCTGAATTATTTCACAAACTTTTGTCTAAAACCATCACTGGCTAGGGCAGTGGGACCACCATCGTTGGGTTAGACCAATCAAAATTCATCCCACTCCCGGAACTGCTGATGGAGCCTGCCTCCCTGGAAATGTGTGGTTGCATTGAGATAGGTGGGTTTCTGAACAAAATCTAGGGTCTTTAAGAAGAAGGGGAGAATGGATGATGGGTTGGCAACCGACTGAGTCTGCTGCAGCAGCCTTTATTATTTTTGAATTATAGTTTTGTAAATCGAAACTCAATGATGTTAAGTGATTTGACTAAGATCTACGTTTAATTAGTAGTAGATCCAGATTTTAAATACAGGTCATTGTGTTTCCAAAGACTCGGCTCTTTACTGCATCACTCTCAAGGGTATAAAGACTACAATGGAACTATTTTAAAGTGCTGTATCTTTTGATCCATGATATCTTTTGAGTCATGAGCAATATCTCAGGCAGAGATGTTGCATTTTGTTGTTGATATAAGGCCTTATTTTATGAAACTGAATATAGTTTAATAAAAACACATGCTCCCTACTTTCTTTTCTCCTTGCTTCCCACACTTGCTCATTATATTCCTTCATCTTCATGGGAACAACAAAGCTAAACTATGTGTAAAAATAGAAACAGCTCTGGCTTGCAAACATCACAACCTCTTTGTACACGATTTAAGATTGCATCTAATGTGTCAACTTCTTGAAGACATCAACAGAATTCTAAATGTGTTTTACATCTTGTAATTCATTAAAAGCAGCGGCATTTTTACTGATGGGGCAAGGACAAAAGCCTTGTTTGTCAAGACATTTTCTTCACTTAGTAATAAGGCAAAGATGAAATGAATGAGTTGTTTACACCTGTCACTAACCTTAGATTTCCTTTTCCTATAAGCCCCCAAATAAGTTGTAATTTAAAACCTGAGATGCTGTGAAACTTAATTTAAACCCTATGCTTCATTTGCCTCTCCAAATCTTGAGCTTATTCTTCCTAACTAGGAGACTGAAATAAACTCTAAGCATGATACTTTCTTCATATTAACTATTGCATCCAGAGCCTACCAGAGAATATGATGGAACTCATTTTAGTTAACCAAAGTCAAAGAAACACTCAGCCCCAATTTCTAGAACCTATCACTTCTAACATCTTGACATTGGGTAACATACTTTTCCAAATAAGGTAACTTAAAAAAATCATTTAGTTATTTAAGTCACACCAGGTGGAGTATACACCATAGTTCCTGTGTTTCCAGTTGAGCAAAGAGCTTGGTCATTTACTCAGTAACTTGGATGCTGTCCTTGATGTCATTATCTCCTTCATCCCCTTAACCAATTTACCAGGAAGTCCTGACAATTCTTTTTTTTTTTTTTTGTGAGGAAGATCAGCTCTGAGCTAACATCCTTGCCAATCCTCCTCTTTTTGCTGAGGAAGACTGGCTCTGAGCTAACATCTATTGCCAATCCTCCTTTTTTTTTTCCCTTTTTCTCCCCAAAGCCCCAGTAGATAGTTGTATGTCATAGTTGCACATCCTGCTAGTTGCTGTATGTGGGACGTGGCCTCAGCATGGCCGGACAAGCAGTGCATCAGTGCTCGTCTGGGATCCGAACCTGGGCCACCAGTAGCGGAGCGCGCGTGCTTCACCGCTAAGCCACCGGGCCGGCCCCCTGACAATTCTAATTTTCAATGAATTTTCAAAATTTCTCTTCTCCTTCACATTGTCATTCTTTTAATTCCTACTTTGGCTACTGCAAGCCCTCCTACCTGCTTTGCACCAATCCACTTTTTCTCCTCTCCAATCCACACTACTACCAGAGTGGTCTTTTTAAAAGGCAAATCTAATAATGACCTCTCTGTGCTTAATGCAGTTAATATTTTCCCACTGCCCTTAGAGTAACTTCTTTCACATGGCTCTTGGGTACTTTGTGATCTGCCTCTCTGTTCTAGCCTATTGCCAGGCTCTGGTCCAATACCTCCCAGTGTGTCATGGCTTTACCAATGTGTGTTGATTGACTAATTAGGGTATATGTTATTCCTTATCAAAGGGTTCTTCTGAAATGATACAAACCTATTTCTCTCTGAACCCTGCTTAATTTAAAAAAGAGAACACACTAAATTAACATTTAAGCACAATTCTCTGCTTGTTGAATTTAATATTGGACAATTTTAATAATTGTACAAATTATTTTGCCTGGCTCTGGGTAATTAGTTACTGTAAAATGAATCCTTACAAAAACAAAGTGAAAGAACCAAAACGCCTACCTGTTTACTTAAATATGCTAGGGAAAGTTGAGATAGAGGTTGTAAGATGATTGCCACAGACCACAAAAAGACTGGATGCCTTGGTGGAAATTAACAGTTTGGATATTTGAGCCACTAGAGGGCTGTAATTAGACTATACTTCTGTTTAACCCCCAAGTTGTGCTTTTAGTTTCTCTTATTACTAATGTCAAATTCATATAATCTGTATAGTTTCAGTTGGTTAGACAGAAATACGAATGCTTATTATTGCATATGTCTGGATGCCTTGTGGAGCATTAAGTGTGTTTGTGTAATCAGAATTCTTTGAGTTGCATTAAATTTCTTCTTGGAGGCTGGAAAATATTTGACTTAGTTTCCTCTCTTCTGTAAGATGAGGAATTAAAATCCTTCCTAAAGCATTTTGTTATTGCTGTAGTTTTTCTTTTGTGGGGTAGATAGTAAGAAATCAGGTAATTTGTGAAATATCGTTTGATTACCTAAAAAAAAAAGTTTATAATTTTAACTAAAAAATATCATTATTGTAAACTCACAGGCTTCTGATTACCAGAGTATAATTGAATTTAATTCATGATTGAAAAATACAATGGATGCAGTATTCACAAGGGCTCTCTGAAATATGTTATGTTTATTTCTGGCTTCAAGCTTTTACAGAGTAGTGTCTTTTATTCTTTGCTAAATCCTACTATTTAAAGATTTAAGAGGACAAATTTTTAAAAATTCTAAATGTAACAAGGAAAATCAAGATCACGTCTAAGGTTGACGGTGGCATGCTACCTGCTAAATATGAGAAAGTGGGGCTGTGTGTAATATAATTTTCTTACTGGAGAGATGATATGACCAGATAAAAATATTTGAAAATTAAAGTTAGATTTGGCATCCAAATATCCTGAGGTTTGCAGGTTTTTGATCTGTTTATTAGCCATGCAAAAATATATTGCTGTTTCTTAATCTGATCAGAGTTGATTCTGCCACTGGAGTTATTTTTCCCCCACACATTGATGTGATATGTTTTATTTTCAAGTGCTTGTTTCACAAAGATCAGCAAACAAAATAAGATTTCCACTTTCCTCTTCCATCAGCCATGTTTTTTGTTTAGTTAGCCAACTTCAGTGGGAAGATATTAAAATGATTAATCCTTACAACTTGCCTGTGTCTTAAATGACTGGATACTGTGGGAGCTGAACTCCAACTTTTATCTCTTAAATATGAATGCAGTAATATTACAAAGTTGTAATTCATTCTGAACTATTTAATCACTACAATCTGTAGATAAGTCGGCTTCTGAATCTTCGCCTGATGTCATAACTAAGTCTTCTTTCCCATTCAAATCAGCATGACTGCTGAAAATAGGTGTTTAGAGAATCCAACTAAATGAATAATAGGTTTAAAGACGCCTCGTCTGCGTGACTTCCCTAAACTTCTCCAGTCTGTTTTAATTTTAGTTGTCAAAAAGAGTGCAGATGAGGGTTTATTGGTTATCCACCTTCAAGTACATTTCAAGGCAGAGTCTATGATGGAAAACCACTGGATTTAGGAGCAGAATAGCTGGCCTGAGACCTGGTCCTGTTGTCTATTACCTGTGTGACTTGGGACCAGATTATTTCAACTTCTCTGACCTTGACTTTCTTCAACTATAAAAAAAAAGAATGATAAGGCCATCTGCACGTGGCTTTTATGAAACTGAACGGAAGCACTGATGTGCAATACATTGTGAACTGTCACCTGAAAGCCACAGGTAAGATGTGAGGATTCCACAAGGTACTTTTAGTTAGTCTGCTTATAAGGAAATTCCAATAGATGTTGTAGTGTATTCCTTTGAGATTTAAAATAAAAAACTTTGAAACAACCTGAATATCCCAAAATGGAGAATTGGTTACATATATTTTATTACTTCAATAGTGGAATACCATGTGTATACCATGGAAATGATGCTGTACATCTATATTTATTAACCTGGAAAGGTATTCATATTCATTTATGAGTAAGGAAAACACAGTATTAAATATATTGCATCATCAGATTTTATTAAAATTACTAATTCATGTGTATGTCTATACATACACATTGATACATGGATGTAAAACGTATAAGAAAAGATGTACAGTGGCTATCTATGGGTGTTGAAATTTGGAATAATTTTTTGCCATTTACATCTTCCAATTTTTTAAAAATAAACATAGAATACTTACATAAAGCCACACACACACACACACACGAAATTTCAGTTTCACTCCAGAGCGTTTCTATAAATTCCTTCTCTCTCTCACCCCTTAACATCTAGTCCACGGCCAAGGCCTTGGGGTCAGCACTCTTGGATGCTAGCCCCGTGGTTTCCAGTGCCCTGGCGACCAGTATCCCACTCCAGAAATCATTCTTCCTCATCTGTGGATGCAACAACCTTCCAACTAGTTACTCTATTTCTACCCTTCCCATCCATCTTCATAAAGATCCTCAAATGAAAAACGTTTTCTAAAGCACAGAGTTGATTCTGTTATCTTTAGGTCCTACCTGCCTTTCTGACCCTAACCCCAGATATATTTGATGGCTTCTCTTTGTTCTAGAACATTCGTTTTATGTTCTTCAGCCTGGTATTAAAAGCCCTTCATAATATAGCCAAGATTTATTTCCTATTCTCCCATACATATCCTTTTTCCAGCCAAACATAACTGCTGTTCTCTAAACATCCCAGACAGACTTTTCCATGTCCACTTTAGACCATCATATTCCACCAGTTTGTAATGCTACTGCCTATTGAGACTCTACTCATGATTTATAGCCCAGCTAAATTTCCAATTTTTCTGACTTCTAGGTGTGCTCTTTCCTACCCCTGGATCTCATACCATCCTTGAAATTTATTTATTCATTCATTTATTTATATCGTTTTTGAGCATCTACTCTGCTCCAGGGGCTATCTGGATGCTCAAATACAGAGTAAACAGCCACATACACCCTTGCCCTTGAGCAATTCACAATTTAATACTTAACATTTTTCCTTTATTTAAATCTTTTGACTTTCGATGAACTTTCCTTAACTACTACCACTCCCTGCAACATGACGCACACACTAATTGTAGATACCTGGAGTGTTATTTGTGTTTGATTTGTAAGACAAAACTACTGTGTTGTCTTGCAAATAGAAGATAGTCAATAAATGCATTGTTGGAAGGCCAGAGAAAAAGATGGAATAAAATATTTTGTTCCAGTAAGATAGTTATATATATAATATATGTGTTATATATATAGTATATATATGTATTATATACTTTAACCATGTAACTTTTCCCTATATAGTATTTTTGAAAATTAAATTTGATTCCTAATTAGCATTATTAATTTGGTCTCTAAAATGATGAGAACAAGTTATTTCTGCTAGTTGTATCCAGGGGAGTCCAAGATGAGACTGATTTCCTTAAGTAAAATTGAAGCAAAAAAGTAAATTCTTCTATTAGAGAATAAGTTGTGTTACAGAACTCGTACTTGGTAATTTGACCTAGAAATCAGAGGCCTGAATGTTGCTTCCTAATTAATGCGTTGGCCTACAGAATTTAGAGGGTTAGTAGTATGCTGATTTTGGACAATGTATTCATGCCCTATAAATATACTATGTTTCCAAGTTGTGTTGTTATTAAAAACAAAAAATTGCTTACTGCAATGTTCCCTCTTCACTAAATAAATGACTCACTTAGGAATTTTCCTTGGAAAATTGACCTCCCTTACTATCTATTAAGTATCTCTATCTCTTTGTGTTATAATTTTTCCTCATTTTAAAATGAAGATATTGTTTTCCTTTTTTTTTTTTTAAGAAAAATGACTAGGTAATAAAGAATATTTACATAAAAATATTTTTTTAAGAAACATATGTAAAAAATCTAAGTTAATATTCTTAAATGAATCCTGCTGTTTTCAAGTGAGTCTTTAGTATAGTTGTTTTAGCCCCAATCTGCTGAATCTATTAAAAACAAACCAACAAGCTCTCTTTTAATCTCAAGAGAAATCTGCATCTATCTAAGGAGTCTGGTGTACTCATATGGTTTGGTGTGTGAGAGATTTAATACTGACAAATTGCATCCAAATTGGTTGTGCACATTCTACTGTATTTCAAACATAGCTGAAGAGTTTGCTTTTGTCTGAATCGTATGGGAAACAGGATGTATTGTTGATATTTTATTTCCTCACCTGAATTATAAGTTCCTTGAGCACAGAGTCACGGTTTATTATTTGTGTAAGTCTGTACTTTGCAGGAAATTAAAACATTTCTTGATTTGGTTTACTTAATTTATATTATTTTGTAAAACAAATGCTTCTTTTATAGTATGAATGGTTTGTCTTAGCAATCTGAATTTTCCCATATTGGTCTAAGAAATTAGTTTTAAGACATATGTTTAGAGTGGAATCTATTTTTTTGTTAATTGTGGTCTGAAAATAACTTTTGATATATTTTTCATTCTCCAGAAGAGTTTGTATATATAAATGTATGAGTTTATTTGTATATATATGAGTTTATTTACATAGACTTTTATATTTTTATGAAGTTTGCATTCAAGATGTTTTAGTCTTAACATATGTTTTTTGGTAATTCTACAAGAAATATTATTTCTTATCTATAATGCTGATTATTCTAAATATAAAAAAGAAAATAGGGCCGGCCCTGTGGCTTAGCAGTTAAGTGCGTGCACTCCGCTACTGGCGGCCTGGGTTCGGATCCTGGGCGCGCACAGACGCACTGCTTCTCCGGCCGTACTGAGGCCGCGTCCCACATACAGCAACTAGAAGGATGTGCAGCTATGACATACAACTATCTACTGGGGCTTTGGGGAGGAAAAAGGAGGAGGATTGGCAATAGATGTTAGCTCAGAGCCGGTCTTCCTCAGCAAAAAGAGGAGGATTAGCATGGATGTTAGCTCAGGACTGATCTTCCTCACAAAAAAAAAAAAAAAAAGAAAATAAATTTGGTAAGTGAAAGAAGAGCTGAAATGTAGATTTTCCTCTGCTATTGTCTGTTGTTTGAGATTAGACATCATGAAACACCTTCCTTACCTTCTGCAAGGTAGCTATTTCTTTTCAAATCCATATTGGTGCGGAAATTCAGCTTGAGAGGAAGAATTGCCTGATGTCTTATTTAATACTACGCCTCTATGAGTTGTCCTCTCCATTTTTTCTTGAAGTTATACACTGGCAAAAGGATTGTCATTGCCCTTGCTTTTTGTCTTTGCTGCACATTTACTTTTCGACAGGCTTAAATAATGGCTAAAATGGATGAAATGATTTATGCCTGTAGAGTGATGTCTTCATTTTCTCTGTTCACATTCCTTTTTTTACTAATGGTCTGGTGAACACCTAGTGTAGATGCATTTTATTAGAGAGTATATTCCCTCTAAATGCTGTTCCTAAGCTGAAAGAAATGGGCCATAATCATATAAAAATAAAGTATCTCTTTGTAGAATTTACAAGAAATGGAATGTCCTTATTCCTGAGGCATAGAACATAAGGGACTTTCTTCTCTCACTACAAGATTGCTGTTTATACTAATGTTGATTAAGTGTACCACATCAACAACTGTTGTGACATATAGGAAAATGAATGAGTCTACTGGACATCTCAGTTGAAAGGAGCAAATCTCTTGAAGTTTCTATTTATCTACAATTTTCATCTTTCTGTTGAGACAGGAGAGATTGGTTCTCAGTCTCTACAGATTGCTTCACTCCTAGTTCATAAAATTGCAATTAATAATGGTGAGCTAAGATCATTCCGGATTTGATGTACTGCCCTATCATCATTGAAAGAGAGTCTTTAAATCTGCTGTTTAACAACTTATAGGGACTTTGCACTGATTAATTCATCTGGTCATAGTCTCAAGGCTGACATGGCATCTTCTAGGTCTTCCATTCCATTGGGATCAACATCATCATTTTATAAGAAATGAACTTACTACTTTACAGGCTTAGTTGGAAAGAAATTTCAACCGTCAGCTGTAGAATATGCCACTGGAATTTAATTTGTTGACCTATGAGAACACAGAAGATCTCATCTTTTACTGAACTTTCTAAACATAAAATAAGGTTATCAGAGAATCAAAATCTGACATTTGAACTTCAGGAGAAGGCCAATATATTTAAAATAAGTACTTTCCTTCCTGAAATGTTCAGTGCTCCATCAACAGCACATGTCAGGTTCTTAAGAAAATATTATCCCTTGTGGAGAAAAGCACTGGAATTTGGGTCATGGGTACTGACACTTAGAGTAGGCGTTATTTGGGGGCCGCACAGCATTTGCTCTTCTTTTATTCTGGTGTTAGAACCCTGAATTCCCTCTGAAGAAGCATCTCTCCCTCTTTATGTGTAGCCTTGCGGTGCTGTCAATCAAGGTTCCCTGCCCTGCCTAGCCAGGAGGCAGACTCATGGCCAAAGCTATTGAACTTTCTTCCTTGGGATTTGGAGTCTTGAGTACAGAGGCATGAGAGAACACAAAAAGTATGTGGAGCTAATTTGTTCTGGGAATGGTGACTTGAATATACTGTTAAGTCTTACTATCTGAATTGCCAGAGCTAGATTAGTTCCTGCCCCTTCTGGACCTGGATTTTCCTTCTAGCCTGTGAAATACCTCCAAGGCTTCCAATAAACTCTTTTCATTAATTTAGCTAGAGTCAGTGTCTATTGCTTTCCTCTCAAGAACTATGTGATGATTAATTTTGTGTGTCAACTTGGCTAAGCTAAAGGATCCCTGGTAGCTGGTAAAACATTATTTCTGGGCGTGTCCATGAGAGTGTTTTGGGAATAGATTAGCATTTGAAGTAGTAGTCTGATTAAAGAAAATCACTTTCACCAATGTGCATGGGCATCATCCAATCTCTTAGGTGCCTTATAACACAAAGGCGGATGAAGGTCAAATTTGCTCTCTCCTCTTGAGCTAGGCCATGCATCTTCTCCTGCCCTCGGACATCATCACTCCTGGTGCTCAGAACTTCTTACCTGGGCCAAAATTTACACCATTGGCTCTCAGAACTTGGGGCTTAGACTGGAACTACACCACTGGCTTTCCTAAGCTTCCGGCTTATAGATAGCAAATTGTGGGCCTTTTTAGCCTCCATAATCATGTCAGCCAGTCCCTCGTAGTAAATCTATCTATCTATCTATCTGTCTATCTATCTATCTATCTATCCATCCATCTTATTGGTTCTGTTTCTCTGGAGAACCATAACTAGTACAAACTATTAAAGTTAAATTTTGAAAGTAGTGTGTTATTCTTTGGTAGTGTTTTACCTCACATTCTTTTGAGTATAAAATGTAGTGGGATATATTTTACTACAATATAAAATATATCTTTAGTAGATATTTCCGGGGTAAAGAGTTTATTAGAATTCAAAATGCTGGCTATGAAAGGTTCTAGGCTGTGTTTCTGGGCAAACTCCCCAGACTCATTGAATACCAACCTTCCTTTGGGTCAAGATGCTCCAGCCTCTCTTATTTTCATCCATTTCTTGGAGCATAACATATTGTTTTCTGCCCCATTCCTTCTACCTGAAATTTTATTTCATTTCCTTTACTCTCTCCATCCACAGATGCCTTCTCAATCTTCCAGTCTAAGCAAAATCTCTAGCAGACTTTCTCTGTCAACACTACTCAAAGTATACAACTGATCTCATATACCCTATTGCCCAATTGGTAGTCTTCATAGGGATGCCTCATAGGCATCTCTCCCTTAACCTGATCCACCTAGATTTTTTGGTTGTCCATCTCCAGCCAGTTTTTTCTTTCATTCTTTTCCGTTCAGCATTACCATCATGCAGTGTCTCAAGCCAGGAGTCAGCCTTAACTCATTTCTTTCTAGTGCCCCACACCAACGTACCAGACAGTTCAGTTGGCTCTACCTCCAAAACAGATCCTAAATCCTGTGCCTCCTTTCACCTTCACAATTTTTTCCTGTCCTGGTTATCATCTTTTGCTTTGTCAACTGCAATGTCTTCTATTTTATTTCTGTATACACTCTTCACCTTATAAAATGTAAGTGATTGCTTATACTCCTCTGCTTAGAATCTCCACGGGCTTCTAATTCTAATTGGGAAAAATATCCAAATTCTTGACTGTGGCCAGAAAAGTCCTACATTATTTCTAACTTAAACACCTTCCTTTCCCTCTGTCCCTCATTTTCTTTCTTCTTTCTTCCCCGTCCCCTTTTCCTTCCTTCCTTCCCTCCTTCCTCCCTTCCTTCCTATCAAGCCATTTTGAGCCATAGTATCTTTGCATAGGCTCTTTTCACTTTTGGGATGCTCTTCCCAGATTCTTTGCACAGCTGGCTCCTTCTTGTCATTAAGTCTCAACTCAAATATCTCTGCCTCAGAACTTCCTTGACCACTGATTCTAAAGTAGGTCCTCATGCCAATCTCTATCACATCCTCTTGTTCCAAAGCTTCAAAAACAAGTATCCTCGTGAAGTTATCTCGTTCTTGTACTTGCTTTACTTATTTATATGATTTACAAGGGCACATTTGCACATCTAATTTCTCCTTTCAACTATGTTTAAAAACAAAACAACATTCTATTTGGCTTACGTTTTTCTCACCTGTATTTTGGTTATTAAGTAGCACATTTTCACAAGTAATGAAGACTACAGAAATAAGAGCTAATCATTCTGTTTCCTGTGTATACACGTAAAAGGAATCTCAAGATATGCTATTTGTGGAAATTAACAATGTAAAATAGGCATGAATGTGGCTTAATTTTTAAGCTAGATAGAAAAAGGAGCCCTTTTAAAACTGAGAATTATCTGAGTGAGAGAATTAGCATGGATTAATATTTACTCATTATTCACAATAGCCAAGACTTGGAAACAACCTAAGTGCCCATCAGGGGATGAATGGATAAAGAAGATGTGGTATATATACACAATGGAATACTACTCAGCCATAAGAAACGATGAAATCCAGCCATTTGTGACAACATGGGTGGACATTGAGGGTATTATGCAAAGTGAAATAAGTCAGAGGGAGAAGGTCAAATACCGTATGATTTCCTTCATTAAGTAGTAGATAATAACAACAATAAACAAACACATAGAGACAGAGATTGGATTGGTGGTTACCAGAGGGGAAGGGGGGAGGGAGGAGGGCGAAAGGGATAATTCAGCACATGTGTGTGGTGATGGGTTGTAACTAGTATTTGGGTGGTGAACATGATGTAATCTATGCAGAAATAGAAGTATAATGATGTACACCTGAAATTTATACAATGTTATAAACCAATGTTACTGCAATAAACAAAAAATTAAAAATAAAAATAATATTTACTCATTATAATAAAGCACTTAAATACACGAGTTCCTTGAGGGCAGGAACTGCGGCACTGTCATTGTTTGACATCTTTGTTTCTTTGCCTAACATGTTGCCTGTGAGTTCAAGAGGAGCTTCATCAAATGGTCGCTGAATTGAATAAAATACATATTTTGGAATGGTTTTAATGCTTCTGATCTGAAATTATTTTTTGAGCAAATAAAATAAATTGTCTTCACTTAGAATTAAGGAAAGTCCAGTGAATTTATGAATGTCAATAAATGTGAGTAAGATTTTCACATTTGCAAACAGACATTAATCAGGAATGAGATGGAATCCTTTATTATGGACTTGAGGTTTTATATTATATTGAGAAGAGAGTTTTTGGACATGGCTTTCCGTACCTCTAGGCTATTTTCCAGTATCTTGAATAATTAGTCTCTAGTATTCATTAATTCTGATTAAATGATAACCAATGTATTCAAGATGCCGAGTCACTGATGACCCAACTCCTCTACATCAATACTAAATAAGTTTGGGGGAGTTTCTTCTAAAATGTATCTAAATAATGATTCTGAAATCACCAAAGACTATAGTCACCATGTAACTACTTGTAGAAAAGCAGCTATACTTAGTTCAAAATCACTATAGAATTATCTTCTTCCATGCTCTTTTCTTTTTGGCATTTACGAAAAGTAGGAGAAAAACTTGTTCATTGCCCTCCCCTCCCTTTTTTATAATCAAACCTTTTCTCTAAGTATGAATTTTCTGATTGGGGAGTAGTTATTGGACAGAGTCAACACCTGGTTAGAAGGTTATAGAACTATGCTTTGGTACTTTGAGGCCACATTTGTAACTCGATATGATTTTCTTCTTCCCTCTATTTGTTACACCCATAAAGAGAATCCTTCACTAAAACAGTTATAGGTAGCTAGTCTTTTACAGGACAGTTTTATTTCAATGTTGTTAATTTCACTGTTTTTTTTTTTTGGTGAGGAAGATTGGCCCTGAGCTAACATCTGCTGCCAATCCTTCCCTTTTTGCTTGAGGAAGATTGGCCCTGAGCTAATATCCGTGCCAGTCTTCCTCTATTTTACATGTGGGAGGCCTCCACAGCATGGCTTGATGAGCGGTGTGTAGGTCGGCCCCCCGGGATCCAAACCCATGAATCCCAGGCCGCCAAAGTGTAGCACACAAACTTAACCACTACACCACCAGGCCAGCCCATAATTTCACATTTTTCAAGTCAAACAATTTCTTGACTTTGCTCATACATGTACATATATGTGTATATCTATACATACACACATATTTTTATATATATATTTATTTTTTTATATGCTGATGTAGCAATATTTATGGAAAATTGGTTTTCAGGAAATCATGATAGATTTGTTTAGGGATACAAGATCTTAGGACAGAATTTACAAACTGGTAGCCTATGGGCTGAAATAGACTCATACAACTTGGTTTCATTGTCCTGCATGGTGCTTTATTCTTGTTGTTGTTGTTATTACTTAACCTTTAGAAATCAGGAGAATTCACATAAAAATCCAGATTTCCAGCTTTTCCTGAAAAATCAGGAGACACTATAAGCAACTGGGCAGTTCAAACACTGGTGATGCTGTGACTTTAAACTGCAAATGACAACAATTTAAAGGTTTCCATCCCTTCATTTTGATGTTTCTCTTCCGTATCAAATGGTGTTAGGTGCAGACACTGAAATGCTTACCCAGAATGCTCCCTGGCTTAATGGGGTATTACATGCCATCTTATTCTACCTGTAATTTTCCCCCCAATTTCTACGTTATATCAATTTTTCCTTCATAAAGTTTTTCACATTTGGGCCTATTTTCTTCATCTCCTTGTTATGGCTTTTATCCAGGTCATGTTTTCCTCACTTCAGTGTCTGATTGTTTTAGCCATCACCATCTCTCCTGCCGTAACCTTTTCTCTGCCTGCCCCTTCCCGCTCTGCACACCAGTTACAGATTTATATGCCCAAATCATGCTTCAATATATTAGTCCTGGTCCTCAGACCTGCAGTGACAACCCAGAACCTGTGTCCAACTACTTAACTATAGTCAGAACCCAGTCTGTCTTTCCCCCTCATTTTGAGTTAATCCATACACAAATAACTAGCCAATCTGCCCATATCCCTAGCACCAAAGCAGGCGTATTCCAGCCTCTGATGCTCCCAGCATTATCTCCTTCTCTCCATCTGTGCAAATAGATGGTGACTACCTTCAACACTGGCCTCTCTAGACCCCCTTGGTTCACAGTCCCAGAGTACAGCTCATCTTGCCTGGTGCATATTTCAAAATCATATTTTCTTTCTCTGATTGTCTAAAAGCAGGGTTTGGGGGCCAGGCCCATGGCCTAGTGGTTAAGTTCGGTGCACTCTGCTTTGGGGGCCCAGATTTGGTTCCCAGGCACGAACCTTCACCACTCGGTGGCAGCCATGCTCTGGCGGTGACCCACATACAAAATAGAGGAAGATTGTCACAGATGTTAGCTCAAGGCAAACCTTCCTCACCAAAAAAACAAGCAAACAAACAGGGCTTTTCCGAGTCCAGTCCCTGGATGTCTTACTTCAGAATCACTTGTTTTGCTCTTAAGCATTTATTCCTGGGCTCCACCTATATCATCTTGAATTCTTTAACTTGGGACCCAGGAATCTGATAAATCTAAAATTTGAGAAGTCTAGAATTTAAAGGCAAGGTAACTAATAGTGGTACAAGATTGCCTGATGGTTTGATAGAAGGTAAAATAGAATTCGATTAATTTCACGACAAGTGCATTTTCAGGTCTGCTAGCGTGTTTCTCAAACACTATTTATCCTAGTTGTTGATAATAGCTGTGCGTGTCGCTTAAACCGGCTCTTTGACACCGTTGCTGAGGCCCTCGTGATCCATCCAAGGAATAGTGGAAGGCAAATCAGAGCCTCTTCACCTTTTAGGCAAAAGCAAGACAATTACATAATGAACTTTTGAGTGCAGGACTGTTTCTTTTTTTTTTTTAATTTTTCTCTGCCACACTCATGCCTTGTCTCCAGTAATGCCACTATTAATAAATGTTGAACCGCACTGGATAAATTGAATGAATGTTTGAAGATGAGAAGTTAGAATGAATATCAGTACTTAGGCTGGCAACGATGGTGATAACTCTTATTGAGGTTACACACTGCGCTCAGTGCTTTATGTAGATTATCCCAGTGAGTGCTTGCTCCAGCCCTGATAAGGCATCACGATGACTCCCTACATTTGAACAATGGGGAGTTTTCAGCTGCAGTTCCAGAGGGAGGCAAGAGACATTGTGATGTGAGAAGCAACCACTTTTGTCGTTCATGAAAAACTTTTTTGAACAACTTTAAAGCATCTTTTTTTTTTTAAAGGAGAAAGGGGCCTGATAAATTTAAAATACTGATTGATAACTGTTGGGAAAGTCACTGTGATAAAGTAGTTTAAGGCGAAGAACAGAATTTGGAACTACAAGACCTGGGTTCAAGATTCAATTGGCCACCGAGAAGCTCTGCAAGTTTGAGCAATATCCAAAGTCTCAGCCTCAGTCCTTTAATCTGTAAAATGGGGACAATACTGCTACTGCACAGCAACTTGTTGTAGGGAACAAATGCAGGAGTTTATATAAAATGCTATAAAAATATACAGTGCTATTCCTAGTGCAGATTGTTCAAGGTGTGAACAATACTGTTTTGAATCATGCTGTAAAGAGAGAAGGAAAGAGAAATAATGAAATCTCATCCCCATAATTTCACAAAGAGGTATTACAATCCCTGGCTAAGGAATCTGAGGCTTAGGGAGGTTAAGTCTCATTGCGAAGTCAACCATGCCTGCCTGACTTCAAATGCTGTGCTCTTTCCACGGCACCAGTTTGCCTTTTTTTAAAACAAAACAACACATACACTTTTTCTTAACATGAAAAAAAAAGACCTTTAAGTTAGAAACTAACTCCTTCTGATAATTTCCAATTAAGATGTTGTCATCTAGCATCTGGTTCGATTTTCTTTTATGAAATATGGTAAATATAATTTGAGCGTAGCTTAAATGAAGTGTCCAAATGGGATAAAACAGGTCATCTGGGAAATTAGATTTTATAGATTACAAGAATTCAATGCCTAAATTGTGCTTAACGGACACCATTTTTTAAAAAGAAAATTCTTCAGGAAACAATTGACTAGTCTACCAATTTCATCATTATTTCTATATGAGACACCTATAGCATGGAGCAATTAAACCAAAACTAAATAATGTAAACTTCACTATAAGTAGTAGTGAAGAACACCTCTGTCTTCATGGATTTGGGGTTCACAAGAAAAACGAAGGGAGATCTTTGACCCAAGTTCAATTTTTTACTTCCACATTGTTTTTTAAAATGTTCTATTTAAAAATCGTTTTATAAAGAGAAGTTAGAGAATTTTCTTGCCCTGTGGCTTTTTGAAGGAAATGATCCTGAGAATACTTCATGTCTGTGCCAATTTTTATCGTAAAATAGGAGTTCTAGTGGAGACGAGCTCCAACTATTAATTTTGGTTGCTGGGCCATAGGGCAGAAGGATTGATCTTTTTTAAAAAAAAAGTAAACATTTTTAAAATGAGGGTGGGGGTAGGGCAGGATTAAGGATAAGAGTGAATGTGAGGGTATGCAGGAAGGGGGAAGTGTTGATTTAAACACTGTAGGAAAAATTTGAGCACAGCTCATGCCTTGACGAGTAACTTAAACATCTCTCCTTTGGAACACTCTGTGAGGTGGTAGTTAAGTTCCCGTGCTGTGGAGTCACACAGTCTGGGATCAAATCCCAGCTCTATCACTTCCTAATTTTGTAATTGTAGGTAATTTAGTTAAACTGCTTGAGACTCTTATTTTCTCATCTGAAAATTAGCAATAATTACTGCTTCATAGGGTTGTTATGATGATTCAGCATAATCATTAATACGCATTGTCAATGTGGTTGATATTATTATTATTGTTTTGGTGATGTAGGACTTACTTGACATATATATTAAAGTCTCCATGGCCTTATAAAACAATTTTGAAGAATGACAACTACTTGAGAGCGGTCTCTTTACAATTGAATAGATTCTTGAAATGGTGTAAAAGACACACATACCTATTTAGATAAAATATCAAGTCAGTTTCCTTTAAGAGACCTTGAAGATGTTCATAAAATGACAAGATTATAAAACCAAACCTTCTAGTAAATAATCATGAGTTTATACATTTTTCAAAAGTGCATAAATTTGTATTCCACATAGGAGAACTTATCGATTTGTGTGTGTATTTCAAGCAACCATCTTACGCACGCTGTGCCCGTGGCTGACGGCGTTCTCCCCTGGGAAGGTGGCTTCTCTAATTGCAGTGAATGGCGATTCTATTTGTAGACATTACTTCCTACAGCACGCATTCCTTTCTGTGATTGTTCTTTAAAAAATACTTGTCCTCAACTTTTTTAGTGTTCTTGGCTATCAAGGAGAAAATTCTACAGCACAAGAAGAATCCCATAGATAATACGTATCTGAGATGAAAATGTGTATTGTCTTACCAACAAATAATCTATGTTTACTGCACCACAGGGAAAACAAGAAGCATTTCAATACTAAAGCCCTCAAACCACCACTTAAGCCAAAAAAAAAGAAAAAAGAGAAAATCACAAGTATTAACATCATTTGAACTGCCAGGGCATTTTTCTTCCTTCTCTCACACTATCTCTTGCTTATAAACAAAAGCACAGTTTTCACATTGATAGAAAGTCAACAGCAAGAGGACTTACCTTCCTTCAACCAAGAAATGTTATTTTTATCATTTTCAAAACGCTCTGCTGTTTTTACTTTTATCTTTTCCAGCTCAGTTTCGGACATCTAAGTGGAAACAGAATTTGCGATATAAAAAATTCATTAAGAACCCAGATTTATAACACTGAGCTTTATATTTAGAGACTACTGCCGCATTATAGGAGAATTTTATCTCTGTAGTTTTTCAGTTCACTGTCTAACGGTAAGTCTTACCTTTATCCATTTGCAGTATTTTAAAACACTGGCGTTGAAAACTAAACGTTATATGATATTTCATTTTTCAGCAGTAAAGATTGCTATAAGATCTTATAATTTCTGAATATGAAAGAATAACAGATTAACAACTAGCTACAGATTTGTAAAAGACAAACATGCAGTTGCTGTTTTCATGTTTTTTTCAATGGTCTACAGAAAACACGCTGCAAAGTGATAGAAAAAGATATAAATAATAATAAAACACAGAAGAACCTTTTTAGCAATTTATTGGGTCAAATGAGAACCTTATGACCTAAGCCAGGCCAAGTTGAGCTCCCTGACGGTGTTGAGGAGACCTATATGCACCTTCAGTGCATTGCACTTGACTTGCATGGCACGCATACAATGAGCTAGGATGCTCCACATAGCACCTCGATATACTTACCTGTGTGTTCCAAAAGGAGGAGGCCCAAGCGTGGGACTGGGGAGCAGCGTGGCGATGCTCTGGGCAGCCTTTCTTGTTGTCTCTCAACGTCCAGCATTCCTCTACCCCGCCAGAAGTGAGCGAAGAAGCAAACACACTCTCTCCCTGGGTGGTGCTAGATTTGTACCGCTGCCAGAAGCATCCAACTTGCGGCTGAGAGGTTTTTTTTTTAAGGTAATATAAAGCCTGCGGTTCAAAACAATAAAAACCTTCTCCAGGCTAGCACTTATTTAAAATGACACTCTGTAAAATAGAGTAAAAATAATGAACTCTTTTCAAATTGACAGAGTTTCTTCAATCGCCTTCCTTCCACAGCCGCCATTCATCACTTAGATTAATATTAAAGGGTGTAGAAAAAATATATTGAAAAATACACACAGACTATTTGGGTTAAAAGAAAATGAAGGGGAACTTCTAAAGCTCTATTCTCTGGAAGTTCATCCTACAGCTGATCTTTTGAAAAGCAAGTTTCTCTAATATTTTATAAGCAACAAGAAAACATTTCAAGTTCGTTTGATAGTCTGTAGATATTCTGAAAAGGATTTGGAATAATATTCCAAAGAGGATTTGTCATTAGATTCTTGGTCAAAGATAACACTGTTTTCAATGGAAGGTTAAAAACAAATAAAACCATAACCCTTAGGTACGCATAGTAATAAATAGTCCAACATTCCTAAATGTTGTCATTTTTTTATCTTGGAAAATAATCTTTATTTTTTGGCCCAAAGCGGTTTGCTTCCTCTAGTGTCTTTATCTAAACAACTGTTATCTGATTACCTTGTGTCCATTTCACGTCCTTTTCCAGCTTCATTTCTTCTTGTACTTTGCTTTTTGTTTCATTGTCTTTAAAAACTACCTTGATCAGCCGATTTTCATACTAAGATAACTTTCAATTCCTCCCATTATCAATAAGATAAATTTCAGATTCCTTAGACAGCTAAGGAAGACCTTCAAGGGTCAGAATCTGGAACAACAGTAATTTTCAAACTGTGGCTCAAAGTCTTAAGATTTCTCTGAGGTACCTAAACTTTTACTCCAACCTAAATGTAATGCTGCCATTCCTAAAACTCACGTGCTTCTGTTATTAACATTCCAGAAATGTTTCCTCAAAATCCCGTTTCCACCCCCACTTTGAAGCCTTCTTGACCTCTCTCATCTGGAAATGATCTTTCCCTTCTCTTATTGGGAAGGACTTGGGACTCCTCACATAGTTGTCTCCATTTTAGTCCTATGTAAACCTGTCTTAGCTTCCTGACAAGACTATAAACCAGTTGAGGTCTCAGCCTCTATCTCAGTATTTTATGCATCTTGCTCAGTGTTTGACATGATCACCTACAGATTAATAATTGTCGAATAAACAAATCCACCACTTCAAAAACCGAGAGTGTTTTTCTTTGTCCCGAAGTCACAGGATTCACCTGATTACAAAGTTCCTGTAGGTTGTCTCTTTTCTGTGGTAACAACATTTTGTGTCCCTTCTTCATATATTTGGAGACGTAAACTAATTCCCTTAATAGTTTAGGCCCTGTCCTTTGGAAAAGCAAATTATCTAAATTTTATGTATTAGTAGGACCAGAAGACATTTGGTAAATAATAATCACAGTGATCTTAAAGCAATGAACAGTGATAACACAGGAGCTAAAGAAAGTCTAAGGTGCAAATATCTCGATGAGAAGAGACAATTGAGTACCCAGGAGGGAATGAGTGAGCCAGGGACACAGTTGAACATATTGTTCCTCCTAGTTTATTTTCAGTTGTATTTTAATATTAGACCATACAATTATTACTGTTATTCCTCAACAGAAACAATTTTTTGGGGGGGATTTGGAATGGATTTTGGATCTCTGTAAGGTTACAAGTCATGTAACCTCTTCTTCCATGCAGTTTCTAAGGCAGAGAACCCATTCCTGTGAGCGGGTGATGCTTCCAGGTTCATGATGAAGCCTTTTCTCAGATTCTGTGATCACTTTTGTATATTTTATTTGTGTCCGACTAAACTATTTTCCAATTACTGTCCCAAGAGCAACCCGTAACTCAAATCCTTGTCCACGTTTCTTACTTTGGAGATTATGGAATATTGTTGATTATGGTTTATTCTTTGATTATTCTTGATTTATACATATTTTCTACTTGTTTTACTTTTGCAATTAGTGTTATACAATTATTTGAGGTCCAGTGTTAAATAAATTGCAAACTGTAAGATCTTTTTGCAAGAATTGTTCTGAGGAGGAAATTTTTATGAAGATAAAGTTCATTTCTAATCTGGAAATATTACCGAATTTGGGCTAATGTATTTTCAACGTGTCCTAACACTTGGAATTTTTCTAGTGTTTTGTTTTATCATTTTTTTCTACTTAGCCTCTCACTGCCCTTTGCTTTTACATTTTTCCTTTGAATTGGCTTTTGTCTTCAAGAGTGAGTGCCATTACTTGAATTTTCTATTTGGAATTTTCTTTCATTTTGAAGAGCACCATTTTTTGAAATTGGACAACTCATTTTGAATTCTATTCCTGTCTTTGTGAGTATTAGCAATCATTCTTTATGAGAACTGTAGATGTTAATAAGCATCGTATTCATCTACTCTATCGGTAAAGATGATAAGAATAGGCACCAGGTACTTTTTCCCAAATCAATTGTACATGACTAGTGTCCTACTTGGACATTGAGTTAAGGGTATCCAATACTGGTTACAACCTTTAAACCATATGTTCATCCACCTAGAGAGGTACTTGGGCAACAAAATTCTCCATCTGGGTGATGGAGACTGGTTTGGACCGGGGTTTTAGTCTCTTGAGCTGAACTGGGCCTTGGGATGAATGAGATAAACCACATTTGATGGTAGGAAGTAAAAAGAAACCAAATCTGATGAATCCCAGGCAGAACAATCTGGGAAACAATACATCGTCCAAAATGAAGCTCAAAAAAGACAAGCCTCAGAAGACAAGCTAGTCTGACTTGAATCCAAAGAGAATAAACACATTCTTAAAAGAATTCCCTGTCCAAATCATGTTCATCGTACCCATTTGAAATAATGAGCTAAATAATTCAGACCCAGGGATGTCATCTCAAGGCTCAAGTTTTTTTGTTAAATTCTATTTTCATTTCTTTTCTAAATGGAGATAGTTAAACGTACTCTTGTAACTCTATTCCTTTTATTTTGACACATGCACACATGCATCAATATTTCCAGTTCCTTATCAAAATCTGACCTAAAGATAGAATCTTTAAGGGCAAACTATCCAGCAGAAGGCAATCTTTGCCAAGAGAAAAACCTGCAAGGTTATCATATGTTTCATGTTTTTGTTTCTACTAAAATTGAATGCAGGAAGCTAGAGCCTTCTTTAACAAACAAATAATTATGTGCTATCATATTAGTCTTTTTTAATTGTCTTCAAAATCATCACGTTGTCACTTGCCATTCTTTGTAAAACAATAAAATTATATGTATAATGTAACAATATGATATTAATCAATGTGTAGAGAAGTCACCAACTCAGATTATTGGATTTGAGGACAATAATTTGTAGAGTAGAACTTTCTGAAGGATTAGTGGATTGGATCCAAATGGAAATGGTATAGGAAGGTGTACTACTCCTTTGAAAGTATGTTTTCTGCTACAGAATGGAATCTCTATGTTATTTAGTACAGTTAATTAAAATGTTTTCAATAGCCATTCTGATGACCCATAGATGCCATTAAATGTTTTACATTTTTAAAATTCTCTCTGAAATTTTGTGGCCTTGATACAAAAATACACATGGAGTAAATAAACATTGGTCCAAAGAATCAAAGGGAAAGGTAAATAAAACAAGAAGAAAATTCCTTATTTGTAACACAGGCTTTCCCAGGGAAGGTCACGGCTAACACCACAAGGCATACCAATTCAAGGATTTATTAGATGTTAGATCTTGTCAAAAGTTTGGGTTTCAGAAATAACACTCAGGGATATAAAATGCTTAAGTTTTATCCTTGTTTCATGCCAGATCATTTTAAAAAGCTGTTTACCTTGACCAAATTATTTTTACACCTTGTAGAGTTGCTTTTACTAACTTAGACCTTGGCTGGCATTAGGAAAATATAGAAGAGTAAACATGTAAATGACACTTGCTAGTGGGTTTAATATGAAGATTTTTGGTTCCTCAGGATTACAGTTTGCTTCCTTAACTTAATATAGTCCACTTAGTGTAAATATTGTTTCAAGTCATGTTAAATTTAATAACTATATAACTGTATAATTCCATTTGCACACTCTCTCCTTTGTGCTATTATTTTCATATATTGTACATCTACAGATGGTATAATCTGACAGGCAGTGTTTGTATGTCTTTGTGTGTGTGACAACAGCCAGTTGTCTTTTAAAGAAATTAGGAGAAGAAAAAATATATAATTTTTTTTATGTTTACCCACATAGTTGCCATTTCTGGTTCTCTTCCATTCCCTCTATTAGATCTGAATTTTCATTTGATTTCATTCTTCTTCAGCCTAAAGAACACTTTACCATTTCTTAAAGTTCAGGTCTGCTAGTGTCAAAGTTTTTCAAAGTTTTTCAGCTTTTGTTTATCTAAAAATGTCTTTAGTTCACTCTTATTTGTGAAGGATATTTACCCTGGGTATAGAATTCTTTTTTTTTTTTTTTTTTTGGTGAGGAAATCAGCCCTGTGCTGACATCTGCCAATCTTCCTCTTTTTTTGCTGAGGAAGACTGGCCCTGGGCTAACATCCGTGCCCATCTTCCTCCACTTTATATGGGATGCCACCACAGCATGGCTTGCCAAGCCGTGCGTCGGTGAATGCCTGGGATCTGAACCAGCGAACCCCAGGCCGCCGCAGCAGAGCGTGCGCACTTAACTGCTTGCGCCACCGGGCCGGCTCCTGGGTATAGAATTCTTGATTGCCACTTTCCTTCCTTCCTTCCTTCTTTCCTTCCTTCCTTCCTTCCTTCTTTCCTTCCTTCCTTTTTATTTTGACATCATTCCTATCATTGTTCCCATTTTCCCCCTCTCTGGTAACTTTAATTGTTTTTTTATCTTTAGTTTTCAGCAGCTTGACTATGATGTGTTTAGGCGTAGTTTTCTTTGTATTTTTTTCTGCTCAAGTTTTGCTGAGATTCTAGGTTCTGCAAGTTGATGTTTTTCACCAAATTGAGTGAAATTTGTGGGCCATTATTTCTTCAAATATTTTTTCTGTCTCCTTCTCTCTCTTCTCTTCTTCTAGCATTCCAGTTATGCATGTATTAGACCCCTTAATATTTTCACACAGGTCACAGAGGCTCTGCTCATTTTTTTCCCAACCTCGTCTCTCAAATCTTCAGATAAAATAATTTCTGTAGATGTGCCTTCAAAATCACTAACCCTTTCTTCTATAGTCCCCAGTCTACTCTTAAGGCAATCTTGTGCATTTTTCATTTTAGATATACTTTCATTTCTAGAATTTGCATTATATTTGCTTATTTCTGATAGTTCCTACTTCTTTGTTGATAATACCTATCTTTCACTTATTATCACTGTTGATAATACCTCTCTCTCACTTATTATCACCATCTTTTCCTTTAATTTATTGATCATATTTATTATAGCTAGTTTAAAGTCATTATCTGACAACTCTGACATCTGGATCTTCTATTGACTGCTTGCTTTCTTGGTTATCAGTTACATTTTCTTAATTCTTCAAATGTCTAATAATTTTTTATTGTATACTGGACATTTTGGATGATACATTGTAGAAAGGCTGGACTATGCTGCATTCTTTTAAAGAGTGTTGAATTTTGTTCTAGCAAACAGTTAAATTACTTTGTATCCTGTCAGGCTTGGTTTTATGTTAGGGTCAGGTCAATTTTAGTTTTTTTCTTAATCTTATTATGTAGTTTATGCTAAAGGATCTGGTTATTATGACCAAGGCATGTACTTTCTTAGGTCTCAACTAAATGGCCAAGGTTCTTGGTGAGATATGTCCCTTCTGGATGGACCAGAGTGTCTTCTAGCACTATATTAACTGTGGTACATACATTCAGTGCTCAGCCCCACAGAAGCTACTTTTTGCAACATACTTCAAGCCTCATCCTATGCATGCATAGCCCAAACTTTAGCCAAGAATACTTGTGATGAACTCTGCCACTTCCCTGTTTTGTGCAGCTCCCTCTTCTCCAGAACCCTATACTGAAAATTCTAGCCATTTCAGAAGCTCAAACTCCAGTCTCTGCCTCTTCAGCTCAGACAATCTGCTACTCTACTTGGGTTCCACGTACTTGCACTATGGTATGGAAAGGGTTGCCAAGTCAAGAGCTGGGGCAAATGTGTAGCTCATCTTTTGTGTTTCTCTACTCTCAGGAATTACAGTACTGTTCTCTCTGTTGTCCAATGCTTAAAAATAGCTTCCTCATTTATTTTTATCTGGTTTTATAGCTGTATACGAAGAGATGCAAGCTCAATACCGTTTACTCCATTGTGACCAAAAGTAGAAAGAATTTTATGAATTCCTTTACCCCATCCTTCCATTCAATCACACATCAGAGATAGCTTTCTTTCACCATCGTCCGGTGCAGGGCAGATGAGCCTAGAACAAAGGGTAGCTTATCTTTGAGATTCAAATTTCACTTTATTTTAAGTTCATAGAAGAATCAGTAGTTTTGAAAGCAAGTCCTTTTTATGATAAGTACCAAAGAATTGAGATCACATTTAAACCATAAATCATATTAGGTAAGAATAAAATTTGCTTAAAAGTACTATTTGAGCTGATCACCCCACCAAATTAAAGTTTGACAAGGGAGTAGGAAGGGAATTTGAAGGGGATGTGTGACTATGGTTTAGATGCTGGATGTTCATTAAAAAGGAACTCAGTGCATTATTGTCTTAGATAAACCTAGAAAGATTCAGACAGTAGGATCCTCAGATAATCTGGAGAATACTGGAGCAGAATAGATCTTTGCCCAGTTTTCTAGAAGTCTCTTAGTGGTTTTTAAGACTTAGAGAAAATCTCTGCATCTATCATGACATCTAAGTATCAATAGCAGATGGAAAGGCTTGAGTATTTCCGTAATACAATGTATTATGAGACATCTGGGGAGAATCCCAAACTTCCTCCAAGTTTGAGAGAAGTGCTAAGGGCCAGCAAACAGGAATAAGGCTCTCGATCACAAAAAGAGATGCCATTAGTGGATGCTGCATAGAGAAGGCAAGTTAGAGGCAATGGAGGGGTTATTGATTTTGGGAGAAGAAATAGTGGAGAAAGAGATGATCCCCAAAGGCCAGCAGGAAGTACTCTCCCTAAGTGAAGATAAGCAATGACAGATGGTTACTGTGTACTAGATTTGCTACGCAGGGGGAAAGCAAGAACGAATTGTATGTTGACTGAAAGCCCCTCTTTGAAGCTGGAAGAGATTGAGTTAACTTGAAATCGTAAGTTTGTTTTCCACCATCAGCAAAGATGTGGGCTCAAATGCTAAGTTAACATCAGTTATGGAGAAATAAAAACATTATGTGTTTTGTGGATCTGAATACATAGCTTTGCTCTATACTTTCTTTCCATCTATTCTCCTGAGACCTGTAAGATGAGTTCACCAATGTAGTCAACACTATAGGAGTCCTACTGAAAATTGCTTCCTTCTTAGATAATGACCACCATCACTCACAGAGGTGGGTCCAGTACCATCAGGTGACCCTGTTCCTTGGCCATAACATATTGTATCAGAAATAGGTGATTCAAGCTGGCCAATCCAATATCCTCTTCCGCAAAATTTGGAATTGGGATCCAATCATTAGGATTTAGCAGTTTAAATCATCTAGGGTTGTCTGTGTCATCTAGGGTAACATGTCTGAGCTGTGGGAAAGTAGAGAAATTAGGCAATTAGGGGAGAGCAACTTTGCTCCAGTTTTGTCATTTGTAGAGTACAGAGAATAACAATGGTATATACTTTGGAGTTGTTGGGGGGTTTAAATGTTAATGAGTGTAAAGAACTTGGAAAAGTGCCTGAGCATGTAGTAAACACTCAGTAAAGACTTAGCAATTATGTTTATTACGAGTGATTTTTTTCAACTTTTTTGAGGTATAGTTGAAGTACAACAAATGACGCATTTAAAGCATGTGGTTTGATCAGTTTTTTTTTAATTGAGGTCATAATAGTTTATAACATTGTGAAATTTCAGTTGTATATTATTATTTGTCAGTCACCATATATATGCCCCTTTATCCCTTATGCCCATCCCCAACCCCTTTCCCCTCTGGTAACCACTAATCTGTTCTCTTTGTCCGTGTATTTGTTTATGTTCCACATATGAGTGAAATCATGCTGTGTTTGTCTTTCTCTGGCTTATTTCACTTAACCTAATACCCTCAAGGTCCATCCATGTTGTTGCAAATGGGACAATTTTGTCTTTTTTTATGACTAAGTCCATTGTATATATATACACCACATCTTCTTTATCCATTCATCAGTTGATGGGCACTTGGGTTGTGTCCACGTCTTGGCTATTGTGAATAATGCTACAAAGAACATAGGGATGCATATGTCTCTTTGGATTGTTGATTTCAAGTTCTTTTGATAAACACCCAGCAGTAGTATAGCTGGGTTATATGGTATTTCTATTTTTAATTTTTTGAGAAATCTCCATACTGTTTTCCATAGTGGCTGCACCAGCTTGCATTCCCACCAGCAGTGTATGAGGGTTCCCTTTTCTCTTCTCCTGGTTTTATCAGTTTTTATGTATGTATACACCCATAAAACCATCACTATAATCAAGATAACAAACATCTCCATCACCCCAAAAGTTTTCTCATCCCTTTGTAATCCAATTCTCCTTCTACTCCCATTCCCAGACAAACACTGATTTTCTTTTTGTCATTCCCTGTGGATTAGTTTGCATTTTCTAGAATTAAATATAAATGGAGTCACACAGTATGTATTCTTTTTGCTAAATTCTTTTATTCAGCACAATGATCTTGAGATTCATCTACATTACTATGTCAACAGTGCATTTATTTTTATTGCATTCCAGTGTATGGGCATACTGCAATTTGTTTATCCATTCATCTGTTGATGGATATTTGAGTGGTTTCACATTTTATCTATTACAAATAAAGTTGTTATGAACACTTGTGTACAAGTCTGTTATTTTTCTTTTTTATAGTTTTGGTATTTATCATATTAAAATTTTTTAAGGGGAAAAATGAGAAAAACCCTAAAATAAATTGAACTGTAACTAGAAAATACAGTTCTAAAAATAGTGTCCATTAGCTTTCAAAGTTAATTTTAACCTAGAATATACAACTTCACCTTTAAAGGACTAGTTGATATCCACATGGAATTTACAACTGTCTTGTCTTTATATGTGACTACTATGAGGTCTTTACCTAACTAAAACCTGCTAAAAAACCCTCTAAAGGAGAAAAAGATGGCTTACAAAAGTCAAGAAGATAAGACTAGATATTACCCCTTAACCTTTTAAAATTGCATGGTAGAGATGAAGAGACATAATGTCTTTCCATAAATGTGGACGATTATTTTTCTTAAGATATTGAAGTGTTAGTACTCAAGCAAGCTCAATTTATTTTATTTTAAAAATAAATTACAGAAATAGCTGCCTTGGTTTCTCACTCAAAACCTAGATATTTTGAAATACTTGAATGATAGCTATTGCAGGAATATAGAGTGTTGCTTACTGAGTTTGTATTAGAAGTTACTTTAAAATTATTTATTAATAAGAAGATATTGATTTATTGGATTCTTACAGTACAGTGCCTTTTGTTAAATTCTTAATAATTATTTAAAATAATTATGTAAACTAATAGATAATATTGATGAAGGTATGATGATGTTTAAAACAGTCTTCTTTAATCAGTACAATGTGTCAGTAAAATTTACCCAAATGTTAACATCTGGAAATGTCTCTCTCTTTGAGGGAGAGGCATTTCTCGACTACATGTAGTTATTTTCCTTCTGTTTTAGTCTCCTAATTGTCAAGTTCTTTGTCATCTTCTTGACTGTGTCTTTGCTTTGTAGTTCTAAGATATTTGACAGAGGTGTCAAATAAGGCAGACAAACATAATTTCTTTCATGTAATACTTGGTCTTCTACCTACATTAGTGAGGAATACTTTTGTTTTAACCCAGGAGAGAAAGAAAAAAAAATATGTTATCTTGATCACTCTTTTCCCTAGACCACCTCTCATGGGTCAGTCTTAAAGCAAGACATTTAAATAAATTGAACTTCAAATACAATTTCAGTTTAATAGGACTTTTGGATCCAAAAAGAAATTCTAACATTTGATCAGCTATTCACAAATGATGTCTTTGTATCCTTTAAAGAACTATAAAGCAAATAAAAAATTGTAAGCTGTTTTATTTGATGGTATGTGAGATAAAATAATTCTTTGAAGAGCCGTAGAGACTAATTGGAAAAGAATATCAGTATATCCCTAAATTATGAAATTAATAAAGTTAAAACCACACAGGACCTACATAGGTAATGGCACAGTGATTTAAGAATACACAATTGTTAATGTTGTATAAATTCTAAGGGGAAAATATGTTTTCTGGAGAAGAGATGATAAAATTTTAGTAGGCAGAGATTAAAAAAATAATGGTTGAATATGGGAAGGGAGAAGGTGAAGATGATAAAAGGGGAAATTTCTCCTTCCACAAATTAGATTGAAAATGTCATTTTCTTTGCTTTTTTGATAAAGGAAAAGTTCCAAGTTCTTTTTCTTGAATTGTAAATCACCTCTAAGATGCATAGGACAGAAAGAAGAAGAAAAAGAGAAGCTGTCCTTTCTCTCATAAATCTTGTTTGGAGTTTAGAAAAATATAAGGTTAATCCAAGATTTTTTGTTATTGTGAAAGGTGAAAAGAAGCAAAATCATTTTGAATGTGTTTGTTTCACTAATAAGTGGCAGGATTGGGATTTCCATGCAGGGCTTATGGGTCTTAAATTAATACCATTGAAAGGGAAATTTCCAACATTACCAGGTTATTTCTCCCACTTGCCAAGTGCTCTGATGTGACTGCATGATTCACTAGGATAGTCTCTTACATCACCATGCACTTCCTTTTTTTAGCCCTTATCATAGTAGAAATGTTACCCTGGTTGCATGGTTAATGCCTTCGGGCTGGCACATGTGGTTGTGCAGGCTGTACACTGCAGAACTCTAGGGTGCATAAGGTGACTTTGTAATATGTCAATTTAGCTAGGTTGAACTACATTTCCCAGAATTCCTTCCTTGTATATTCCCAATTAGAGTGGGCCACAAAAGATATTTTTGTGGGAGATTTGAAAGATATAAGTATAGTAGCAGCTATGTTGTTTTTACAATAGGAAGGTTAGGGTAGACACTTTTGTAGTTCCTGCACATTGTTCCTTATTTGCTGGCTCACTTCCTTGGTGTGGGCAGCAGCCAGACTGCAACTTTCCGTCTTCCCCAGAGTCATCCTCCAGCTTCTCCATCTCCTGGGCTGGTAGTGTGTTTAGCTCCATGATGAACGGCACCAGCTTCTCCTGCAGGACACCCACTTCATCAGGGTTGGAGGTGGTGAGAACCAACACAGATTCCAATTCAAACTCATGGGTTTCAGCTCAAGCTCAGGGGTTCCAGCTTATCCTTGTCCTCTTCCACTTTATATGCAGTCTTGTCTTCCTGATGACCTGCTCTGCCAACTTGAAGCTCCAGCATTGGAAGCAAGAACAATAGCTTTATAGAGACTAACCAGCTCCCCAAATTGAGTAAGGTCAAGTCCCCGTAGCAGAGCCCTTAATATATAAACCTCCTCGTGGTTCTGCTCTTTTGATTGAACTCTGACTGATAGAGTGCACCATTCACATTGCACCATATAAATGGCACCACCCCCTATAGTCATGCAGTGCACTGCCTGGAGGCCAAATCAGCAGCCCTGAAAGTCTATGTTCCCAAATTTTAAGTGGCATGAAGACTAGAATGATTTGTTTCTTGTGGGAAAGTTGGCTCCATGGCCAAATACATTTGGGAAACACTGAAATCATTCCTCAGCCCTGCATTAAGATCCTACCACATTCACACAGTAAAGGCTCTGTAAAGCTATGCACTGAAGTAATTTGTTCAGTCCTGCCAAACTTATTTGACCATGGAATCATTTTCTAGGTAGTGCCTGTTAGCATAGCCCTGGAACTAGTGGTCTACAAAACACACTTTGAGAAACACTGTATACATTCTGATAAGCTCAGTCATTTAACATTTGATTCTCATAATTTCTAAGTGCTATCTAAGTACAGCATTAATGTAACTTAAAATCCCATTTAGGCAGTCAAAATTAAATGCAACCAGGGGATGCGATAATAAGAATGTAACGAAGAACAATGCTTGCTGATGTGCAGTGTAATTCATTCCAGCGCTTTTCAGAAGATCTTAAACAAGAAGATCTTGGCATAGGAAAGGCACAATGTATTGCACCATGACAATGAAAAGAGGTGATAGAGGAAATGTTTCTTTTCCTCTCTCCATTCCTTTTCCTTCTTAGTGATGAGTTAGAAGATGAATATGTGAATGGCAAAAAAGGCAATGAGATCAGGAAGAAAAGGCATTGGATATTGAAAGCTGGAACCAGGTTAGCTTTGAGTGAAATGGAGGAAAACTAGGCTCAGAGCATCCACACAATTTGTATCTTAATTCAGCGTTTACATGTAGATGAGATATTTCAGGGGCATGCTTGTTGCTACAAGGCCAACCCAGACAAAATTGCAAAATAGACAAGGTTAATTTTTGATGTACTTGTTTTCTCTTGATGAAGCAAGCAGTGGTTCTCAAAAGGAGTTTTGGGGTTGCCATAATGACTGGGAAACATCACTGGTATGTACAGGACAGGAGCCTGAGATACTAAACATCCTATCGTGCAAGGAAAATCTTGCCCAATAAAGAACTGACCTACCCAAAATGAGTTGCCTCTCTGTTGAAACACACTGAAAGTACTTGGTTTGGTTCCATATATTCCTTTTCCATTCCAGTCACAGCACCCATGTGGGCTATGTGTTTCTCAAGTAGGTGTAGATCTGATTAGCTGATAAAAGTTATTGCAGAAAGATTGAATAAGACTCAACTTTCAAGTGTTCATTTACATTTCAAAAGAGGAAATAATCAACTCCAAAGAGTCTCAAACTAATTGATGCTGTGAGAGGGAAAAATGTATTAAAATATTTTATTAGAAGAGTAATGTAGTCCTCTTATATGCAGAGAAATTCTGAGACATTTATTTCCTTTGCAATTTGCTCATTTCAAGTTCTAGTATCTTTTTCTCTATACCTCTACTCATCATATGCCCTTTCCAGGGAATCAAATATGTACAGCTAATATTGCACCTGCACATCAACCTTTAATCTTTGTAAATATGTGTTTATAAAAACAAAGTGCCAGCATTTGAAGAGAACTGGTAGGTATGTCAGACTGTAAATCATGCCTCTGTATAAGTAAAAGAAGTCTTGTCTGAACTATTAATTTAAACTCTCTATGAAAAATAGGTGATCAGACAAAATGGCAGCCTCCTACTTTTCCTTCTCGCCTACACATGAGCGAAACAAAAATATTTAATATTCTTTCCTGGTTTATGGTGTAATAATCCCTTTCTCAATTATTATTTCATATCTTGGAGTAAAAGCTCCAAAGGTAGGAGAATAGGAGTAGCTGATGTGTTATAGGACTGGCTGCTTTACATATGTATTTATGGAAGCTCTACATTCTGAAATGTGCATTATCTCCATCCTAAATATAGGAACCTGAGGCTCAGAAGGCTTAAATATCTAATGCATTTAATGATAAGAGCTAGTACAATCGAGCCTAGGTCAGCTTAGCATTTAAGCTCATACTTTATTACTATGTCCTACAGTGTCCAGGTCTTTTTAGTTTGCTTTATAGGTTGTCCTGCATGAGTATGCATGTTCCAGATAGCTTTGAATGCAGCCAACTATTTATTGGACTACTCTAAGGGAAGTATAAATAATCCCTACCATCAGGGAGGTCTGGCTGTAGTTGGAGAGATGTCACACGTACAATGGCACATGCACATGGAAAGGTAGCCAACAAAACATGACATAATATTAATTAGTGCCAGCTGAGATGCACATTCAATAACTCTGTAGGATTTTAGCAGGGAAGAGCTCACTTTGAGTTGAGGTAGTCAAAGAAGAAGCCAAGGCTGGCTTTCAGACTTGAAGTATGACTAATAGTAGCCACAATTTACTCATTAAAAAATGTTTGACAAGCATTTATTGCGTGTAGACCTGGACTAGGGCCTGTGAATACAATGGTGAAGGGGGTGGACAGAGACCTTGTCTTTCTTGTGACCCCTTCCCTCCCAGGCCCCAACATTTCATATGCCTACAGAATCACCTGAGCATCCTGTTAAAATGCAATTTCTGATTCAGGAAATCTGGAATAGGGCCTGAGAGTCTGCATTTCTCACAAGGTCCCGGATAACAGCCATGCTGCTCCACACACAATACTTTGATTAGCAGGACTCTAGACGAGGGGGTGGATGAGTGAATGAAGAAATGAATGGTGAGCATATAACTTCAGCAAAAATAGTTGAAGGTCCATTAAGGGCATGTAGCCATCTTGTGCTAGGCTTTAGCTCCTATCTTCACAAACAGACCAGGCTACCATTGCTGCCTTGGCATAGCTGGATAGGCCTAAAACATCAGATAAATCACTTTGGCTTACCTTCTTCTACATCTATACAGACATCTTTCCTTCTGTTGAAGTGTTTTTCCTCACATATTTGTAATCCAGTTGATTGTTGCAACTTTTTTTGTCCATCACTTTTTCACTCTTGCTTTCCTAGTACTAGTCTCCAAATCCTAGCAAAATTGATTTAATTTCAGCCACATCCTGATCTTGGGATCAGCACAATGGCAGAGCATTTCTGAATTCTGTGAATTTCTGATCTCATTTCTAATGTGCTCTCTCTCTCTCCTCCCTTCCGCCCCACCTCTCTCTCTCCCTCCCTCCCTTTTTTCCTCCCTCTCTCCCTTCTTTCCTTCCTTCCTACTTTTCTTCCTTCCTTCCTTCCCTTCTGTTGTTCTTTCTGTCATTCTTACTTACCCTCAGAATGTAATATTTTCAAATTAGTGGAGATTCTTCATTTAGCCCCCAAATGATGAGTTTGACACCCTAGCTATGCCATTTATTAGTTATCTGACTTTGGGAAAGTTATTCAACCACTCTGTGCTGCACTTTCCTCATCTATTAAATAGGGATTAATAATATATCCATCTCACAGTGTCATTGTATGATTAAATGATTACTAAATGTTAAGTGCTTAGAACAATTGCTAGCACATAGTAAATACTATATAAATGTTGGTGCCTTTTGTTGTTGTTATGCAATCTTCTCTTCCTGCCTGTGGGACAACAAACTTTCTTTTTGACTTGACAGTACAGAAGTCCATGGCACTTAGCATGAAGTTCAGTGCAGTGGTTGTTGCTTATGTTCTGAGGAGACACTTGGGAGGGTTAAAGATTTATACCAGAATTTTTATCCTTCCATGCCTTCTTCCTCCCTGTCTTATCAAATTTTGGACATTTTTTTCCCTGTCTCTTATATATTACCTTTCCTTTATCTCATTATTCAATTACCTCATAAATGTATATTTCATGGGCATGTAGTTTATGTCATGATGGCAAGACAGTCATGGATGAAAATTGTTTCACTATTTTTAGGTATCATTGTACAAATTTGATGATGATGATGATGATTACTCCTACTAGTATTAATATCCATCAAGTATATTATCAAGGACTTCTGCTTCCAAAATAATGGAATAAGAAGAACCAGATTTACCCTCCCACCTTGAACAACTGAAAAAAAAGAAAACAGACAAACAGACACTGGACAACAGGCAATACAGGACAGTGATCCTTGACAGAAGGAAACAAATAAGATAAGCCCTATGACTGCCCCAGCTTATTGCCTAGAGAGATTTTACAGGTTCAGTGCAGGGTGGCTGAACCTAAACAGAGTCTAGCAGCCTCCCTAGAGTTGAGGAGACAGAGTTCAGGGTTCAGGGAATCCAAAACAGATAGAATTCACATGGCAAAATATTGGGGAGGAGACAGCCACACACAGAGCAAATGATTCCTTTCAAGTCTTCAGCTAAATATGGATCAGTGCCTACATGTGAGGAAACTACCAGAGTGTAGGAAAGCCTATCAGGAAGGAACAGGCAAAACAATACCTGGAGTTCACATAGGGTCAGAAAGAGTTTGTGTTCCCAACAGCCAGAGCAACAAGACCTAACACACTGGGATCAAGTAAGCCTTCAGCCTAACAAAGTGTAGAAGCAAGCCACAAAATGAGCAGATTGTTTCCAAATAAATTAATTGTGTCCCAGAACAAAGATGAAAAATATTTAAAGGAATGATGAATCCTCCAGCACTTAACAATGTAAAGACAATGTCTGATATCAATCAAAAATTACCAGGCACACAAAGAAGCAAGAAAACACAATCTGTAATAAGCAGGCGTAAAAAAATCAGTCATTAGACATAGACTCAGAAGTGCCACAGATAATAGAATTAGTAGAAAAGAACTTCAAGACCCCTATTAAAACTATACTCCATATATTCCAAAAGGTAGAGGAAAGCATGCACATGAGGAGACACATGGATGATATAAAAAATAACTAATTTGAACTTCCAGAGACGAAAAAATTACACTGAATGGGATAAAAAGTATATTAAATACTGCAGAAAAAAAGATTAGTCACTCTGAAGACATGGCAATAGAGATTATCCGAAATAAAACACAAAGAAAAAAATGACTAGAAAAAAAAGAACAGGCCATCAGTCAGGTGTGCAACAACTTTAATCAGTATAATATATATATAATCGAGGCTCAGAAAAACATGGAGAACTGGGGAGACAGAAAAAATATATTTTAAGAAATATGACTGGAAATCAAAATTTTTGGAAACCAAACTTCCAAATTCGATGAAAATTATACACCCATAGATTGAAGGAGCTCAATGAATCTCAAACACAAAAAACAGAAAGAAAATTACACCAAACCACATCAAATTACTTAAAACCAGTGTTAAAAGAAAACCTTAAAAGCATCTCGGAGAAAAGGACACATTACAAATAGAGTAAAAAGGATAAATGATAGCAGACAACAGACATCTCATCAGAAATAATGCAAGCTGGAAGACAGTGATGCAGCTTTTTTAAATATTGAGAGAAAAAAATCAACCTCAATTTCTATACCTAGCAAAAACGAAAGTAAAATAAAGGCTTTTTCAGACATACAAATGCTGAGAGACTTCATCACTAGCAGATCATTATTACAAATAGACAATATTGCAATGTGCTAAGCCTTCTATGTGCTTTTCTTCATCTAATCCTTTCCCAAACATTATAGGTACATGCCATTGGCATCCTCACCTTATGGCATAGGGAATTAAGGTTGTGAGATTGCAAAGAAACACAGCCATGGTGTAACCAGACTACAGAGCTTGCACTTACAGATTTCAAGCCAATCTGAAAAGGTTATATACTGTATGATTCCAACTATTTGATAGTCTGAAAAAGGCAAAACTATACAGACAGTAAAAAGATCAGTAGTTGCCAGAGGGTGCGGGTGGAGAGATCAATAGGTAGAGGACAGAGGATTTTTAGGGCAGTGAAACTACTCTGTATAATACTATAGTTATGTGGGGCCGGCCCCGTGGCTTGGCGGTTAAGTGTGCGCAGTGTGCTGCCGGCGGCCCGGGTTCGGATCCCGGGTGCGCACCGACGCACCGCTCCTCTGGCCATGCTGGGGCCGCGTCCCACATACGGCAACTAGAAGGATGTGCAGCTATGACAGACAACTATCTGCTGGGGCTTTGGGGGAAAAATAAATAAATAAAAAATCTTTAATACTATAGTTATATAGACGTGTCATTATACATTTGTCCAAACTCATAGAATGTAGAACACTGAGTGAATTCTAATGTAAACTATGGACTTTGGGTGATTATGGTGTGTCAGTGTAGGTTCATCAGCTGTAACACATTACCACTCTGGTAGGGGAGGTTGATAATGGGAGAGGCTGTGCATGTGTGAAGGCAGAGGGTATATGGGAAATCTCTGTACCTTCTCTTCAATTTTCTTATGAACCTAAAACTGGTCTAAAAAAGTCAAGTCTTAATTTTAAAAAATATCTGCTACCTTCATATTTGTTTCACTAGTCTAAGACCTAATTTATACCCAGGGAATGTTTTGGCATTTAGCAGGATGTGGGGCCATCTCAGTTGAAATCAGGTGTCCCAACAAATGTTTTTGACTATTAAGCTATTAATGTTACTATCATTTCAAAGAGTGATCATATTTACTAATGACCTTTGTTACAAGAAAGATATTTAAAGAAACTTCTTAGCTATGTTTTAAACAGTAAACATATAGTGCAAATTTTAGGCAACACAGTACAAAATTTTAGACAATCATGTCTTCATATATTCAATCATGGTCATTCATCATATTAAAATAATAATAGCAGCAAACTTTCTGAAGTATTTAGTATTTAAAAAAGACTCATAGACCTCCTTAAGCTTTTCAGTAGAAACTCTCTGAATACAAGTGAAAAATTAACCTTATATGTTTGATAGATTATTAGATTTTAAAAGCACTAGTATTAATTCTTGCCTTTATTTTTTCATTCAAAAAACTCTAAAAATGCTATCTGTGAGCAAGGTAATGGTTAAGCTATTTTACTGTTACTTTACTCAATTTTTCTAAACACTATCGAATTGGGAGTACTGTAAGAGAGATTTGTAACTCAATTTATGTCTGGTTGCATTAATGAATTATTAGTAACTTGATCCTACATACTGAATCTCAGTAAGAAGCTGTGCAAAATTATTGTTAAAGTATTGCATCATAGAAAAAATTGAGGGGCTTATATTATTGAAAGTGTAACTTCCACATAAAAAGTGTTTTTTTAACAAAAATTTTCAGGTGATTTTGATATACTGGAGAAACTAGAAAACATTGTCTATGAGAGAAAAATTATAATATAAGTTTTAGCATATTTCATAAAACTCATTTCTAGACACACTATCTGGGATTAAAGAAAAATCACATGATTGAAAGGATTTTAAAGGTTTTACTACTTTAAATTTTGAAGGAGCAAATAAGATCATCTTGTCTCATAATTTGCTTACTCAAAGTTTCTCAAAACTTCAATGAAATAAACGGTTTAATTGAATAATAAGAAATATTTTCAGTACAGAGGTTCATCTTTGTATTTTGTAAATTATCGAAAAACACCTAGATATACTTCATATACTTCACAAGTATTGGTAGAAACTGAAATAATTTTTTTTTTTGGTGAGGAAGATTCCCCCTGAGCTAACATCTGTTGCCAGTCTTCCTTTTTTTTTTTTTGGCTTGAGGAAGATTAGCCCTGAGCTAACATCTGTGCCAATCTTCCTCTATTTTGTATGTGGGTCACTGCCTCAACGTAGCTGACAGTGGTGTAAGTCCACGCCCAGGATCTGAACCTGTGATGCTGGGCCACTACAGTGGAGAGCACCAAACTTAACCACTATGCCACGGGGCTGGCCCCAGAACCTGAAATAATTTTATATGTAATAGAAAGTTACTAGATATTTAAATTTTGAAGATTCAAGGAAAAAGGTGTAATCTAAGTCTGCATTATAAGACAGCTAAAAAACTTGATTCCAATGTGAAAAAAGACCACTAACTCTGTCTTAAAAAAGAGAATGACTAATCTGTAAATAAGTATATAAATTCCTTATATAATATTAACTGTTCATAAGCCTAATTCAGAAAGAATATATAATATTCTTTGAAACTACAAAAGTGATAAAAAGAATAATAATATTATTATGTATAAATGTTTTTACATTTTTAAAAAGTCAAATCATTTGAAAATCTTAATGATGAACTGATAGTTGATCTAAATCTTTCAAAACCCACATACCTTTTTCTATAATTAGTTATAGAACTTTGAGAATATCAGTAATCTGATGTACATGAAAAGTGAAATGAACAATTAACATTAAGTGGCATATTCAGACAAGCTATCTTTATCTTTGTGATATATCTATATTTGTCTTTATATAATATCATTGAACATAGCATTTATGTTTCTTGAGGTCTTTTGTAAGTAAAAGAAAATACTAGGAAATAATCAAAGGAGGGGAAAAAATATTCTTTGTTTTTCTGTATTACCGTGTTGGCTTATTTATTAATTCAGTCATTCTTTCGTTTATAATATTTTCATAGTACTAAAAATAGTTGTTTCTATATTGTACTTGATAATTATTTACTTTAATATTGTGCTATTTGAGTTAGTGTGGCTTGTTTAAAACTAGGTCAATTGTAAGGAGGAGGATGTTTTGGGTTTTTGATTAAATATAAAAATAGTAGTAAATTATAGTAAGTAGTTAATTTAATGCTGTAATTTCCTCACATCTCAATAAAACATTCCAAATAGAATCTAAACAAATCATTTAGACTTGTATAGAAAATACTATAAGAAGACATTTATTGTATAGAATCTGAATGATTGCAGTGATTGAAAATCAATTACAGGCAATTCATTATATACGATTTTTACACTTATAAGTGAAAACAAAATGTAATTACTTTTAAATTAGGATGAGTTAAAAATGCACATATCTTAATTAACTGAATTTTATTTCTGTTGATAACAATATGCATAACTATCCTATGGTGATATAAAACTTGGGAAAACTAAGATCTGAAATTTGAAGCTTTTCTCCTCTTAGAAGAAGCATGAATACTTCAAAGCATGAGCCCTGAAGATGGTTTAAATGTGCCCAGTGACTCCCACCCTACCTTGTCAGGAAGAACTTCTATAACGTTATGTTTATTTCCATCACTCTTCTATTCTTTTTTTCCTCTCCAATGCATGATTTCCTGCAACTGTCAACCCTCCCACTTGACCCAATCAAAACATAGTCCCTTGGAGTAATTGGTACAAGTGGATGATCTAATATTGTGGACAGCTAGGACTTATGTGTGCAGCTTATCACATCATGGGACTCCAGGGGGAGAAATGCGTGTTTTCTGTTTCCTTCTTATCAGAACAAGACTTGGGACCACCTGATATCAGACACTAGATTTTACCTCCCCCACAAATCCAATTTATTCAATCTATTTAGACTTAAGCATTCCACATAGCCCTCGACACCTCACTGTATTTTATAATAGATAAGGTAGAAAATTCAAGGCACTGTTGATGAAAATAAAACAACAAAGTCTGCACATAGAAATCTTGCCAGAGAAGTGCATTTAACCATTTTGAAACATAGAATTCACTTACTTAAACTTTTCTAAGCAGCTTGTTTATATAAATGACAGAATAAAGCGCAGTTGTTTTTGTTTCTAAAAATTGTCAGATAATTTGCATCCTTGCCCTTTATCTGTACTATTATTGAAGTATTAGAGGAATAAAGTTCCATTTGCTTCTATTCACAGAAGACTGTCATAGTCAGATAATGGCACAATTCAGAATTTATCAAGTGCCAGGAGATTATAAAAGTTAATGGAACAAAATGGTGTTAGTATGAGATTTTGGGAAAATCTCATGAGATTTGGTACAGTAACTTCACAATTAAATTACTATGTCACTACTGTATGTGCAGACAAAGGGAAGTGTGGTATTTGTGAATTTAGTATTGATGGATCTTATGAATGATATAGAAATCAAAAGCTCCATTTTTTAGATAAATGTGAATCTTTTTGGAGTGTTTCTTTCTCCTTGTACTATAAAAATATTCAAAGTGCCTTCACACAGCAATGCAAATCAATAAAGTAGACATTTAAGGATGGCTTTCTTTAATTCAAAACACACAGTGTTGGGTTCACGCACTCTGCTTCGGCAGCCTGGGGTTTTCAGGTTCAGATCCTCGGCGCGGACCTACGTATTGCTTGTCGAGCCATGCTGTGGCAGGCATCCCACATATAAAGTAGAGGAAGATGGGCACGGATGTTAGCCCAGGGCTAATCTTACTCAGCAAAAAGAGGAGGATTGGCAACAGATGTTAACTCAGGGCTAATCTCCCTCACGGCCCCCCCCCCCAAAAAAAAAACCACACAGTGTTGAAAAGAGATAAGATGTGTTTGAGGATACAGGTACTTTATCAGAAGCTCACTTCAGATTTGTTTTATTTTCTCTTCACTAAAATCTTCCATAAATAGGCTGACTCTTGTAGAATTCATTCATGGTGTTGAAATGACTCTATTTCCCTCGTTGGCACTCCAGGCTAGTCGGCCACACCTAGGTGAAGCGCCTTCTGAATGACTCCTAGGCACCTCCCTCCAGTCCTCATCCTGACTGCAAGCCACAGTTCTTGTCTTCACTTTCCTTGTGGGTGTCCAGATGTCATCTCAGACTTAGTGTCCCCCAAACTGAGGTCATCACCTTCTCTAGGAAGAAGTTACTTAAAATATGTCATCAAAAGGATTATAGTGAGAGTTAAATGAGACAATCAAGCTCTTAGCACAGTGTCTGCCACCAAGTCCTAATAACTGTTAGTTGATGCTATTAACAAGCAATAATATTCTCAAATGTAGTGGGTCCTCCTGCATTCTCTATTGTCCATGTTTATCTTTCCTTGACCACTAAGTGTCAGAAACTTGAAGTCTTTTTCATTCCTTTGTCATCCTCACTCAGGCTGTCCTACTTGATCACAAGTTCCTCTATGTTCTATTTTTTGGGAATTTCTTTTTCTCTTGTCACTGTGACCATCATCCCTTAACCTCTTGCTTTAAATATTGCTTAACAACAGCCAGTCCTTCTTCCTTGTTGACTGAGCCTGTTTCCCAGTTTGGAGACTGAAATGCCATATACTAGCATTCTCATCCTCCTTTGCACCTAGAGCAGAGTCATGTGAGCCAGTCCTGCCTATGAAATGTGAGGGAGACTTCTAGGAAAGGTATTGTTCTCTTTAAAAAATAAATAATCAATAATTAAAAACAAAAAATAATAAAATAATTTGAAATACTTAAATCATGAAAAACTATACAAAAAAGACATAAGTAGAAACCTATTTTTAAAAAGACTTACGTAAGTGGAAACTTCCATAGTTTTCTTCACTGGAAGTTGTCACATCTACATGTGATCCTGGAACAGCCACAGTCATCCTGATACTATATAAGAAAACATCACCTTTATACAGGATGACTGGGGGATAATGGAAGCTATCTGGGTCTTGATTTTATTTTATTCCTTTTAAACTTTTATATCGAGCCTAGACTCTAAATTGGTCTTCCAACTGGTCTGCTTGTTTCCTCTTTCATCCTTCCAAACTACCCTATACATTGCTGCTAACTAGTACTCTTCAAACCTCCCTTTTGTCATGTCTCAATCCTGATTGAACACTGTTAATAGTTTTCAGTTTTCATAGTAGTGATCTCCAAATGGAGTGGAGTGGGCAGAATAACCTAGTGGAGCGTGTGAAGAAACTGTTAGGAATTATATATAAATGAGGGAAATTAAACTTTAGTTGTATTTTATATATCGATTGTTGGTGGCTTTTTTATTTATTTATTTATTTATTTATTTAGTGAGGAAGATTAGCCTTGAGCAAACATCCATGCCAATCCTCCTCTTTTTGCTGAAGAAGACTGGCCCTGAGCTAACATCCATGCCAGTCCTCCTCCACTTTACGTGGGACACTGCCACAGTATGGCCTGACAAGCGGTGCCTTGGAGCGTGCCCGGGATCCGAACCTGGGCCACCAGCAGCAGAGCGTGCCCACTTAACCTTACGCCACGGGGCCAGCCCTGTTGGTGGCTTTCTAACCAGTTCATTTATTTGATGGTCACATATCACACAAGGTGGGTATTCTACATTGAGGATCTATAAACAAGGCACCCTCACTTGTTCAATTGCTTTCAGAATATTTTGAGATATTGAAGGTTACCTGAGCTTGGTTAAATAGATTAACAGATTATATAATTTAGTTTTTTCTAAACTATCTCTAAAAAGCGGCTTAGAGAGATTTCTGTTAAGTCACAGTACTTGAAGATAGCATAGTTATGCAAGCGTCCTTCTGCTATTCAGGGCATGAGCTCCCTGTCAGCCTCACTGTAAGGCACGAACAACAATAATCTAATAATATTCAACATGAATCAGCCAAAGAAATTCAGAATTATCAAGAAGACAATTTAAAATATGGATTTATATTCACTGTCATTAATGATGACACCTCCTCTTAGGAAGAGAATGCCTTGAGATATGAGCCCATGATAGAAGTATATGTTTGCTGTGTATAAAGAAATATCTGTACTTTGGGGGCATAAGCTCAAGATGGTGTTTCACTCGTACCAATTTCCATGAAAATAAATTGGACATCTGTTACCTATAGCACGTCATCCTTTTGCTACTTAGCTAAATCCTGCTCCTTCTTCAATATTATAAATGATTATAAATAAGTACTCCCATTTATTGAATGCTTAATTGTATGCCTGGCTCTGTGCTAAGCCCTATGCATGATAACATTTATTTTGTTCAATATTCCCTGTAAATTAAATATTGTCCTCCCATTTTTATAGATGAAGAAACTGAGATTTGAAAAACTTTCCTGCTCATAAGTTAAAGATGTTAAAGAACTGGGATCCAGGTTACATTGAAGCCCTAAATACTACTTTAAAGTCTCTCTTTATCTTATCTCAATTCCTATGTCACCCTAGGAGTGGCACCAAATAAATCAATAAAAATAATTAAATAAAACAAAGCATATACTATGTATTAGAGAGCATGCTAGATATTTTACAGCATTTTCTAATTTAACATTTTCAGTAACCCTGTTTGCCAGCTGGCATTCTCCCCCTTGTATTTCTTATTTTATTTTTATTTATTTATTTTTTTTGTGGGGAAGATCAGCCCTGAGCTAACATCCATGCCAATCCTCCTCTTTTTGCTGAGGAAGACTGGCCCTGAGCTAATATCTATTGCCAAACCTCCTCTTTTTTTTCCCTTTTTCTCCCCAAAGCCCCAGTAGATAGCTGTATGTCATAGTTGCACATCCTTCTAGTTGCTGTATGTGGGACGCCACCTCAGCATGCCCGGACAAGCGGTGCATCAGTGCGTGCCCGGGATCCTAACCCGGGCAGCCAGTAGTGGAGCGCCGCACACTTAACCGCTAAGCCACAGGGCCAGCCCCGTCCCCCTTGTATTTCTGATGAACAAACTTCATTGCCTTCCATCTCACTACAATCCTTTCTCCTTTTGAAAGTTTTTCTCAATGTCTACCATTTCTTTGGCACTTAATTATATCCTTCCTTGTGATGTATTTTTTTTTTTTTTTTAAAGATTTTATTTATTTATTTTTTCCCCCCAAAGCCCCAGTAGATAGTTGTATGTCATAGCTGCACATCCTTCTAGTTGCTGTATGTGGGACGCGGCCTCAGCATGGCCGGAGAAGCAGCGCGTCGGTGCGAGCCCGGGATCCGAACCCGGGCCGCCAGCAGCGGAGCGCGCTCACTTAACCACCAAGCCACGGGGCCGGCCCTGTGATGTATTTTTGATACCTGATTTTGCTTATCAGAGCCAGTGTGATGTAATGGGGAGGGGGAGTGGACTTGGTTGCAGGTTGATCTGGAATCTACTCTTGGTGCTTCACCCATCCATGAGTCAGTCCAGATAAGAAACCACAGTTCCCTCATAGGTAGAAGGGGCACAAAAGTCATTCTTCAGGTATGTCAACATCTAGCACACTAGACGCTCATGCACATTCAATGAGTGTTATTTTCTCACTTGGTGGGTATATCTCATCTCCAGCTAGACTGCAAGTTCCTTGAGGGCAAAGTGTGGATGTTTTGCTATTTTGTTTCTCTCACAATATTGTCTACATAGTATACCCAGTACATGTTGGTACAGCATGTGGCTAGCTCCTCAGATCTCCAAACATAGTTTTGTTTTGTTTGAGGTTGGTTGTGGTAAGCAGAAAAAAAAATACATGCTCATCTTTTGTCCTTTTGACCAGCACATGATCATATTTAAGGTTTTCATAAAAATTTTATCTAAGTATTTTTTCTTAATACCACACACAATATTTCTAAGAGAGAGAAAGAGCTCAATTAGAATTGACCATTGTGAGGCTGAATAACCAAAATAGCTGCTTTGAAATAAAGACAGCCTATTAGCCACTGTGGGACTGTCCAGTGTTGAAATCGTGAGTAGCATTGACATACTGCAGTGTCTTGAACTTGTGCCCACTCCTATCTGGGTAATTTTCAGTCAATATCCTAGGCTTATCTCATGCTTATGAAGTACAGAAGTTAAATTCATTTTGCCAGCAAGAAAACAGCTTTACGATAGCGTCAGCAAAGAGTAAAGGGACTTATTCTGATATCTTAAAAGTAGGGATCTCAGTCTTCTAACTCCTCAAATAGTAGATTTGAAATATGCTGTAAGTCTCAAATTGATCTTTCCCATTATGTTATTATAGCCTTATCCAATAGGAGCTGCAAAGACAATTTAATGTCTAGAGGGGTACCAAGATCTAGGCATTCTTCTAGTGTAATTACAGTTTCTGGCTGAAGATAGGAATTGGCATCACCAGTAAGACTGGAAGTTCTTCCTAAGAAGGGAGCCTCAAATTTTAAATTAATAGACCCCCCCAGTCAAGGTCTTTAAAAGAATCACTGTACAAATAGCACTCAGCACCCGGAAGACATGTGAGCTTGGACATCTTCTAGTCTTGCAATTTGAATCAGTAATACATATATGTTGTGGCTTTAACTTGAAAATTGAGATCAACTTTTTAAAATATCTAAGAACTATATGGTAAGTTATATGAAAGAAAAAAAGTAAGTAGAGCCTGAGTTTTTTTAAGGCAAGAACCAATTTGATGACTTTCTACAATTTCATTATAGTTTCTTTGGAAAATTAGTACTCTTTTATACTGGCAATTGTAAGACAAGAGTAATCAGTGTAGCAGTGGGTATCTCTAAAATTATACAAGAATTTACTTCCTTTCCAGAGTTTTCCATGTTATAAAGAGTTCCCCTTTCCCACTCAAAGACATATCTGTCAATCATGGAGGTTTGTGGGAGAAACTTGTGGGAGTCAGAAAAAGTCAAGCTTCAGGAAACTAACATTTTTCTGGGTCTTTTTATTGGTTTGGACATCTCCTACCTAGGAATAGCTTTTGCTCTTGATCACTCTTGTAAAATTTAAATAAACCACAGCAGTATGATGCCTGCCTGAGATGGGACTTAGAAGAACTCAGTAGTTGAGTTTAGAAGGACGATTTTATTTTCTTCCATATCCATACCTAATGAGCCCTCTCTTTAGAAAAGAATCATCATCTTTCCTTTGGCTTTGTTATAGGACTTAAACATAATGGTCAGTTACATGGTTCTTGTTTTTCTCTGTGTGTGTGTGTGTGTTTTGTGTGAAAGAAAGAGAAAGACAGAGCAAGAGAGGAGTCCATTCAAGATTCGAGTCCTTACCAAAAGGTAATAGTTCATCTAACTATTCCCAGACCACCACCAGTGAGTCAAATATTCTTCCTCATGTTACAGAAAATTAGAATGACTTAATAATAGTATCTAAACTTAATAGGGAGTTTTATATCTCATGCTCTTAGGTATTTAATTTAAAAATAATTGCTCTGCTGTTTCAGGATTAGAACCGTAAAGATAGTACCAGCTTCTCTTTGAGACGTAGCTTCCTGCTCTAAGAGTGGGCCAGCTGAGCTGGAAGGCAGCTTCTGTTAAGTGCTTGTTTCCCCATTGTCTATTCTGCACTATAGCTACATTTCAGCTGTTAGTTTTCCCCAAGGAAAAAGCAGCAAGCAAAGAATATGAATAAATAAGTGTTCAACATCTTGCATGTCCAAACTTTATTATAATTTCTTGCAATGATGATAGACATTTTGCAAGCTTTATTTAGGGAGATATTGTCATCACTTGGCATAACCATATGCTGTAACTAATATTTGAAGATGCCTCTGTTCCTGCTAGGATATGGATTTGGATACTAACGTAAATAATGATTGTGTATTTCATAAACTGATCTTAAAAATATGATTCTCAAAATGGAATTTTACTGGTCATGGACTCAATGAAGATTTACATAAATAAAATTCAAAACAGTAGCATTTATCGTGTTATGTTTTATTTAGTAATTACTTTTGTTTTTATATTTTGTTTCTTCATAGATCATACAGCATACTGTTGGTTTAAAGTAAGCTCTAATGCTTTGTTTTTATTTAAAATTTCATTTCATTTCATTTCTCTAGTTCCTTTGAAATTAATTTGTAGATAGAAAAATCATAGTCAAAGTATTAAACCCTTTTGATTGTATACTTCACAATATGTAAAGATTATCGTCATGTATTTTTATTACCTGGTCATTAAAAGTTATGATATATTTCAAATATATTTATTATATGACCAATTTTATGAAGCAGTGTGTTTTAACGGGGGAAAATTCGACTTGAACATTTGGACAGGCCTGAGTTAGAATCCCAGTTCTGTCGCTCCTTCACAAAGGTTACTTTTTAATCTTGAGCAAGACAGATGAACTCTCTGATTCCCTACTTTCTCACAGTTGTAATTAGATAACAGATATCTGTATATCTACTGCTTTTCTTTTGAATGTTATAAATTCCCTTTATTATAATCAAAAAGCAAAAAGGGAGATGATGGGATGTGGAATCAGAAGACCCAGGTTCAAGTCCAAGTTTTAGAATACTCTAGATCTGTGATTGTGCAGAGAGAAGAGCTAACAGCAGGCCTGAGACTTCTATCCTTAGAAAGGCCCACTTGAAATGGTGGCCTTGGGTGAGTATACGGGAACTTGGATTTGGGAAGAGTTCCCACCCTCCTAACCCATAAGAGTGGCTGGCTGTGCCTAAATTGTTTGTATAAACCATGTGGTTTATGCCGAACACCTGCTTTCCTTCAGGGGATCTGGAATTTGGATATGTGCTAGGCAGAGGGTGCCTGTGTGACCAGCCCCAGTAAAAACCCAGGGCACTGAATCTCTAACGTACTGCTCCAGAAGACAACGTTTCACCCACGTTGTCACAAGTCATTGCTGGGGGAATTAGACACGTGCTGTGTGATTTCACTGGGAAAGAACTCTCGGAATCTTGCTCCTGGTTTCCTCCCCGCTTCTCCCCATTTTTCCTTCGCTGATTTTGCTTTGTCTCCCTCCACTGTAAAAATCATAGCTGTGAGTGTGACTATATGCTGACTCCTGTGAGTCCTCCTAGCTCATCATTGAATCTGGGGTGGTTTGGGGACCCCCTAACACAGTGGTCTTGAGCAAGTTAATAAGCCTCTCTGAGTCTGTTCCCTCTCCTGTTAAATGTGTATGACACTGACATCTCTCTTGCAGGGTGGCTGTGGAGTTAAAATGTGATAGTGTATATCTGCAAAATGTCATATGTAGATGAGTTGCTGTCGTTCCTATTATTATTATTATTATTATTTTATTTGCATCATCGTCATCACATCCCTTATGTTACACCTCTTTGTGGTGCTTTGGGCTATACTTTCTTGATGCAGCATGAGTGGAGGGGAGGGGCATCCAAGTGACTCCCCTTTCTCAGCTCGGCCCTACTATGGTTCCCATAAGAGCCCACGGTAGAGCTGAAAGGACTTACATATACTGTGACCAGTTCTCCCCCACTAGCATCGAGAACTGTGTGGCAGACCTGTTTTTTTACCTGCTAAACAGGCAGCCAATACCATCCTCGTTTCCACCTATCAGAACCCTGATTTTTTTCATGGGAGAGTAAGAATGCTTAATCTCAGTGAAGGTGGTTTCCTACCCAAGCCCAGAGGATGAATCATGGCTGGTCAAAACATATCATGGTAAAATAATCTCATTTCCCTTGACCACTGATTGGTCTAAGAGTAGACAGGTGACCGTGTTCTAATTCATGAGGTGGAAAAGTAAGACTGCTAGGGAGTATTTCCCTTCCCACATAAAAAGATAAAGCCTCATGAGGAAAAGCCATTTCCTACTTGACTCTTTCCTCTTTCCTGCCAAGAACATGAATGTGATGACTGGAGGCACAGTGGCCATTTTGTGTCCATGAGGACACAAGCCAACAAAGTAAGGACATCCAAGCAGAAGGACAGAAAGAGCTTTGCCTTTAATGGTGTTATGGAGCATCGCGCTGTTTCCTTACTGACACACAGTGTCCAACATGTGATAGGCACTCCAATGAGAGAAACTTTTAAAATATTGCTTTATTGACATTGGGTACATATGACAATATATATGATATACCAGTAATATATAAAGCCTGTGATCAGATATCCTTGTGATTCAATGAAAGTGTCAAATCCAAAGCAAACATTTGCAAACATAGCTTTTGGAGCCTGGCTGTAAAACTGTCCTTGTTTTAAACCCCAAAACAGACTTCCTGTTGGATTATTACAAGGGAACAAACACTTTTAGAGCAATAGTAACAAAGTTTGTTCTGAAATACAGCCGTTAATGGAAATGCTTTATTCAGTTTATACCATTTCTGGTCATAAAATACTGTTCCCATTGAGTGTTTGGGATCATTTTGTTTCAGGCAGAATTAGTGATGACAGAAAGCACTTCTTCTCTTTGCAAAAACTGGGGAGAAGATCACATGGTGTCTATAATAAGAAACTTTAGGTGACTCACTTCAAACTCATATCTTCAGTAGCTGTAAACACCTGCTGTCATATTTGACACTGCTTGTTAATAAGTGGAAATTTTTTTAAATATCTATATTTTAGCATATCTGCTTAGCTGGCTTAGAATTCATGAATAATTGATGGCAATTTTGAGTTGAGATATATCGATGGTGCACACCGGCATAGTTGGCTTGACACTATCGTCTCTCCCAAGTATTCATCTTAGTGTCTGATTAACTTCCGAGGAACCAAATGCCACTCTCTTTCACTAAATTGATTGATTAATGGATAGCTGTAAGCTACATTTTCTAAAGGAATCCCAAGTGTCCTGTGGTCTTTCATGACCTCTGCTGAAAAATGTAACAGGGAGTTTATGAGATGTACACCCTTTCTTTCCGGAAATATCATCTTTAGGCAGAGGTATACTGCCAATGGCTAAGGGCCAGTTAGCATTGCATGAGGTCACTTTTGGTGACCCTGGCACTTCCAACATAAATGTGCTTTTGTTTCTTTTCTTCTATGTCTCTTCAAATTTTTTTCCCTTTCTCTTTTTCTTTGGCTACTGTTTATATATTGTGGCAGTTAGGGGTAAAGAGGTGGCTGATTTCTGTTATGTGACAGTTCAAGCTATTCAGTGTTTGGCAAACACGAGAAGTAGGTACTGATAGCTAGCAGTGGGTGTAAAATGCTCTGAAGAGTTACAAGTGCCAAGCAAGATAGAACTGGAGTGTTACTCTTTTAAGGAAGACAGTTTTGTACTTGAAGCCAATTCCTCACTACTTTTTAAAAATAACCTTTTTATTTTAGAATAGCGTTAGATTTACAGAAAAATTGGGAAAATAGTATAGAGTTCCCAAATATCCCATACTCAGTTTTCTCTACTATTAACATCTTACGTTAGTATGATACATTTGTCACAATTAATGAACCAATATTGGTACATTATTATTAACTAAAGTTTGTATTTTATGCAGCTTTCTTAGTTTTTGTCTAATGTCCTTTTTCTGTTCCAGAATCCCATCCAGGACACCACACTACATTTAATAGTCATGTCTCCTTAGGCTCCTCTTGGCTGTGACTCTTTCTTAAACTTTCTTTGCTTTTGATGACCTTGACAGGTTTAAGGAGCACTGTTTAGGTCTATTGTAGAATGCCCCTCAATTGGAATTTCTCTGATGGTTTTCTCTTGAGTAGACTGAGGTTATGGGTTTGGGGAAGGAAGACCATGGAGGGTCAAATGGGATTCTCATCACGTCATATCACGGGTATACATTCTCAGTATGGCTTCTCACTGTTGATGTCAACCTTGCTCACCTAGATGAGGTAATGGTCGTCAAGTTTCCACTATAAAGTTATTCTTTTCTTCCCCCTTTTACTACTGTACTCTTTGAAAGGAAGTCACTATGCTCAGCCTATGCTTAAAGCGAGGGAGTTATGCTCCACCTCCTGGAGGGTGGAGTATCTACAGAAATTATTTGAAATTCTTGTCACATGGGATTTGTCTCTTCCCTGCCAGCTATTTATTTATTTTTTTTGGACCCATGGATATTTACTATGTACTTTAGATTATAAACCAATGATACTTTATTTTGTTTCTCACATTGTGCCATCTTGGGTCATCAGGAGCTTTTGTAGCTGGCTTCTGTGTTCCTTTGACATACCTCCCAAATTGTGGGTGTTTTTGAGCACTTCCTTACTTTCTGGCACTACAAGATGCTCCAGGCTCATCTACTATATTTGCTGCCATAGCCCTAGAATTAGCCATTTCTCCAAGGATCTCTGGTTCCTTTTACTAGAGTATGGTATCAAAAACCAAGATCTAGTGCTAGGTATGCTTGTTGTTACTGGAGTGTCTTTGATTCTAGGCCTTCTCAGCTGACAGAGCGAGGAGGTATATGTTTGTATACTAACTCTTGTATATACTTTTATCTAGAAATATTTCTACATGTAACAACGTATATCTATATTAAATTAAACTTGAGTTTATACTGATGTCTCCAATCCTAATCTCCATTATCACACGATCGTACTTTCTCCTCTTGCTTATCTGTAGCCTCCTACTTCAAGTGAGAAATCTGGCTCCCAACACTTGTCATCCATTTACTTAATCATTCGTTTGCAGCGTACATGTATAGTGGTTTCAGAAGTAATAACCTGTTTCCATAGGAAACAACTTTATCAAGTGTAGTTCAGTGCTTATGTACAGTTCCCTTTGCCTTTAGTCTTATAGACTCCACTTATTTCTAATGTTACTTAGGGAGGCACCTTTCTCCCCAACCCTTTTCAGTGAAGTTGTTTTGTACATTTGTAATGCGGTCAGATAGTTTGTACATTTGCATTTCATTCTTTGATTCTCCAACCTCCTGAATTATGTTTTTAATTTGCATACGTTAAAGTTGATTCTTTGTGCTGTAAATTTCTACGGATTTTGACAAATGCATAGAGTCATGTATCCACCATTACAGTATCATAAAGAATAGTTTCACTGCACTAAAAAATCCCCCGTACTTTACCTATTGAAACTTCTCTCCTATCCTCTCCAGGAACCTGTGGCAACCACTGATCAGTTCACCATTTCTATTATTTTGTCTGTTCCACAATGTCATGTAATTGGAATCATACAGTATGTAATCTTTTCAGACTGGCTTCTTTCACTTAGCAATAGCATTTAATGTTGATCCACATCTTTGCATGGCTTGATAGCTCATTCCTTTTTATCACAGAATAGTATTCTGTTATATGATTGTACCACAGTTTGATCATCCATTTACCAATTGAAGGACATCTTGGTTTGGCGATTATGACTAAAGCTTCCATAAATATTGCAAGATTATGTTGTGCAAGTTTATGTGGACATAAGTTTCAAATCAGTTCGATAAATACCAAGGAGCACAATTACTGGATCATATGATAAAACTTTGTTTAGCTTTTTAATAAACTGCCAACTGTCATTGAGAGTAGTTGTACCATTCTGCATTCCTACCAGCAATGAAGTAGAGTTCCTCTTGCTCTGCATCCTCATCAAAAATTGGTATTGTAAGTTTTTTGGATTTTAACCATTCTAATAGGTGTGAGTTTTCTTATTGTTGTTTTATCTTGCATATCCATAATAAAAGGTGATGTGCGTATTTGCATATGCCTGTTTGCCATATGTATATCTTCTGTGGTGAAGTATATTTTCATATCTTTTGCCCATTTTTAAGTAGGGATTTTTGCTTTTGGTGTTGTATGTAAAAACTCATCATGAAACCCAGGGTCATATAGATTTTCTCCTATGTTCTCTTCTAGAAGTTTTATAGTTTTGCATTTTACATTACGGTGTATGATCCATTTTGAGTTAATTTTGATTAAGGTCTGTATCTAGATTTGTTTATTTGCATATGGATGTCCATTTGTTCCAACATTATTTGCTGAGAAGACTATCATTTTGCCTTTGAATTGCCTTTGCTCCTTTGTCAAATATCAATTGACTATATTTGTGTGAGTCTATTTCTGGGCTCTCTATTCTGTTCCATTGATCTATGTGTCTACTATTTCACCAACATCACCACGTCTTGATTATTGTAGTTTTATGCTAAGTCTTAAAATTAGATAGTATGAGTCCTTCAGCTTTGTCCTTCTTCTTGAATATTGTATTGGCTATTCTAGGTCTTTTGCTTTTCCGTATAAACTTTAGAATTAGTGTCAGTAACTACAAAATATCTTGTTTTAATTTTGATTGGAATTATGTTGAATCTATAGGTCAAGTTGGGAAGAATTGCCCTTGAATCTTCTAATCAGTGAATATATAGTCTTTTCATTTATTTAGATCTTTGACTTCTTTCATTGTAATTTTCCACATGAAGAAGATGTATACGTATTGTCAGATTTATACCCGGTATTTTAATTTTTGTTGGTATTATAAATGTCTATTATAAATATAAATTATATTGTTTTTATAATTTCTAATTCCGATTATTTGAAAGCCATTGCTTTCATCTAGGAAAGCAATTGATTTTTGTTTATTAATCTTATATTCTACAACCTTGCTATACTCACTTATTCATTCCAGAATGTTTTTGGTAAAATCTTTGGGATTTTCTAGGTAGACAATCATGTCATCTGTGAATAAAGATAGTTTTATTTCTTCCCTTCATGACTTTTTATCATCAGAAAATCAAGAAGTCCTAGAATATAACAGAAAAACACAAAAGATCCTTTTCAATTTTCTCTTATGTTTCCCCTGGAGTCTTTTTTGTTCAAAAACTATCAGCACAACTACATTTAAGCTTTCCTCTGTACTAGGTACATTGCAAGAAAAGGAAAAATTTGTCTTATATATTTATTTAAGGGGAAAAAATTCTCAAACAGAAATTTCTAGGGAGGAAATGAAAGTTTAGGGATGGTGTCATAACTCTTCCAGAGTTGGTTCAATATTCCAACTCCTCCCCTTTGATGAACTAAGTAACAACTATCTTTTTATACCTGTAATCCAGTCATAGAACATCCCTTTTTCAAGGGCGAAGTAATAACCTCTGATGTGTTATGCTTTAGCTCTGAGTTGTTGACTCCTTTCAGGAATGCACAAGTAGATCTTGCAATGAAATTAATGCATAACCATTACGCAAAGACATGTGCTGATTATACACTGATGATATATTGATTACAGATCTAAGCAGAAGAGAAATGGAGATCACCACCCAAAACATGAATTGGGCCATTAGGTGGATTGCAACATGCTAAAATAAGATCCACAAACACTGACCTACGATGCATGGAAATTAATTTAATAGCAAACTAGACTCAGATAACACAGGCAAGTAAATACATCATCAGTCTGAATTTCTGACTGTAAGCAGCGGCAATACAAGAATTCCTTTCTGTGGAGCAAATAGCTTAGCCAGTTAGATTTCATTTACCAAAGTTGCAGGTATTCTTTTAACATAAATGTGTGCATTGTATGCAAAGTGTTGTGACAAATCAAGGGAGGGTGGTTAAAAGATAGAAATAAATGAACTTGGCTTTTGCTTTCTTAAATGAATTAATTAAACTCTTAGGTCAAGCCATAGTAATTTTTTGGAACTGGCTTAAATAGAGGAAAAAGTTTATTTTGTAGGAATCTCTTATACAACAAGAGTAAGGATGGAGGAGGGCCTCAGGAAGGCTATGGAGCCATGAACTGAGGCACTAAAGGACACCTTAAGTTCTCTTCCTATGCCTATCATCTCTGACTCTCTTCTTTATATATATTTTATGCTTTTCTTTAGCTTCAGACCTGCCTTTTCTATTCCCCTGTTTACATGCTAGGAAATAGTTGCACATTTACTCATCCAACAAGTATTTATTGAGTGCTCCTCATTCCAAGCATTGTTGTACATACTTGAATACAGACAGCAATGAAGAAGAGACAAAAACACCTGCCCTCGCTGAATTTATACCCTAGTGTGTGGAGACAGATAATAAACAATAAACGTCAAAAATAAAATATAAGAAAAATGTTAGCAAGTTATGAGTGCTAAAGGTAAAAATAATTAGAACAGACTCAGGGGGACTGAGTGTGCTAGGAATAGGGGAAGAAGGTTGCAATTTTAAACAGAATGTCAGGATAGGCCTCACTAATAGGATAACATTTGCGGAAAGACTGGAAGAAGTATGAGACTTGGGCGTGCAGGTGTCTGGGGGAAGAGAAGCATGGGCAGAGGGAAGGATCGGGGTGAAGGTCTTAAGGTGGAGCATACCAGGGCATTGTGGAACAGCATGGAAGCCAGTGTGCCTGAAACTCAAGGATTAAGAGGTGAGAAGAGAGAGATTAACAGGGCCACAAGTCACATAGAACTTTGTAGGCTATTATTAGGACTGGTTTTTTCCCCCTGAGGAAAATGGGAGCCATGAGAGGGTGCTCAGGAGACAAATAACATGATTCACTTTCAAAGTCAGATCTTACTATGTGGAGACAGTTTAGTGAAGCAATCCATCTCTCCTCCCTACTCCTTCTTTTCAGTCTCTGTTACAGAGAAGAGAGGTCATGTGCCCACCCCAGGCCCATCATTGCTCCGCAAGGAGCTGTAGTTTGGTGGGTGAGTCTGATTGCTGGAGCACACAGGAATGATATGCCTGAGAGACAGGGGAGTGGAATGGGAGAGCAGTTTTAAGAAAGTGGGGAGCAGTTGGAGGAAAGATTGTAAGGAGGCTGGCAACCCATTAGTTGTTCGTCTCATGAAAGTTACAATCTAATGGAATAAAATGTGTTCCTAAGTATTTTCTCACCCATATTATAGCTAACTGTAATAAGAAGGGTATCAGTAAAGTCTGAGGGGAGGTTCAGAGGATGAAAAATCACTTTTTATGTGGGTCACTAAGGACTTGAGCTTGCAAGACACTTGGGATTCGGCCATATGGAGATGGGGGTGGAGCTGGGGGTGAGAGAAGGTCATTTAATGTAGAAGAAACAATATAAGCAAGAAGCCCAAAATGTTTCCTCCCCCAGGCAGAGGTAGGTAAAGTACTGCAGACAGTATATAATGCACAAACAAATTATGCATGAATTTACTCAGGAGACTGCTAAGCTGCTCAACAATACTGGGTAATTGCCTTAGCAAATGCACCCTCCTTTCGCATATGAACCCCAACAAACACTAAGAGGAAAAGGTATTAAGGACAAATGTCAATGCAAAACACATTATTTTTATAAACATGATTGTTGCTTTGAGCTGTTGCGTAGCATTCTTCTATTAGAAAGTCTACAGACACATCGATTAAAGAAGCAGGAAAATTTCCATTTAAACTTCTTTTACTTTGGATACTTAAACTTGTGTACTAGTATGGGTGATACACTGTGGTCCAAATTCCACAAAAGACACCAGAGGCACTTAAGCAAAATTATCTATTTTAAGCCAGAGAGGAATCCTCTGGGTAATTAAAATCATCAGAATGTTAAACTTGTTCCTCAAAGTTATTATTTCAAAATACAGTTCTGTTTACTTGTTCTAACTTTTTTTGACCTCTCAAGAATTCTAAACTACTAAACTAAAACTACTTTTTTTTTTTTGGCTAAAAAAAAACATAACATTTTCTTTCATGGAGGTACATGGAAATTCTAAAGAATAGTGATCTTTTTGACCCTTCTATCTTGAACACAATAGGCAAAAAGTTCTACCTCAGGATTTGCTACCATAATTGTACAGGGATTCTTCTATTTTTCTTTTTAAAGAATAGTATTGGTTTCTAAGATCTGAGTTTTTTCTTAATGTGTATTTAAATAGAATATCATATTGGAAATATCATGTACCCATTATGATCCAATGAGCTAGGACTATTTATGAAAGACAGTCTCATATACAATATTTTTTACCATTTCCTCATGCAAATTCAAAATTTCAAAACTAATTATAAGTATAAAGCTGTTTTATAACGTGTGTCACACTAGCCATTCATTCATTCATTCAAATTAAAAGTTTCTTCCTCATTAAACTTATGTTCTAGAGACAAGATAAAAAATAAATGTAAAATGTGTAAATAAATTAACAAAATAATTTAAAATATTGGGACATGTTATGAAGAAAATAATGTAAGATAATGAAATCAGGAGTATATGCAATGGATGGGCTAATTTAGATTAAGAGGTCAGGAATAGCATTTCTAAGGAGGTGACGTTGATTTGAGACCTGAGTGATAAAAAAAGAGCCAGTCTTACAAATATGTAGGTAAAATGTACTTCAAACAAGGGAATAGTCAAGACATCCCCTAAAGGTGGAATGAGTTTGGTATGTTGGAGGATCAAAAAGAAGACTTGAGTAGCAATGTCATAGTACTCGTAATATGTACCTACAATATATGCTATTTCAGGTATTGTGAATAATTTGTGGTTGTAAAATCATACCCTGGGGACAGATTTAATTTCATGGATAAAGAAATATTGCCTATATAAAAATGAAAAACATGGGAAAATTGGCCATGTGTAGTTTGCATCAACCTAATTCAAAAACTAAGAAAAAAATTCTAAGAATAAGTAAGTTGACACTTAGAGAATGAAAGAGAAACCAAAAATGTTATGAACAAGTATCTGTATAGAGCTTTCCTTCTTTAATGATAAGTAATCAGAAAAAGAATGTATGGGATTTTTATAATGTTTTGTAGCAGAAAATATGGAGAACATGGTATTTGAGGCAGAGAATGAAAATATGTTTCAAAAATGTTTTAAAATTAATAGAAATACTTCTTCAATTTCCTAGAAAATGGAATAGATATACTTTTCCCTATTCCTCCTACTAAGTGCAACTAAACCCCCTAGATATGATATAGTTTTAAAAGCCTGAGAAGAAAGGTGGGAAAAAAGAAGGAAGAGTGGCTAGAGATCATGGGAGCTGAGAAACAACATTGTGGTGAGTTCCTGGGTTTTCTTTTTACCTCATATATCCTAGACTTGGAACTGAAGAAGGTGGCCACTGAGAAATGCTAATGGGCACAGACACAGACACACATACACACATCCCAACAAAAGCCTGCTCTTTCTAACCAAATGACCAGGAAAGGGGAAACACAGGAAGACAAAAACATTTAGACAATAACCACTCTACTCTAGGGAAACACCACAGAAAAACTGACTCCATCTCCCTGACATGCCAGTAAAGGCTCAGGAGGGAGTCTAGACTTCCTCACTCATCAGGCTGTAATGAGGCTTCACAATTGGATTATAGGACAATAGAAATTATCTCATCTGAGTAACAGACAGAAAACAGACTAAAAAAAAATTAACAGAACTTCAAGGAACTTGAAACTATGACAAAAGATCTAATTTTCATATCTTTGGACTCCTGGAAGGAGAGGAGAAAGATGGTACAGATGAAAAAGTAGTCAAAGAAATAATGACCCAACTTCCCAATTTGAAAAGACATGAACCTGTGAGATTTAAATAGATAAGAAAACCCCAAACAAGAAACCCAAATAAATGCAAGCCAAGAAACATCATAGTCAAACTTCTGAAAACTAAAGAAAAAAATTCTGAAAGCAGTGAGAGAGAAATGACACCTTACCTCCAGGGGAAATATAATTCAAATGACAGCAGATTCCTCAGGGAGCCATGGAAGCCAGAAGGAAGTGGCACAACATTTTTCAAGTGCTGGAAATAATTGTCAATCTAGAATATTATATCCAGCAAAAATAACTTACAAGAATGAAAGAGAAATCGAGACATCCTCAGATAAAGGAAAACTAAGAGATTTTTTTCCCCAGTAGACTAACCATCAAATGGGCTAAAGAAGAGTCTCTAAACAGACACAAAACAATAAACAAAGCAACCTTGGAATGTCAGAAAGGAAGAAAGAACATGGCAAACAAAAATATAGGTAAATACAATAGATTTTCCATCTTCTCTTAAGTTTTTAAAATTACACTTGACAGGTGAGCAAAAATTTTAGCATTATCTGATATGATTATAAATGTATGTAGAGGAAATATTTACAAAAATTTTATTATAAACACAATTTTATAGATATAGACAACAGTATTTTTAAATTCTTTGCAAAACTGAAAAAAAAGAAGAATAGTTAAAACAATTTTGAAAAAGAATGAGTCTACCCTGTTTCACGACCATAGAATAGCCATATAATAGACCATATAACAGCCATGGAAATCAAAACTTTGTGGTATTGGTAGAGAAATAGATACACAGATCAATGACAATACAGAAGTAAACCCACATAAAGATATGGAACTGATTTTTGACAAAGTTGCAAAAAAAAATTCAATAGAAGAAAGATAGTCTTTCAACAAATTGTACTACAGCATTTGAATATCCATAGATAAAAAAAAAAACAAAACAACTACTTCACATTTTACTAAAATTATCTAAAAATGGATCATGAACTTAAATGTAAAACATACATTTAAGGCTGGACAAAGAGTTCTTAGACTTGACACCAAAAGCATGACCTATGAAAGGAAAAATAGAGACATTGTACCTCATCAAAACAAAAAAACTTTTCTCTGTATAAGGCCCTGTTAAAAAATGAAAATCAAGCTATGTACTGGGAGAAAATATTTGCAAATCACATATCTGACAAAGCACTAGCATCTAGAATATCTAATACCTCATAAAATTCAGCATCATATAAACAATCCAACTGAAAATGTGCAAAAGACGTGAACAGACATTTCATTGAAGAGGATATATAGATGGCAAATAGTCACATGAAAAGGTATTCATTAGTCTTTAGGGAAATACCAATCCACAGTGAGATATCACTACACTACAGGCCTATCAGAATGACTAAAATAAAAAATAGTGGCAGGGCCCACCCAGTGGTGTAGTGGTCAAGTTTGCACACTCAGCTTCAGTGGCCCAGGGTTCACAGGTTTGGATCCCGGGCACAGACCTACATGCTGCTTATCAAAGCCATGTTGTGGCAGGTGTCCCACATATAAAGTAGAGGAAGATAGGCACGCATGTTAGCCCAGGGCCAATCTCTGTCAGCAAAAAGAGGAGGATTGGCAACAGATGTTAGCTCAGGGCTAATCTTCCTCACCAAAAAATAAAATAGTGGCAACACCAAATGCTGTAGAAGATCTGGAAAACCAGATCAGCCATATTTTGCTGATGGGAATGTAAAATGGTACAGCTACTCTGAAGAACAGTCGGTAGTTTCTTACAAACACTAAATATGCAACTATAATATGAGTCAGGAATTACATTCTTGGGCATTTATCACAGAGAAATAAAACTTATGTTCACACAAATACCTGTACATGAATATTTATAGCAGCTTTATTCATTATAACCAAGAATTGAATATACCCCAGATGTCCTTAAATGGGTGAATGGTTCAATAAATCATGGTACATCGATACCGTGGAATACAACTCAATGATAAAAAGTAACAACCTGAATGAAGCTCCAGAGATATATTCTAAGTGATAAAAGCCAAAATGAAAAGGTTATATCCTGTATGACTCCATTTATATAACATTCTATAAATGACAAAATTATAGAAATGAAGAACAGATTAGAGGTTGCCAGGGATTAGGGAAAGAGTAGGAGTACGAGATAGGTAAGTGTGGCTGTAAAAGGGCAAAGTGAAGGATCCTTATGATGATGGAAATGTTCTGTGTCTTGACTACATAGGTATCCTGATTGTGATATTGTACTATAGTTTTGCAAGATGTTGACCCTGGAGGAACCTGAGTTAAGGGTACACTTCTCTGTATTACATCTTACAATTCCAAGTAAATCTACAATTATCTTGAAACAAGAAGTTTGATTTAAAAATTAACAGAAGAAAAATTTAAAGAGTATTGGCTTTATACTAAAAATTCAGGAAAAAAACAGACCTTTTAAAAAAAGATTAAAGATGAGATCAAATGAAGATAAAATTGAAAACTGTATGAAGAATGTCAAAAAGACTGGAAATAGTTTACTACCAGTTAACAAACTCTACTAAGTTTCCAATCAGTTTTCTCATATCTCATTCTTAAATACAAATGGGGCAAATATCACCAACAAGGAAAGCCTGCAACATGGAAGAAAGATATTGAAATTAGTAAATGGAAAGAGCCAACTGGAGCTCATATACATACAGTAGGAACAGGAAAAAAAATTAAAACAAAAAACTAATTAGAATCCTCAATGACATACATGGCATTACTTCCATAAAACAGGCTGCTATTTTTTAAAATAAATAACCAGAAATTAAAAGAAAGCTCTTGGGAAATAAAAGAAAAATGCTTGCAAAGAAATCAATTTTAAAATTGAAGGTGAAGTCATGGATATTTTTCCAGAAAGTAGAACAAAACAAGGAAGGAAATGGAAAAATGATATAAAAAGATTCTTTGGATTGATCTAAAAGTATCTTTAAGAGAGAGAAGAGAGGAAAATAGAGAGCAATAAATGATTAAATAAATAAAATAACACAGCATAATTTTCCAGAACTGATGGACACACTTTACAAATTACAAGTGCCCACTGAGTGTTCTGCGTATGGAATGGTGCAGGAGAGGGCCTGGTAAACACCACATCCAGCACATTGTTGAGAAATTCCAGCAAACTAGTAATAGAATATCTTAAAATCTTTTGTATGAAACAGTAGAATCAATATCATTTTTTTAATGCTTAAAATATCCCAACAGGAGATAATGTATACAAAATGAAAAACTACAGGATGCCGAGCAGGGATTCTTCAGATGCATAGATGATTCGTGAAGCATTTGGCATGTTTAACAAGTTTTTCTGTAAGTGTGCATTGTTCTAGGGAGAATCAGAGCGTTCAGAAGCTTCCCTGATTGGTCCCTGATATAAAGGAATAGATAGATTGATGAACGGATTCACGGATAGATGCATGGATGGATGGATAGATAGGCAGATAGATAGATAGATAGATAGATAGATAGATAGATAGATAGATAGATAGATAGATAGATAGATAGATAAACAGTAAAGCAAAGAACCACAGTTACAGAGGAATTATGAATACTCCTCAAATTATATGTATCTAAGATTTATATTATTTGCTTTTTACTTTTTAACTCAATTATATGATCTGGGCTTTTCCAGACATTAATAAAGCTAGAGAAAATATTATTAAGACCTCACTTATCTAAAGAGCTTTATCAGATGATATTTTCATTCAGAACACACTTACAAACCCAAAAATTGAATTTGAAGAGTTTTAGAGCTAAGCTAAACATATGATGATACTAATAATGTCATTGTTTTTATGACAGTGTTTATAAATGACATTCACAACCATGATTTCATTTGTTTTTCAACAATCTTTTGAGTTTTGTAATCTAGGTTTTCTTACCACATTTAATTTAACAATTATTCACATGTTCTAAGAAAAACTCAGCAGAAAAGTACTCAGCAAACCAAGAATGACCAAAAAAAAAGATAAATTTGTAATAATCCTTAAAAAGTTTGTCAGTGTTCAAAAGGAATAGTTCTGAAATGATGTGTTCTTTATGTTTATATGAATCTGAATTACTAACGCTTCATTGAAGATCCAACAGTAATGAGTCAATTAGTGACATTAATGGAAGCAGATATTATATTTAACTAAGGTTTCTGAAGAAGTGAAGTCGTTCCCATAAAAATTTTTTTTTTTACAATACACATTGTTTTTTTTAATAGATCACAAAATAGCACATGTTCTTTTTAGAAAACTTTGGAATTATCACACAAAAGTACAGAAAAATCACCCATAATCCCAAATCCAGAAAAAACAACTGTTAAGGTTTTGGTATATATTTTTCCAATATTTTTTTTTCTATGCCTACAAAACAAAATTATCAAATTGTATACAAATTAACCAATTTTAATGACTTTAAACATGTTTATAAAAAGATTTCCAAAATGTGCTATACACTAACCTGCTAAATAAATAGATAATTGAAGATATTTTAAACTTTCCTTGATAACTCTGAGTCCTAGTTATAAGTCCCAATTGTTGTTTAATAACATTCTCAAGATCCACTGAGTGATGTCAGCTCCTTGCTCTGGTGCTCTGTAGTTCCTCACTACTCTTCCTTTTAAAACTCCTGTCCATGATTCTGTATTTTATGTCGTTTTTTTCATGAGTGATCGGCAATTAACTGATATTTCTCTCTGCCTTAAGAGTACTAATCCTGAGTAGTTTCTGTCTGTTTCTAATTTAATGCTTCCAATTTGCTCTGGACTGGAAACCAAATATCCAAGTTTATTAATAGTCATAATTCCACCCAGAGCAGTGAGTATAGCTAGCATTTTCTTGAGCACTTACTTTACCCCTGGCAATTACTGTGATAAATGCTTTTAATCTTTATAACTCAGTGGGAAACCCCGGATTAGCAGAGATTAAGTAAATTGCCCAATTCACACAAAGACACTGACTTTTGACGTAGAATTGATGGAGCCTGAAATCTGGAGAAGGAAAATTCTATCCTGGGGTTTTCAAGCCTGCATGACTGGCAGGATGGTTGTGCTATTATGAACTAGGACTATGTACCCCTAGTGGAAGGCGAGATGATTTTAGGGTGCACTCTGCAGGATTTTTTGTACAAGGATGTGGACATGGAAATAAACACCATTGAATTACATTGTGACCTTAATTCAGCTTCAATTTTTCTAATTATGTTGAGGAGAAAGTCTCAATGAGTGCTAACGTATTTCACACCTTATTAAAACTTGCTTGAGGATTCTTTTGACAAAAAGAGAGCAGACCTCAGATATAAAGCTTTCAACAAGCAGTACTCTAACTAGAACTTACCACCAATTTGCTTTCATCATTTATGTATAGAGTTAATGCCGATTTATAAAAAATGATAATAATTTCTCCTTTATAGATGTGATGTTTTTCTTTTTAAATAAAATTATTTAAATTTTAAAAGTTGAGTTGATTTATAATAACAGATGTTCACAGATATGGCAGAAAAAACCATGAGGATGGGATACAAATTATTAAATATGAAAATATGTGTCTAGTGGGAGAAAAATTAATTTTAAAAGTTAGAGTATAATCCATTAAGGGGATAGGATTTCCATGCCTAGAAAACTTGTGTGTAAGAGATGATGATGAAATGCTCTAAATGAAAAGGACAGATTCTCATTCTTGATTGCCATATGTTTCCATGTCCTGCTTCTCTTAATCTCAGTACTAGAAGGTCTGGTGTATTCACGGTGTGTGGGAGTCACTTCATACCAGCTCCCAAGAGCTGATTGTTAAATTTCAGTAATTTTGTGAGCCAGTTGTTAAACATAGTCATTAAATTACACAAACTTACAATTACATAAATTATATTAAAAACAAAGGTAATAAATACTCAAAACTCATCACTTCCTAATGATTTTACTACATTTTACTATTTTCTTTGCTCTTGAGGTTATTTATATCTACTCTGTCTGTAGGTTGGAAATACGATCTAATGGTGCCCTACTGTGCATCTCTTCCCAGCTCCACGTTCAGTGACTTCATGTTGGTAGTTCAAAATCGACCACGGTGGGAGTATTTACACTACGGAAATTGGCAAATGCTACAAATGAGAACTTTTTCCTCCTGGAGAGGTGGTTGTTAAACATTTACCAGCACACCACGGGATATAACAGTAAATGGAACTGAACTTGCCTTTCCCTGGCCAAGTGATTCCTGACGCAGCACTTTTAGTTGGTGATGGAAGGCCTCCTTGAAAAGCAATAGGTGGTAAGTAATGGAGAAGACATTGAACAGGGATGGCAGGGGGGAGGTGTTAATCATGCTATAACTGAGCATTTTGTGGATGAGAAATTCCACCTCCTGTCTCGTAAATTTTTTTTTTCTTAGGAAAACTGAATCCAACTTACTTTTGTTTGTATCATTACTTTTTAATTAAAATGTGTTTCAATAATTTCTTGGCGAGGAGTAGTATTCTTCAAAAGTTTGATTACTTTCTTCAGTGATATGAACTTATTCTTAAAATCCATAAAACGTAAAAGAAGCCAAAGCAGAGTGATAAAAATGTCAGTTGTCGTAACAGAATTTATGGCTTTGGTTTTAATACTAGGAGTGTTTTGAAAATATCTTGTCTCTTATCTTGTGCACACAGTGGCTCTTATTCAGCTGAGAAAGAGGTTAAGTGAGAAATGAGTTGGCTCGCCAAGGATACATTTGTTCCACCCACCCCCAGGCCCCCCCACACACATATACACTCACACACACATACTCTGATGTTAATTTGATTTGAAAAAATATCAGGAAACATCATCATCAATTTCTCCTCTTGCAAAAGTGATTATTCTTGCTTGACTGCCCTCTGCTGGAATTCCTGAAATATACACGTTGCCTCTACTTGCAGGGACAAATTGCATGCCCTATGTAGCTTAATAATGTGAGCAATCTTTTCAAGGCGTATCATGTGCAGAAGCCCAGGTATGCAGGATTAGACATAAAACTGAGTTAAGCATTAAATGCAGTGGTCAAGTGTTGATTTAATTAGCCATGAAAAATAGCCAGGTTTTGAATGGATCAAAGAAAACAATTATACATAATGGGTGAACTGAAAACAATTGACTATTACTGAAAGAGAGGGATGCTTTAATTAAACTAAAAGATATACCTAATGTTAAATGAGGTGGTTACAAAAGCTCCACAAATAAAGCTTCTTAACTGCTGAGTATAATATGAGAGATCAGAAGGAGCGTTTAAATGTACCTAATAAAAAAAATGCAACCTCATTAAAATTGTATTGCTATTATTTAAAACTATAGTGAGCCTTCTCTGTTCTGTAAGCTAAGCTGCCACATTTGAGATTATTCATTTACTTTTTAAAAATATTTAGGTTTCTCATTTATTACTAATTCTGATACAAAGATATGGCTTTTGTGTACTTAAGGATATAATCCTTGCGATATTTAGAGAAAATTATTTTAGAGAGAAAGGTAATTGTGGCATATCAGACTTTACAGTGTACTAGTTTAGCGTATACTTATCTCTATATTTGTAAGGCTCTCCAGAGTTAGAAGAATAGAGATCAACCGTCAAATAGGTTGAGTTGGTGGTAGAATTGGCAAGATGGGACTCACACTTGAACAGTATTATTGTGGAATATTTTTACTATAAAGATCCAATCCTTCATCTGAGGAATTTGAGCTAGTAGAGGGAACAGACTTCTATCAATGCATTTGCTGTTCAAAGTCTGAGCCTTTATTCCCTTCACCATATTCCTCTCACGTCATTGTCCATGGAAGAAATGAACAAGGTGATTAGAGAGGAAGGGATGGAGAAGAAAGGATGATGAAAAGTGAAGGAGTTAATAGAAAGGAGAAGAGCAAAAGACTCTTTCTCTCCCACACTATTTTGTTGGATTCTTGTCCCTCATCTGGATTAGACTCTGTAAAGTTAAGGTTGTAAAAAGCCAAGGTTTCCAAATTCAAGACATGGATTCTGCATCACTGAACATTATGGCTTAAGTATACAGTAAGGACAGGACCTTCTTGGAAACAATGCTAATCAAGTGGTTATGGATGTTAATTCTTTTGCAGTAAAAGCTGATAACTACGCAAGTAAGTCATTTTTCCTACTGTAAAAATGACAGTTATGTACTTTAAACTGAGGCAGCAGAGGGAAGGAAGAAGATTATAGAAACTTCTTCACTTCACTAGACTAAGTACACTCTATTCCACTGCCCCCCACCAGTGACCACACATCTAGTACACTTCCAATACTAATTTGAAAGGAAAATCTGAAGGCAGAGTAGGGTGGACGTGGAATTTGATTTAACTTTGAACGTCACAAGATGAACTCTCAATCACTGAAGTTTTGAATGGGATAAAACAATCCAAGACTTCTCAGAGTAAGATATGGTAAAACTTCATGAGATAAATGAAAAAAAAATCCAGATTTTTGGGAACGTTTCTGTGTGCTAAGCTTTTTTGGAATTATACATTTATATTTCAGAGCGACAATATCAAGATGTTGTTTAATCTGATGTCATTCTAAATGAAGAAGTAAATCCTATTTTATTCAAAGGAGAAATATTGGTAGAACATAAATATAAAGAATAGCTGCTGTGTATTGCATTTTCAGATGTTCTGTCACTGTGCTAATCATTTTACCAGCTTGTATCGTTTAATGTTTAAAAACTCCACCATGAGGTGGATACTGACCATGCCTATATTACAGATGGGAAAACTCGGGCTCAGAGGCCCAAGGTCACAGAGACACTAAGTGATAAAACCAGACTCTAATCCGGGTTTTTCTGACTCTAAGGGCAAAACTGTTAAACACATATTACATCAGCAATATCATTATTCTTTCTTTGAAAACTCTTGTAGTCTCCGTACAGGTCACTATCCTGGTTACAGACAAGGAGTAAACTGAGCTCCCATGTCTTTACATACTTGGGAAATGAAGGTGCCCAAGTTCTTTTAACTAAAAGCAACCACATATGACATTTCTAGATTACCAATTTTCAAAGAATTATAAGAAATTATACACAATACTGAAACACTATGGAAAGGAATTTTCATCCTCTTTGGATAAATTTCCGTTGTCTACGGGCCATCGTCTTTGTTCATGTTTCCAGAAACCTATTCTGGGGAAATGATCTGACAGACAGCCTGCTCCCGGAGCAGCACGCCCCTTTCCCCACTCTCGTCTCTCTGCAGCATCTGCATTGGGCATGAGCCCGGATCCATATTTACGAGACATATGTAGACACTTTTCCCTTTCTTGGCAAATGCATAAATAGAATCCTAATGTCTACATGTAGGTACTATATAAATACAAAGTTGTGCATACTCTGTGGATGTCATGCATCATTTATCCATGTATTTTTAGCGTCACCAACACATTTACATATGCTGTCACGTTTCAAACTGCACCTCTACATAGTGCCTTTTACAACATGAACTCAGCAGCAGGCAACATCATTCTTCTAACATTTTCACCACAAATGGAGATCAAAAAGCAAGAAAATAAATCCAAAAATAGAAGACAAATTTCAAATGGATAACACTTTCCTAATATGTTCTGAAGATACTATAGAATTATCTAGAACAGAGGACTGACTCTTTCACTCTATAATTAGATTCATGCAATCATTTTAATGTACCTATTATGCCAAGATTTCCAGACATGAATGTTTACACCTTGGCCATTGTCTAGAGGGAATATAGATGTGTAAACCAGCATTTACAATTCTGTGTTAAATGCCTATAAAGTACAGTAGCAGAAAGGGAAGGATTCTTTAAATATGACTGAAGAAGTCAGAGAATCTTTGTTGGGAATATAATATTTGAATTGACTGTTGGAGGATGAGTAGAGGTTTGGAATTTCTTTTGTAACAAACATTAGAAGAGGTAGAAATCAGTTGACCTAACAGATCAAGTCTGAGATCAAACATAAGAAATTAATTGATTTAACAGATAAAGTCCAATATGTTTGAATTTCTCAGCAGGAATCAATCTTAAATTTCAGAAAACTAGAAGTGGGCAGAAGATTTGCCTTTCCTTCCTTTATTGAAGCCCTTAGCATGTCTATCTTTGACATTATATTTCTGTGTGCCGTGGATATGGCAAATTGGTTTAAGAGGTTTGTGGTAGAACTGTACCTATAGTTTTTCAAGCCTTTTCCTTGAGAAGCAGAACATTTCATTAAATGAAATATTTCATGGAATACTAACTGTGAAACAGATAAAGGCAGAGAGCTAGTCTGGCTGAAGTGAGGGATAGGGAAAAAAGACCACCTACGTGGTACTGTTTGAAAATCCCTGAACTTGGTAAAATTGTATGTGTGTGTGTGTGTGTGTGTGTATGATTTCTCTAAGTCCCTAAATTGTTTTAATTACTTTTTTTACCCACAGATTGTATGTGAAGAACTCTTACTCTTACCCAATATGCTTACTCTATTCTGTGGGATTTTGGAGACCCCGGAAAGTTCTGTTCTGTCTATTTTTGATCTTTTTCTTCCAATGGCTACTTAAGTAGCAAGTGTTATGTTGTTGGATTCAACAGTGGTTCTCAAAGTATAGTGTGATCAATAATCACCCAGGAAACATGTTAGATGCAGATTTCTGGACCATTTCCAATGATATTGATACTTATAGATCTGGAGTAGAGTCCAGGTATCTGTATGAATGTCATTGCACTCCAGGTAATTCTGGGCAGCCGTCTATCAGATGAATGGACTGAAGTATAGACCACAGTGGAGACAAAGGAGATTGAAAGAACAAAACACTAAATTGAAAAGAAAAGAACAGTAGAAAAGAGAGAAAAGGAAAGCATATGTTAATTGCAGAATGCCAAACAAAATCGCTTAGTGGGCCACGTGGTGAAATTGATTCCAGTTTGCTACCTCTGCTTTAGAACAATAACTAAAGAAACCTATAAAAGGCCTTAGGTATGTTTGTCCAAATTATACGCATTTAGTCAAGCTGTATGCATCTCTCTCTCTCTCTCTCTCTGCGAAGTTTTTGGTAAACATATGCCAGGGTTATAGTACTACATGGTCCTTTGTTAGATGCTTTTATGTAGCAGCAATCATAGAATATATCTGTAGATGTTTTATATATTCCTAGTTTGTCTCTTAAATTATTTCATAAGCATTTCTATATTGTTATGTATCTTTTTATAGTACCTACTATAGTACCATAGAGTTATGAAGATTAAAATACTTAGTGCCTATAAAACTCAATAGAATGAATGGCACACAGTATTCAATAAATTACAGCATTGTTACATTCCCTTTTCCAAGCTCAGAATCATCTTTTTATAGATGCCCAGAAGAAGAGTTACTGGGTCTATGTGTATGAACATTGTTTTTATATAAACATTTGAAGGTCTTAGTACAAGGTTTTTTTTTTTTTTTCATATTTGATACATTGCTTTCAAAGAATCATTGTAATTCGTAATGCTACTAGCACTGTTTGAGAAGGTCCATTTCACTGACCCTCATTAGCATGTGTAATTTATCATTTTTTAAAAGCTGATATTTTTTAATTGCACTATTGCATTGTATGCTTGTGTGTGTGTGAGAGAGAGATTTGTCTGTTTGTGACCTATTCTTATATATTTTTTGAAATTTGAATATTTTCTTATTGTTTTACATGGGCCATTTAATACAGGAGCTGCAAATATATTTCTAGGTTTTTTTTCTATTTAGTTTGGCTGTGGGCTTTTAAAAAATGCATAGCTGTGTTTCATTTTCTTGAGGTCCTGTCTGTTGATGTCTCAATCCTCCTTCCCTCTTTCCTTCCTAATACTTGTTATTTCTATCTTTCCTACATTGCAGAGCACACATCGTTTATGATTAATTCCTGCATTCATTTTGCAAAACTACAATACAATACAATATTGCCATGTAATACAATACCACACGCAGGATATTGACATCGATACAGTTAAGATACAGAAAGTTTCCCTTGCCGCAAAGATCCTTCGTGTTGCCCTTTTATAGCCATACCCACTTCATTCTTGACCTTCCTCCCCCCTACCAACCTTAACCCTGGGAACCACTAGTCTCCTATTGTTCTCTATAATTTGTCATTTCTAGAACATTATATAAATGAAATCATATAGTATGTAACCTATTAAGACTGGCTTTTTTGACTCAGCTTTGTTCTCTGGAGATTCATCCAAGTTGTTGCATGTATCAATAGTTTGTTCTTTTTTATTGCTGTAACAGAGATACGGCAGTTTGTTTAACTGTTCACCTGCTGAAGGACATCTGAGTTGTTTCCTGTTTTCGCTATTACAAATAAAAACCTGCTAAAAGACAGTTTTTGTGTGAACATAAAATTTCATTTCTCCAGGATAAATTCCCAAGAGTGCAATTGCTGGGTCTTGTGGTAATTACATGTTTAGTTTCTTAAGAAGCTGCCAAACTGTTTCCTGGAGTGGCTATACCATTTTACATTCCCACTAGTAATGTATGAGTGACCAGGTTTCTCTGTATCCTCACCAGCATTGAGTGTTGTCAATATTTTTTATTTTAACCATTCTGATAGACGTGTCATTATATCTCATTGTGGTTTTATTTTGCATTTCCCTAATAGATGAGACTGAACATCTTTTCATGTGCTTATTTGCCATTTGCATATCCTCTTCAGTGTAATGTCTGTTCATGTCTTATTCCCATTTTTAAAATTATGTTGTTCAATTATTTTTCCCTTACAGTAATTTTTTAGATAAACTTTTTATTTTAGAACAGTTTTAAATTTATGGAAAAATTGCAAAGATATTACAGAGAGTTTCCATATACCCCACACCCACTTTTCTCCATTATTAGTGTCACTCATTTTTTTTTTTTTTTCATTTTAAATTTTTTGTTTATTGCAGTAACATTGGTTTATAACATTGTAAAAATTTCAGGTGTACATCATTGTACTTCTGTTTCTGCATAGATTACATCATGTTCACCACCAAAATACTAATTACAGCCCATCACCACACACATGTACCCAATTATCCCTTTCACCCTCCTCCCTCCCCCCTTCCCCTCTGGTAACCACCAATCCAATCTCTGTCCCTATGTGTTTGTTTATTGTTGTTATTATCTACTACTTAATGAAGGAAATCATACGGTATTTGACCTTCTCCCTCTGACTTATTTCACTTTGCATCATGCCCTCAATGTCCATCCATGTTGTCACAAATGGCTGGATTTCATCGTTTCTTATGGCTGAGTAGTATTCCATTGTGTATATATACCACAGCTTTTTTATCCATTCGTCCCTTGATGGGCACTTAGGTTGCTTCCAAGTCTTGGCTATTGTGAATAAGGCTGCAATGAACACAGGGGTGCATGTACCTTTGCAAATTGGTGTTTTCAAGTTCTTTGGATAAATACCCAACAGTGGAATAGCTGGATCATATGGTAGTTCTATCATTGATTTTTTGAGGCATCTCCATACTGTTTTCCATAGTGGCTGCACCAGTTTGCACTCCCACCAGCAGTGTATGAGAGTTCCCTTCTCTCCACAACCTCTCCAACACATGTTGTTTCCTGTCTTGTTAATTATAGCCATTCTGACGGGCGTGAGGTGATATCTCATTGTAGTTTTGATTTGCATTTCCCTGATAGTTAGTGATTTTGAACATCTTTTCATGTGTCTGTTGGCCATCTGTATATCTTCTTTGGAGAAATGTCTGTTCAGGTCTTTTGCCCATTTTTTAATTGGGTTGGTAGTTTTTTTGTTGTTGAGATGCATGAGTTCTTTATATATTTTGGAGATTAAGCCCTTATCAGATGTATGGTTTGCAAATATCTTCTCCCAACTGTTAGGTTGTCTTTTCGTTTTGTTGATGGTTTCCTTTGCTGTGCAGAAGCTTTTTAGTTTGATGTAGTCCCATTAGTGTCACTCATTAGTATGGTACATTTGTCACAATTAATGAACAAATTTAATCCATTATTATTAAGTCCATACTTTATTAAGGTTTCCTGAGCTTATACCTAATGTCCCTTTTCTTTTTTCCAGGATGTGATCCAGGACACTACGTTTAGTTCTTATGTCTCTTTAGGCTTCTCTTGAGTGTGACAATTTCTCAGACTTTCCTCATTTTTGATGACTTTGACAGTTTTAAGGAGTACTGGTCAAATATTTCATAGACTGTCCCACAACTGGGATTTGTCTGATATTTTTGTCATAATTGGACTAGGGTTGTGGGTTTTGGGGAGGAGGATCACAGAGGTAAAGTGTGATTTTTGTCACATCATGTCAAGGGTACATATGATCAACAGGTTGATGTTGACCTTAATCACTTGGTTAAGGTAGTGATGTTAGGTTTCTCCACTTAAAGTTACTCCTTTTTACTCCCTTTCTATACAATACCCTTAGGAAGGAAGTCACTATGCACAGCCCACACATAAGGGAAGGGGAGTTATCTCCACTTCCTTGAGGGCCTAGTGTCTGCACAAATTATTGTTAATTCTTCTGCATGGGAGCTTTGTCTCTTCTCCCTTATTTAAGTGTTTATTTACTAATTCAATGATTTATTTATAACAAAGTGGACTCAAGAATATTTATTTTATATTTTGGGATATAATCCAGTATGACTTTTTATTTTGTTGCCTTGGCCATTAGGAGCTCTCTCAGTTAGCTCCTGGATCCCTTTGACGTATCACAATCACTATGGGTTTTTTGTTTTGTCTTTTAGCACTTCCTTACTTTCTAGCATTACAAGATGCTCCAGGCTCATCTTATATATTTCCTACCTGAGTTCTAGAATCAGCCATTTCTCCAAGGATCCCTGGTTCCTTTTATTGGAGAATGGCATTAAAAACCAAGATCTGGGTGCTAGGTGTGCTGATTGCTACTGGGGTATTTGCCTAGATCCTCTCACCTGACAGACTGAGGAAATATATGTGTATACTAACACCTGCATGTACACATATCTAAAAATACTTCTATATGTAACTATCTGAATCTATATTAGACTAAAAATGAATTCATATTAGTGTGTCCAACTCTAATTCATTACCACATGTATCATTAGAGCCTCTTCCCCTTCATTATGTCTAAAATACCCTTCCACAATGAGAAACCTGACTCCTACTATTTGCCATCCATTTACTTTATTATTAGTTCCAGTAAACATTAATAAGGTATCAGAATTGCTAACCAGTACCCCTGTAAGAAATAACTTTATCAACTAGAGTATAGTGCTTATGTGTAGTTTCTCTTGTCTTTTATCTTAAAGAGTCCACTCATTTCCACTCATGAGCACTTTCCCCCCAAACTCCTTCAATGAATTGTTTTATACATTTGTAATGCACTCAGATTGTTTTGTTACATTATTTATTCTATTCTATGATCTCCTGACCTTCTAAATGTTTTTTTTTTTGGTGACGAAGATTGGCCCTGAGCTAACATCTGCTGCCAATCCTCCTCTTTTTGCTTGAGGAAGATTGTTGCTGAGCTACCATCTGCGCCAATCTTCCTCTACTTTATATACGGGATGCCGCTGCAGCATGGCTTAATGAGCGGTGCATAGGTCCATGCCTGGGATCCAAACCCGTGAACCCCAGGCTGCCCAAGAAGAGCGTGCAAACTTAACCCCTATACCACCAGGCTGGCCCCCTAAATGTTTTTTTTTTGTTAATTTGCATATAAAAAGTTTCATTCTTTGTGCTGTAAAGTTCTACATGTTTTGAAAAATACAGTGTATCATCCATCATTACAGTATTGTACAGAATAGTTTTGCCAGCCTAAAAATCCCCTGTGCTTTTGCAACCCTCTCTGCCTCCCCCTGTATACCTGGCAAGCTCTGATCTTTTTCATGTCTTTCCTTTTTCCAAAGTGTCGTATAATTGGAATCATGACATATGTAGTCTTCTCACACTGGCTTTGTTCATTTAACAGCATATACATAAGATTCTTCCATGTCTTTTTTCTTTGTTTTCTGGCCTGGTAACTCATTTCTTTTTTTGTTTTGTTTTGTTTTGTTTTTTGTTTTTTGTTTTTGTGAGGAAGATCAGCCCTGAGCTAACATCCATGCCAATCCTCTTCTTTTTGCTGAGGAAGACCGGCCCTGAGCTAACATCTATTGCCAATCCTCCTCCTTTTTTTTTTTTTTTCCCCCTTTTTCTCCCCAAAGCCCCAGTAGATAGTTGTATGTCATAGTTGCACATCCTTGTAGTTGCTGTATGTGGGACGCCGCCTCGGCATGGCCAGACAAGCAGTGCATCGGTGCGCTCCCGGGATCTGAACTCGGGCTGCCAGTAGTGAAGCGTGTGCACTTAACAGCTAAGCCACGGGGCCAGCCCCACTGTAACTCACTTCTTTTAATCACTGAATAATTTTCTATAGGATGGATGTACCACAGTTTGTTTATTCACTCACCTATTGAAAGACATCTTGGTTGCTTTCACTTCTTGGCAATTATGGTTGCCATAAATCTACCATAAATATTCATGTGCAAGCTTTTGTGTGGATGTAACTTTTCAGATCAGTTGGGTAAATACCTAGGAGCACAGTTGCTAGATCATATGGTAAGACTATTTTTATTTTGTAAGAAACTGCCAAACTGTCTTTGAAAGTGACCATACCATTTTGCATTCCCACTAGTAATGAAATGGAGTTCCTGTTGTTCCACATTCTCACCAGCAATTGGTATTGTCAATTTTTTTTATTTTAACCCTTCTAATATATGTGTTTCTTATTGTTGTTTTAATTTGGATTTCCCTAATGACAAACGATGTTGAGCATCTTTTCATATTCTTATTTGCCACCTGTACATCTGCTTTAGCAAGGTGTCTGTTCAGTTTTTTGTCCATTTTTAAATTGAGTTGTTTCTTTTCTTATTATTGAATTTTAGGAGTTATTTGTATATTTTGAATACAGGTTATTTATCAGATCTGTTTTCTGCAAATATTCTTCCCAGTCTTATTTTTAATTTTCTTGACAGTGACTTTTGCAGAGCAGAAGTTTTTAATTTTAATAATAATAATATCTATCTTATCAAATTTTTTCTTCATGAATTGTGTTTTGGTATTGCATCTAAAATCTTATCACCAAACCCATGGTCACATAGATTTTCTCCAATGCTTTCTTCTAGAAGTTTTAAAGTTTTGCATTTTATATTTAGATGTATGGTACATTTTGAGTTAATTTTTGTGTCAAGTTAAGATTTGTATCTAGCTTTATTATTTTTATTATTATTATTTTTGCATATGGACCTCCGTTTTTCTAGTACCGTTTGTTGAAAACATTATCCTTTCTCCATTGAATTGCCTTTACCCCTTTGTCAAATATCAATTGACTGTATTTGTGTGGGTTTATTTCTGGACTGCCTATTCTGTTCCGTTGATCTATGTATCTTTTGTTTCACCAACACCACACTGTCTTGATCGTTGTAGCTTTATACTAAGTCTTGAGATCAGGTAGTGTGAGTCCACTAACTATGTTGTTTTTCAATATTATATTGGTTTTTCAAGGTCTTTTGTCTTTTCATATAAACTTTAGAATCAGTTTGTCAATATCTACAAAATATATTACTGGAATTTTGACTGCAATTGTGTTAAATCTGTAAATCAAATTGGGAAGAATTACATCATAACAATATTGAGTCTTGCAATCCATGAACATAAAATATCTCTCCTTTTATTTAAGAGTTCCCGGATTTCTTTCATCAGAGTTTTGTAATTTTCCACATGCCAATCCTGTATTTATTTTGTTAGACTTATACCTAAGTCTTTTCATTTTTTTGTGCTTCTGTAATTTTTTAAAATTTATATTCCAGTTATTCATTTCTAGTTCATAGGAAAACCATTGGCTTTGTATATTAACTTTGTATCCTGCAGCCTTACTATACTCGTATTAGTTCAAGGGGAGTTTTGTTGTTGATGAGGATGATTCATTGAGATTTTCTAGATAGATAATCATGTCATCTGCCATCAAACGCAGTTTTATTTCTTCCTTCCCAATCTGTATGCCTTTATTTCCTTTTCTTTTCATATTGCACTATCTAGGATTTTCCAATATGATATTGAGTAATAGTGCTACGAGACAACATTTTCACCCTGTTCCCTATCTTAGAGGGAAAGAGTCCAGTTTCTAATCATTAAGTTTTAGGTTAGCTGTAGACTTTTGTAGATGTTCTTTACCAGGTTGAGGACATTTCCCACTGTGGCTAGTTAGCTGAAAGTTTTTATCATGAATAGGTGTTGGATTTTGTCAAATGGGTGTGGTTTAAGTTTCGAAGTGTTTTGAGATTTTCCTGTTATCTTTTCTATTATTTATTTCTATTTTGATTCCATTGTACTCAGAAAACATACTATGTATGGTTTAAATTCTTTTAAATTTGTTAACATTTGTTTCATGACCAAGGATATGGTCTATTTTGCTATATATATATGTTTTATGGGCTCTTGAAAAGACTATGTGTTCTGCTGCTATTGAATTGAATGTTCAACAAATGTCAACTAGTTCTTGTGGGTTGACAGTGTTGTTGATTTCTTCTATATATTTGCTGATTTTCTGTCTTGTTCTATCAATTGTGGAGAGAAAGGGAGATGTTGAAACTTCAAACTGTAATTTTGGATATGTCTATTTCTTGTTTCAATTCTATCAATTTTTGCCTCACATATTTTGCAGCCCTGTTGTTGGGTGCATATACCTTTAGGGTTTCCCTAACATTCCTAAGGATATTTTTACTGGATGTTTTTATAGAATTCTGGGTCAACAGTTCTCTTCTTTTAGTTCTTGTAAATGTTGTGCCACATCTTTCTGGTCTCCAGAGTTTCCGTTGATAAATCCATTGTCATTTGAATTGTTTCTTTCCTATAGGTAAGATATCGTTTCTTTCTTGCTGTTTTCAATTTTTTTCTTTGTTTTTAATTTTTATGAGTTTGACTATGATATGTCTTGGTGTGTATTTATTTGAGTTTATCCTTTAGGGGTTTACTAATCTTCTTTAATCTGTAGGTTCGTGTCTTTTGCCAAATTGGGAAACTGAGTCATTATTTCTTTGAGTACTATTTCAGTGCTATTCTCTTTCTCTTATCCTTATGGGATTCTGATGACATATAGGTTAGGTCTTTTGTTTTAGTCCCATGGATCCTTAAGGCTCTGTTTGTTTGGTTTTTTTTTTTCAGTCTATTTTCAGATTGGTTAGTTTGCATTGTTCTATCTTCAAGTTCACTGATTCTTTCCTCTTTTCCTTTCACTCTTCTGTTGAACCTATACACTTTTGTTTTATGTTTTTATTTTTTATTTCAATTATTATACTTTTCAGTTCAAAAATTTCCATCTGGTTCTTTTTTATATCTTTTATTTCCTTGCTGAGACTTTCTACTTTTTAAACTTGTTTTGGTTGTGTTCATACTTGCTTGTTGAAGCATTTTTATGATGACTGCTTTAAATTCTTTGTCAGATAATTCTAACATTGCTGTCATCTCAGTGTTTGTGTCTATTGATTGTCCTTTTTCAGTCAAGATGAGATTTTCCTTGTTCTTGGTATGATGAGTGATTTTTTTATTGAAACCTAGACATTTGGGGTATTATGAGACATGGGATCTCATTTAAACCTTTGTTTTAGCCATTCTCTTCTGTGACCATTCCAATAGGGAAAGGAGGGATGCCTCATTACTTCTAGAGACGTAGAAGTCCAGATTCCTCTCTTTGGGTCTGGTGACATTCAAGATGGGGAGAGCTTCTCATTGCTGTTGGGTGGTGTTGGGATTTCCAGTTCCTCACTAGACCTCTGATGATAAACTCCTGGTTGGGAGGGTACCTTGTTACTGCTCTCCATGTGGACTCCACTGACACCACAGGTAGGGAGAAGCCTCGCTGTTGCCTAAAGGGGATGAAAGTCTTGACTCTTCTCTGATACTACCCCAGCAGGGACATTGGGCTGCCTTGTGAGAGTGGAAGTCTAAGCTTCTCACTTGGCCTGTGCTGTCATGGCTGGGCCTAGGGCCACAATTTTTTCCTACATTCTTTGGCTGGAGCATAGTGATCATTGTTTAAATGTTTCTGTCTTGCTAAGTTGTCCCTTTTTTCCTGATCCTTTGGCTAGAGAGAGTCTACTTTTGTTGTGGCTTATCTTGTCTGCACCCTTTGGTATTTCTGGATTTCTGGCTTCTCCAATATTCAGTGTGATATATAAGAGGCAAAAAATGAACAACCAGGGAACTCATCACTGTGTTATTCCTTGTGTCCTAAGGTCCTTAATAAGTCTGCCTTCTTCTCTCCAACCTTCAGAGTCTTCCTATGATTTATATATGTGTGTGTGTGTGTATATATATATATATATATATATATATATATATATATGAAACAATATATATATTTTTTTACTCATATGGCTGGCAAGTTGGTGCCAGCTACTGGCAAGAGTCCTGAGTACTTCAGCACACAGACCTCTCTGTAGGGCTTCTCAAATGTCCTCATAACATTGTGGCTGGTTTTCTAAGAGCCAATGAGATATATATGTAATATCTCATATTATATATATATATAATATCTGGAGTTTTTAGTTGTACTTAGTGGAAGAAATAGTGAAAAGTACATCTACTTCATCTTGCCATAAGCGGAAGGCCCTCCCAAATTTTTGTTTTTATATTCTACTTCTATTCTTTTTTTCATTCACACATATCACATTTTACATCCTCTTTTTATCTCTCAATGTCTCCGCTAAATTCTTGCATTTATGCTTTGCATAATGTCCTCACATTTATGCAGGTGTTCTTGCATTTTTCTTTGTGGTCTTAGAAGTGATTGCTACCTCACATTTTCAGAACACTCTGAATGATATTTTTGGTTGTAATTTTATTCCTGTTTTGTGGCAATACTTTATGGTAAACTTTTTCTATCTATTGAACAGTTTGCTGTTCTTTGCTACAGCTTTCATGTTATATCTTTGTGTTGATGCTTTTCTAGAATCTTTCTTGTACTCATCACTGAGTGAGTTGGCTATTTGCAGGAGATTTGTTGTGGTGTGGGTGTTCAGAATGGGGAAGAGCCCGGGAAGTCCTCCAGGTTCACAACCTGACAGCTCTCTCTTTTTCTGCTACTACAGGGATAAATATGCAAATATGGCATTCCTAAAATGTGACATGTCAATGCGATTATTCGTATAGGCCTACCTCATATGCTTCTCTGAACCAAACCAGGTCAAAGAGTCTTTCTATTGCCAGCCTTGTATACTTCATTTTCTTATTACTAACTACAATTAGTAATTAGTACTAACTTAGTACTAATTACTAATATTAGGTATAATTACTAATACTGAGTATAATTCTTTCACCACAGGCTGAGACTCTCACCTTCAGGAAGTGTATTATTGCTGACTCTTTCTGATATCCACAGTTGCTGGACCCTCTCAACAATCTCATTTTTTAAAATTCTCCTCACTTTTTCCCAATCTAAGCTGTTTTTGGCATATCATATTCATGTCTCTGGGTTATATCTATACCTTAGCTTCATTGTAAATGGAATTTGCAGACTTTTTTTTCTGTCTTCTTGTTGCTGTTATATGATTTTCAAGAGAAGAGGGTGAAAAATGCTGACTTAGGGAGACATTTTCATAGTGGAAATTTTTAACCTGCATTTATTGAGTACCTAATGTTTTAATCTATCATTTTCACACTTCAAAAGAATCAAAAGAAGACATATATTGGAAGATGAGACAACAAAGAACATGTTGATAGGGTTTGTTCAGGGGTAACAATTTTCAATTGGCAATTTAGCCTTCATCAAAATGCTTTCTAGAGACTTCACAGAAATTTCCTTTGAGTTAACTAAGCGTTGTCTCCAGTTCATTCTTTGACTAGTTGGTGATTTCTGGTAAAGTGCTTTCAAAATTTCTGTATGAAGCATTTGTTATATGTTGGAATGAAGTTATAAATGCTCTATACACTAATTGCTATTACTTCCCATGAACTCCAACATAATGCTTATGTTGGAAGACTGAACTGGTATGCTTATTTTAGAGTTTCTGTTTCATGAGGAAAGAAACGTTTTACACATATAATGGTGCAATGTAATTTGACTGAATTCATCAGACACCTTGTCATAGAAGGTTTTTTATAGGTCCTTCTGTGACAAAATGGGACTTTGGCACATGGCAAGAGGTGCCACTTATTTTCACTATTGATTCTAGGATTCCTATTTTATTACCTCTTTCACTAGGCAAAATAGGAACATTTATATGCTTTTTTCATCCAGGGCCATTCTCTGGATTCAGCTCACTATTAAAATTTTGAAAGCTATAGAAAATTATACATGGTAAATAAAGATCATCTACAAATTTCCCACTCAGACGTGTCACATTGTTAATGTTTTAGAATATTTCCTGTCAGTCTTTTTCTATGCATTTTAACCTAACTGACATCATGCGGTTCATGTAATTTTATTTCTTTGCTTTTATTTGGTTTAATATTAAATGTTACTCAATGTCATTAAAAATCTTCAGAAATATCATTCTAATAACTGCATAATATTCTTATTCAATCTTGTTGAATACATAAAACTAGACTACAAGAAAGCAAAGACATAACATTCTTGGAAAGCAAGGTGTATCATAAAATCAATCATCCAAAAATTAATATATAAGTAAAGTATAATCTCAGTTAGAAGTCCAAAAATTCTTTTAAAGAATTTTTGGATAGAGGAGAATTAAAAAGGTGAAATGCTCTTCGTATCCATGTAGAAGAATAGATGCTCAAAATATCTAAAAATTATATAAAAATTACACGAGGTAATTAATTTCTAGAAATTAAAATCTACTATAATCTAGTATGATAATCAAAATATTAAGGTATTAGCATAGGAACAGACAAATATATCTGTGGAAAAAATATATCTGTGTATACTCAGAAAATTAAAATATAATGAAGATGGTACTTTGGTTCAGTAGAGAAAGAGTGGTGTATTTACCACACGTGCTTTCACAACTGGCTGTCCATCTGGATAAATAGCCATCTTGGACCCCCACTTCACACAATAAACAGAAATAAATGCCAGATGGATAAAAAGGTTATATGCTTTTAAAAAAATCAAAAACCTGATGAGAGAACTTAGGAGAATGTTTTTATAACTTTAGGGTGAAGGAGAGTAATTTAAGAGACAGAAAACTCAGAACCTAGAAGAAAAGAGACACTTCAATCCAGAAAGATATTTTTGTATGTTAAAGTATACCAAAAAACAAGTGGAAAGGCAAATGATAAGCTGGAGGAAAATGTTGCAACACATATGACAGAAAAAGAATATTAGCCATAATATTATAAAATACCTACAATTATGGGAACAAAAGGCTAGTGCCCCAATAGAAAAATGTTCATAGACTATGAGTAAACAATTGACAAAAGAGGAAATTCAAAAGGCCAATAAACATATGAAAGAAGCTTTATTTCATTAGTAACAATGAGATACTACTTTTCCCCCATCAGACTGGCAAAGATTCACTAAAGAGCTGGTGAGTACTTGGGGGAAGAGCACTCTCATACATTGCTGGTGGGAATGCTTATTGGTGTAGACCTTAAAAAAGTAATATGAAAATATGCATTTCAAATTAAAAAATACATCCCCTTTGACCTAGCAACGCCACTTCTGGGAACCCTTTCTATCAAAATAAAAGCACTCGTATGTAGTAATGTGTACAGGGATGTTTATTTCCGCATAGAGGGGCAAAAAAACTGTAATTACCCTGAATGTCAATAAATAGGAGAATGGTTAAAATAAAGTATGTTTCACTCATATTAGGAAATACCATTCAGTTAATAAAAAAGAATGATTATAACCATATCTGGTGACCCATAGCAATGTCCATGATGTATGATGTTGAGTGAGAAAAGTCAGTTATTGAAAAATGTCTATAGAATGATGACATTTATATAAAAATAAGCAATGACAAAAATGTCCTCTGCGTGTTGTGCAAATAACTTATATGATCATGGAGAAAGGTGAGGAAGGATACAAACCTGTCAGTAAATAGGCTAATCTCAATGGGATGAGAAGGAGGTGAGAAATACTAAGGCAGGAGTAAAATGGAAACATATTGATGGTATGTTTTGTAAAATGTAGACCAGCAAATTCCATTTTATTGTAACTTTGCACAAGTTGCATGTACGTGGAGAAGTACCGAAGGGTTCTTGGTATAAATGGAAATATGATTGGGGTAATGAAATTCTAGAGAATTTTCCTTTGGGTTGTCATCGTTATTTTGATAGCAGGTTTGAATTAAATTATTTAAAAATAATATTCATTCTTATAACCGCACAGTATTTTACTTAGGTGTCCAAGACTTGGGCTATGAGCAACTTTGTATATAAATCATCCACATTTCAGACTACTTTCTTAGAAAAGATTTCAAAAGCATGAGTATAAGACTAAAATATACAAATACTTTGAAAGTTCATATCTGTTGCCAAACGCTTTTTTAGAAATTATTCCTACCATACTATTCAAGTTTTAAGAGAATAATACTTCCAATTCTGCCTGCTTCTATTCCTCTGTTAGTATCTGACTTAATTATGCTATTTCTTTCATTTTTTTGGAGAATTTCTCATTTTTAAAATTCAAACTATAATGTATACACACTTAAAAACAACTGTAACATTTTAAAATATGCAATGCATTGAAAAAAAATAAGACAAACTGCAATAAGACTAATCAATGACCCCTCGATCCAGAGAAAAGCATTGCCAACATTTTGGTCTCTATCTTTTGCATCATACCACGCTGGTACAGTCCTTATCAAAGGGAATTGGCAATATCTAACCAAATTACACATGCATTTACTTTTAATCTGGCAGTCTCATGTCTAAGAATGTACCCCAAGGCACATGGATACAAGTATGAAATGATTTATGCATAAGGTTATTCATTGTGACATTGTATGTAAAGGCAAAAATTGTAAATAACCCAAATATCTACCAGTAGATTCTCATAATCACTAGCAAAAAGAAATGAAGAAAAGATATATACACAAATGCAGAGGGATCTGTAGTGAATGTTGCATTCTTTAGGATAAGTATAAGTATGTCCCAAATATTGCAGAGGACATGCTCATACTAAAGAAAAATACTCATTGTTCATTTGAATGTCAACTTTAACTGAGCATTGTGTATTTTTATTTGGTAGATCTGATGGTCCCATTTGAGAGGACTCTGAGATGGAGTTTAGTGTGTGGGATGTTTAGAGCTGTACACCTGGGATCAACACCTGTGAATGCAGGAAAAGACTGGGCAGAGGAAGAAGTTATACTGCAAAGAAAGGCCAAACGACAACCTGGCACGAGCCCGTGAGGAGCCCTAGAGCTAAAATGGTCTATCAGTGTCCTCCATTGGGCCTCAAGGGCTAGGCTTTCAAACCGTCTTCCTCAGTCAGTCATTGGATGTGGTCAAGGCAGCTCTCTGTGGCTGAAGCACCCCTAAAGACAGCTGACCAAAAAGTCCTTTTCCAAAGGGGAATCTGGGTAATTGATTTCCATATCCCTCACAGTAAAGAAAGCAAAGTGCCTAAAAGTGCATAATATATGCTACCTTTCATTTTCAAAGGCATTAAGTACACTATATGGTGCCCTTGCTTATATCTGTAAAAGCTTATATTTGTACACAGTAAGTATAAATTAAAGTTGATAAAAATGGTTAACAATGGCAAAAAGAGGGAATAGGGCAACGGAATTGAGACGTCTCTGAATATACTTTGTTCAATAGTTTTGATTTTGGATGTAAATTTTTTATATTATCAAAAAATAAAATTAAAGCCAAAAAAGACTTTTTTTTTAAAAGCCCTACAAAGTTAAACTGAAATAAGTAAATCTATATCAAGTGTGTTGATGACATAACAACACAGAGAAAAAATTATATTAAGTAATTCTAAAACACAGTTTTGACTATATACCTTGGTTGGATATATCCTAAGTTCAAAAATTTAAGGACTATAAAATATTCTACACTTCATTCTTACTGGTGTTATTGTTTGAGACTATAGTGTGTATATTGTAGAATAAAATAAATAGTTATGCTAAAATTGTTGGAAACCTGAATTTTTAGTGTAAGAAAAAAAGAGAAACAAATACATAAATCAAAGAATTTAAGAAAAAATCCTATAACATTATATTTGAAATGGAAATATCAGGATGACTCATTTTAAAAAAGAAATATTTCCTAGTTTTGTGCACTGGAAAGCCCCAGAAACAATGACAACCTAGTTGTCATGAGCACTAACTGCTCAGATTGTGGTCTCTAAATACCATTCTTTTCTAAAAGGAACTTGAGGCTCCTTGAAGAATCTGTTGTATGAGAAAGCAAAACACTTTTCAAAAACTAATAAGGTTCTCTTAAGAGGATATAGGAGCCAATTCCTCCCTCTGAATACTGGGAAGTAAAGCATTTTTCTTGCCTTTTTACTATGAACTGGATTTCAGGGTAATTAAATAAAGACTGGTTGATGAAGAAAAGTTCTTAAAGAAGAATTCCAGCTAATGAATGTAGAATAAATGATAAAATTTTTAAAATCACCATTTTGCAATCCTTATTGAGGTAATTCAGGCAATGGTTATCAACAGATTCCATGAAGTGAAAAATGGATGGAGAACTGGTTATTTGCAGGCTGCCGAAGAACCCCACTGCAGAGAAATTTAAGGGTCAAAATGTAACTTTACAATGGAGCTCTTAGGTTATCACCACATGAACCACCATGTACCACTGATGAATCTTAGTGTTACTAACGGAGTTAGCCAGAGTTTATGTACCCCTGATGGGAGGCAACATGGGCTACATATTGTACATGAAGAAAGCTGAACCTGAATCTAACCAAATATCTAGAAGTAATGAACCGATTGCAGGAAGTAAGGGGAGAGAGAAACAAGTAAATGGTACCACAGGGAAGAAATTAGACAAATCCAAAATGTGGAACATTCTAGAAGACATAGGAGGAAACAGATCCAGTTTCTTCAACAAGTCAATAACATTTCGGAGGTAAAAGGAGAGGGGAGAAAAAAAGGAGATTTAAACGATACCAACATCTGAATCAATTTATTGTTGTTGTTTGGACCCTGAATCAAATGAAACGACGATAAAAAGACATTCTGGGGACGATTGAGGAAATACAAATATGAATTGTATTAGATGATATTAAGGAATTATTGCTAATTTGTTTGGGTGTAATGCTGCTATTATGATTATGTGCAAAAATGTCCTCATGTTTTAGGAATACATAGTGAATATTTAGGAATAAAATACCATGATGTTTAGGATTTGTTTTTTAAAAAGTGACAGATGAAACACATATACAAGATGCAAATAGTTTTCAATCTCAATGATAGGTATATAAAAGTTCATTTTCTCTACTTTTGTGTGTGTCTGAAAACTTAAATAATAAAAAAGTAAAAAAGAAAACTTACCTGAGATTTCATTTTAATGCAGATATTTCTTCTCTCTTTCCTTTCATTTTGGAATATCTCTTAGTTCTTAGTTTTCTCTTTTGAGATGTTTTTCATACTTCTACTCAAACATACATCCACTTCCTAACTCAAAGAAATTGATCTCTTAAGCACTCTGAGGTTATGCCAGTGGTTCTCAACTGAGAGCACTTTTGCCTCTCAGAGGAAATTTGTCAATATCTGGAGATATTTGTGGTTGTTACAACTGGAGGGTGCTACTGACAGTTAGTGAGTAATTACTGAATTAATTAATTAATTAATGAGTGAATAAAACCCAGAATAATATGGTACAGTGAACCAGGAGACCTTCAATAGATCATGGCTCTCCTTTGATGACTCTAAAAAATTTTATCAGAATATTTTTTCAAGGAGGTGGCAATTCTGTATATTAGTAGGTGGATATTTGTATAGTAGTTTATACTAAAATGAGCGTTTGAGAGGCTGAGGGTTTTGTTTTGTAAAAATTATATCAAAGGTCAAAAGTGGATTGAAATGCTGGGGTTCTTAGCTCTAAAGTTTTATTTAGTTTATATTCTTAATTTGTAGTTGAGCCAATCTTTAAAGTTTCCATAACAGGTATTCAAATATAGTTCAATTACACAGCTCTTAGTCTAAATTATGTAGATTTCAGAGCCCTTTCCTTTGCAAGCCTTGAGAAGGATTAATTTGAGAGAAAAGAGTATTCCAGTCATTCTCTAGTTTGGAAGATGAAGGTGGTTGTTTTTCATGATGGTCTATTTTTCACTTCTGAGTAAGTGGAAATTATTCCTTCCTGCCTTTTCATATTCTATTTTTCCCCTGCCCCTCTTTTCCATACTTATTCTCTCATAGGTAACATCCCTTGATAAATCCTTTCTATAGGAGATTAGACGAGGGGAATTCCAAAGCATAAATCTCTACTATATTTTTCAATACTTTTCATTTATATATATATTTTTTTTTTGGTGAGGAAGATTGGCCCTGAGCTAACATCTGTTGCCAATCTTCCACTTTTTGCTTGAGGAAGATGGTCCCTGAGCTAACATCTGTGCCAGTCTTGCTCTCCTTTGTCTATGGGACACCGCCACAGCATGGCTTGATATGTGGGTCTGCGCCTGGGATCCAAACCCTAGAATCCTGGGCTGCTGAAGCGGAGCACACGAACTTAACCACTACGCCACTGGGCGGGCCCCTCATTTACAATTTTTACATTTAATTTTTATACTTCTCTGAAAATCGTATACTTACAAAATAATTAATTATATATGAAAAGATGCATCACTCCACCGGTACCTAGCAGGGCTTAATATACATTTTTTGACCATTCTGGGTGGTTAAAAGTGTAGGTGTATTTTTATAATTGTTTTCCCTTAAAAAGAGAAAAGAAAAAAAAAAAAACCTATGGTCCTCTCAAGCCAAACAAGTAAAAGCAAGAAGTCGTATTGGGAAATAGCTTTCATTTTCATAAATGCTATAATTAATCATTTGAAGAATAAAACCATGGTGGTGACCCCTTATGTTCTTTGAAGTTTCCACTCCCACTTTCCATATGAATTGGAGTGTTAAGTCCTAGTGTCAGTGCCAATTCTAACTTAGAAATTATATTCTTCCCACTCAGAAATTCCTCCTGAAGTTTCAACAGGAGAAATTATTCTTCATTTTCCCTCCTGAAAACTGTTGTGTAATATTGCTGGCAGAGAGAGGATGTTTGGTTCTACCCCAAAGGTAGCTGGATTTCAGTGGAGGTTGAAGCAGACTCTATATATAGAATGTAAAAAGCCTTAGGCTAACTGTAGATGAAAAGCACTCTAGATACGTAAGGTATTATTACTACTAAAGCGTTATTATTTTAACTTTGCTATAAGTTACAAGGAACCTATAAAATCTGCCCAAGAGTATTGCAGCATGGCAAGCTTTGTGCCTTCAATTCTTCCTCTCAAATAATTTGTTTCTCTTGTATCAATACTACCTGTCAATTTTTATTAAGCAAAGTAATTTGAGGCACTTTGAATTTTTTTACTCTAGATGTCCTTGGCGGGAGGGAAATGACCAACAAAAGCTTTGGTTAAAGCTGCACCATTTGAGTACTGCTAAATAAAGGCGGAGAAAGCAAGCCTTGCTCAGGGATAAAAAAAATTTAGGAGAAAACCATCTACTCCAGTCACACTGAGACTTAAACACCATTCAGTTGTTGCCTGCTGATTTAATTAATCCTTTTCAGTTAAAAAATAGAAATTGGAGCATAATATGCACGATGAAAAATTTTAATAAAACACATTGGTATTTTTTTTTTTTCTTAATGGGAAATGAAAATGATCTGAAGGTGGCCACTGCACCTTGTTTAAAACCTCCTGAAAAAGGAAAACCAAATGGTATGAATGTATCAAAGCCTGTTTGCAGTTCTATATATGTATTATAATATAGAAAACTTTGGTCTTCTCTCCTTGGAATGAGAGAGATAAATATAGGTCAGTCTGATGACCTGAGACCAGCCCTTCAGGCGAGGTATTTTGATTTTGATCTCCAAGAGGATCAAATAGTTTTGTTCTGCTCTGAACACAAAACCAGCCAGCTCACTCTCATATTGGAAGTAGGGGGCCAAGAAAAGGCCTTGAGCACAAACTATTGTAAATCCCTTTCTGTTGCATTGACAAGGAGAAGCATTTTTACCTCTGACTAGCAGGGGGCCGGCAACACCTATAAACAAAAGACACAACATTTTAATCAATAGGTCAAATGAGAAGCATCCCATTCCCTCTCGGAATAAAGAACAAGCTTACCATAAATTACTTTTCCTCTCTCATCGAAAGGTGTAGAACTCAGATTTTCTAATTAGAGTCCTAGAAAATAAGAAACTTTTTCTTCTAAGCAAGTCTTATCTGATAGAACTTTCTAAGAGGATGGAAATGTTCTACATTTGTGGTATCCAATAGGTAGTCACTAGCCACATGTGGCTATTGAGCACTTTTGAGATTAATTTTATGTAACTTTAATTAATTTTAATAGCCGTGTGTGGCTAGTGGCCAACATATGGGATAACACAATCTAGGCCTCAAGGGAGTGAGTTAGCCAAAATGGTAGGCATCTCCAACCCAGAATGTATCCAGTCTCTAGGGAGAGGCTGGGCCCATGCACTCTGATAGGCAAGGTGGTGTAGAAGAAAGAGTAGGGGTGATGAAGTCTGAACATCTGAATTCCCGTCCTGGTATCCCACCCTTTGGACAAGTTTTTCTTTAAGGCTGAATTTCTGTAAAATAGGAGTAATAATACTTACTTTGTTATTTGTTGGCAAGATTAATGGAGAAAATGTTCTTAGGATAACTCACAAAAAGCCTGCCCTATTAGAGGTGCTCACCAAATGTTTATACTTACTCATCATCATTACAAATATGTTGATGATTGAAGACCAAGGCCTAAATTGGGTACAGCCATTAACCAAAGAGCATTTAATTGTTGTAGGTGTGGGTGGATTCCTGGGAAACCAGCCAGAATGTGTAAACTCATTCAGAGGTTAGATTTATTCCTTTTTCTCATTCAGTGTATATTTTAGTGCACGGTTGCACACAGCACTCTGCTAGGCACTGTGAGGGAGATGAGGAGACCCCAAGAGTACTATCAGCTCTTGAGATCATAGGTTATGTAGTTCAGAACAATCTGTGATTACCTGAGTTGGGAAGTTATAGCAATGGTTTGTCAATAATGAAAATTTTGACTAATGGCATGACCTATATGGTGATGGATGTCAAAAACAGAGCTATCTGATTAGTGGCTGTAACTCAATATATCTCCTTTTTTCTTCACTCTTTCTATGAATTTTAAGCTCCTAAAGGACGGATATGTTGTCTTAACTTGCTTTACATAGTGGCAGAACTAATATTCTGTTTTTCAAAAAATTTCTGTGGATGATGGTAAAGACTAACAAGTGCCAAACGATGCTTGAAGAATGCTATTAATAGTCTCTTTTCAGCAATGTTTTTCCATTATGAGTTTTGAACTAGCGGCATAATGCTCAGGACAAATGAGGTAAGCTTTTGAACAAACATCCAAACTCAGGGTCACAAATCTGCGCGAGTTAGGAAAGTTATTCGCTGTGGGAATCGCACTGACTGCTTGCCTCCTTGCTCAGGGAGCAGGACGGCACAATACTGTTGGCAAGAGAGCTTTGAAGCAGTCTGGAAAACATGAGTGAAAATCTCAGCCTTATGCTATCAGGTCAACAATTTAAATTCAAGCCAGACAAACAATGACAGAAGCTCCACTGATTGTCAAGGTCCCTGGCACGCCCTCGTCCCCATCTCAAAGTCAGCTGCTCTGCCTGGCTCTCTGATTTTAAGAAGGGAGTTGGGTTAGTGGCCACGGTTACTCCCCAGGCGGTTTACTTGAGGCAGTGGGAGACACAAAACATGTGCTGTCGATATTATATCCCATTCATGAAGGGATTTGACTTAGTTTTTAAGTATATAAAACGAAAAAATTAAGTCCACTTGGACTTGAATGCATAGACTATTTGATAAGGGAGGAATAAACCAGTGAAATAGAGACTGTGTATTGCCTTCTGATATCAACTACTCTAAGTAGAGGTACTGCAAGAATTAGACTATGATTCATCTCATGTTAAGTTTTTGGCAGATGGAGGATTTGGAGGTGTCAGTTAAGCCCAATGTAATTAAAAAATGATTTCTGAAATTTGGAGCGGCAATGGCTATTAATTGAGTCAGACGCTAAATTCTCCTATCAAGTCCTGGTGTAGATGCATGAGGAAAGTTTCACTTACTGGATCTTTTTTCTGTACCTTGTAACAGATATAATAGAGTAAAGGGAGGTGGCTAGAAAGAAAATGTCCAAAAGATTTTTATATTTAATGAAAAAAAATTGACGCAAAAAATCCAGGCATGAGGCAGTTGATTTCTCAGTTGGGATGTATTTCAGGAAAAGATGGCATCGTGCCTTCCCCATCAGGACTTGGTAATCATTCCACTATTCATGAACAGATGCCTTGGTCAGATCCCCAAGTGTAAGTGAATTCATTAAAAGATCTAGGGAATTGGGGTATTAATTCTAAATCATTACATATTATAGATTTTCTGGAAACAAGTAGGGAGACATGGCAAGGAGAGGAAATAGTAGATTGTATCTAACTCTCGGCCAGAAGTTGGTCTCATGAGATCACCAAAAGAACTCTTTTTAGCATAAGAATTAAACTCGTAAAAAAAGATTTAAGCGATATTGTCACAGTGTAGAAGGTTGATATAAGACAAAGTCGAATCGTGAATGCCGCATGCCATATACGGAAACCCGTGGAAATAATCTATTGGATAGAGGAGAGTGCACACATCGTTTTGTTCTTTGCATACTTTAAATAAAGAACTTTTCCAATATAATTTTTGTGAAGGAGACTCTGTCCTATAGAATGCTTGAAATCATGGCGTTTGTAATAGTAAGTAGTGCTCTAAATATATTGTGGCATATTTTTTAATTTGGGCTTAGTTGCTCTCTTTCCAGATTTTTATTTTTTCACTCAGACAGTTTGGCACTGGTTGACGTGTGGGTGGATGTATTTTCTCACCTGCACAATTAACTTGAAGTTATTTTTGGAGTCGTTTTCATTTTCAGCTATTATGATGATACCATACTTGGGAAAAATGCTGTTGAGTTTCAGTTAAGAGATTCTGAATACCTAAGGGCAAAATGTAACTATCAGGTCACATGAAGAACTTCAAAATAGCAATTGAAATCGTTTTAGCAAGGATACAGTTTTTGAGTACACAATTCTTAGGGGTATGCTCCTTCTTGCATTATGGCTGTGTTGGCATAAGTCCCATCTTAACAGTCCTACAGGGGCTGTATTAAATGCTTCTGTCTATCTCTCAAATCATTTAACATCATCAAGATATATACTTGAAGTGCCTACATGAAATTTTATTGTAGAACATAACTGAAATGTATTATAAAAAATATATTTTAGTTTTATAATGAAATCCTGACAAAATTTGCTACATTTGAGGCTGTTTTTGTTTGTTTTGTTATTGCTTGTTAGTTCCCTCCCCCCCAAAGCAATGAAGTGATAAATGCTTTCTTGGCACATTGGTCACATAATAGGAAGTGTGGTTTAGCAACTGTGCAAACCATTTGAGTAGAGGTGTAGGACTCTGAGGATATACGTGGTTTAGACATATATTTTTTCCAATTATCATTCTAAATCAGGAGTGAGCAAACTGTGACCTGAGGCCCAAATCTGGCCCACAGCTTGTTTTTGTAAATAAAGTTTTATTGGAACGTGGTCAAGCCCGTTAGTTTACATATTTTCTGAGCCTGCTTTTGCACTGCAATGGCAGAGTTGAATCATTTCGACAGAGATAAAGGACCTTCAAAGCCTCAAATATTTACTATCTAGTCGTTTACAGAAGTTTTCCAACTCATGCTGTAAAAGATAGTGTTTTGTTTGTTTCTTTTTATTTTGTTTCTGGGTTTTTTCTTTTAAATGTAGTAATCGCTATTGACTCATGGATATAAAAGCTAGTTCAACCCTCTTCTCTGCTGCTGTCTCTAAAATATAGTCTGGGAAAATCTACATACTCACTTTCCATTTTCCTTTATAGTTAAAGGCAGCTATATGACCCAGTTCTAGTCCTTGATATAGGAAGGAAAGGTGACTGTAGGATTCTGAGAAATACCACCCCATGGTTACCTTCTTGTCTTGAATGTGAACATGAATCCTTCCTTGAGTTGGGGCAGCTATGTTGATCCATGTGGGAAGCCCAAGGAAACAGCAAATGTACCAGTCCTGATATCTTTGATTTTTGTTAACCATAGTCATAAGTAAGGCTGTCTAATATAAAATGGTCATTTGAAGTCTTATAAATCTCAAATTTTTTTTGACAGGAAAGAAAATGGGGAGGGAGAGTTGCCACAAATTCAATCTAAAATAAAAATAGGTGGTCTGAATTATAAATATATTGTACTAAATTATGACTATTCTCTCTAAATAGGACATAGTTCCCTTTATCTCCTCCTATCCCCTTTTCCTTCATCCACCTGTTTAATTTCTATTTATTTTTGAGGTCTATCCTATCATCTCCCAAGATGACTACTGACAATTCCTGCCCTCCTTGTGCACTCAGACAGTGGCTTCTGTGTTTCCTTCTCTTGAATATAGACTGGCCTTTGTGACTTGCTTTGACCAATTAAACGCAGCAGAAGTGACATTCTGGGACATCTAAAACCCAGGCCTTAAGAGGACTGGAGGATTTTTCTGGAAGCCAAGAGAAGACAGTGATTCAAGGACGAAGGAGTAATCAACTGTGTCAAATGCTGCTGACAGTTCAAGTAGGATAAGGACCAGGAACTGATCATTGAATGTAGTAAGGTGGATGTCATTCGTGACCTGGATCACAGCAACGTCTGGGGAATGTTTGGAACAAAGTCCAGATAGAAGTGTATTCAAGAAGAAATGGAAAGAAAGAAATGAGTACAAATGAGTGCAAATAAATCTTTCATCTCTTCCTGAAAATTGAAGAACAACTGAAGGAGGGATGCTGATAAAATTGCAAGAGCAATTTTTTAAGATGGCAGAAATAGGGTCAACTTATCTAAATCCTGTAACATAATTCTTAGGTTTAGCCTACAGTTTAAAGACAGTATGGACTCTTTGTAAAAACAGGAATCCTAAAAGCAAGGTTAATGCTTGGCACATAATATCTTGGCAAATTATCTTTCTTGTATTTCAAGTTCTTCATTCGTAATATGAATAAAAATGATCATTTTATAGAATAATTGCACTGATAAAATGTCTTCATTTGTGGTTTTAAGTCTGATAGTTCTCATTGTTCCAGATTGTTCTATTTGAACTTGGTAGAAAATATAAAAATTGATGTCAAGAAATATTATTTTAATAAATAAGATTTCTTTCTCTATATAACAGAACAAGGTACTGAATAAAAAATAATTCTCCATTCTTGTGACTTCCCAAAACTTTGGAGGAATATATAAGTTAAAAAATGGGAGAAGGAGTATATGTGGGAAATGAAAATATTATAAACAAAATTATAGAAGTATTTTTGCTTATTATATTCCAGCAAGATATTCTGTTGATAAATTTGTATTAAGTTGACTGTATTGTGTCATTATAATCTGTAAAAAATATGTTACCATATTTCATCGTGGTCAGGCCATATCTTGGGTAGAGTGATTGGTGATAATTTAGAGTGGAAAGGCTAAGAGCCATTGCGAAGAAGAATCCTCTTATCTCTGCAGTTGAAACTCTATATCCTGGGAATTCCATGTATGTATGCTATTTCTATTTTGTTCGAGATTGCCTCTGAAAACAGGAGTTTAGACAAGTAAATTCCTATTGCTCTTTTGATAAAAATGTAATTAAATCAGGAATGGATAATTGAGCAGAATATTTTGGACTTAAAAGATTCAAATTAACCAAATAAATATTTATAATCATTTTGATACATTCTTTAGAATTTTGCCCTTTTTGGCATAATATTTTGTAATATTTTGTGTACAATTTCAGGTTCATTTGATGTTGGCACCTGTTTTCTGGGTTCCCAATGGCACAACATGTGTTTTAGGCTAGTGCCAGTAATGTTTTTATATGGTGTCTTTCGTGGTATTTGTAGGGAAATTCTTGTAATTACAAGGCGGAAGTTGTCTGTAGTCCAATGATATGTGCATAATTGTCTGTGTTCACTATAGCCAAAGTTTGATTGTCAGCAGTATTGAGGGTTATGTTTGGTTCCTTTTTATTTTAATAATTAATTAAATTTCCTTCTAATAAAGGGAGTTTGGAATGGAGTTTCATGTTTTTTTTCAAGCTCACTTGTTTCAATTTCCTGGTGTTAAGTTAAAATATATCCCCTTAAAAAGAATGGTACCTTTAATTATATCAATTAAAATTGCTCTCTATTTTTGTTGCACAAAGGCAACCTTGCTGACCCATCATGGCAAATATCTATGGCAAGAATTTGATAAATTTTGTATAAAATAATGATGTCTTTTCACTTTTGAATAGATCCATGAAACAATATTTACAAGATTTATTGGTTAGTTCCTATTACAGGAGGAACATTCTCCTGTTGCATCAGGAGATCCCTACTATTTATCTCCATGAATGATAAGCCCATCTGCTCACAAATAGTCAAAAAAGCTTCCTCTGTCCAGTGATAAAAAGAAGCGGGTGCCTTAGCACCTAGACTAGCCGTAGACAAATTGGAAGTTGATATGATTATGTCTTTGGAAAGTTCTCTTGGAAAATTTAAATAAAGGATGGAAAAATGTTGAAGATCTTAATCATAATAATGACGCCAACTTTTGAACATTTCCTCTGTGACAAACACCATACAAAGTGTTTTACATCCTTTATCTCATTCGAGGTTCCACCATCCCAAGGGGAGTAGGTACTATTTTATCTCCATGAATTTGAGGCTCAGAGAGGTCATGTAACTTAGCTAGGGTCACACAGATGGCAAGCCACAAGCCTGGCTTTACCTGACTTCAAAGCCCCTGCAAGTACATAATGTGCACATGGCCTCCCTTAAGGAAGGATTCGCTAATGACAGACATCCGGGGCTTTGCAGCCTTATAAGACTTACCCTAAGCCATGCTTGCTTTAGAAGACCATGGTTCTGCCTCCACAACAGTCCCTCAGAGCCACTCTGAAGAATCTTTGAAGGGAGCCTGAAGAGTTAAAAGGGGAGGCCCTGGCATAGTCACAGCTGTGTTTGAATTCTGCCTCTCCTACCAGCTTCACGATATAATTCCTATTATCCCCATGTGTAGAGTGGAAATAATGGCAGTCTTTACCTCAAAGAGTTGTGGAGGGATGAAATGAGTTCAAACTTGTGATACTTTAGACTCAGGCCAGGTGATGCTGTGACCGGCCATACCAGGTGGAGATAATATTTAACAAATTAAGGATTCGAAAAGCAGAAGCCACAGGCAACACGAGATGGTGGAAACATAGGCTTTGACGCCAGGCAGATTTTAACTCTTATCACAAAGCTAATTTTGCATATTTTGGGATCTCCACTGAAGATTTTGCTTAGAAAAGGTAATTCCTATCTCTTTCAAAGAAATCTGATTCAAGCAGGAATGGAGTAGGGACTGACTGGAATGTTTTTCATAAAACGCTTGAATATATTTGATAGATTCTTTGGTAGTATGCCATTTTATGGCCTGTCCTGTGAATATTTGTGGTAAATTTTTACATTCACTCCGTATTGACATGTTTTCTGGCTTCTCAAAAACTGGTACACTAGTTTTTAATTTACATCACAGAGCTCAGCTTGCAATGTTTTTGGCTTTGGGCAAGTCCATAAAGCTCTATGAGCCTCTGTTTTCTCACATAAAATAGAGACATTAATATGAGATAGGATATGTAAAGTGCTTTGTGCAATGCTTAGCACTCAGTTGATTGCAACAAATGGTGGCTGTTTTACTACTTTTCATATAACCTCCATCACTTGTTTATTCATTCATTCAACAAGTGTTTGAGTACCTACTATGTGCCATAAGCAATGCTAAAGGTTGAGAAGAGAGTGGTCCCTGAAGTAGTAGCACTTGCTCTCTAGAGGTAGAGAAAAATAAATATAAGCCAATAAATAGAATAATACAATTACAAAAGGTTCGTGATAAGAGGTTTTAAAAAAAATAAGCTGTGAAAGAATCCTTTGGTGCCCTTCTCTAAAGAGATGAGACTTAGGCTGAAGTTCGTAGGATGGGAAGGAGAGAGGCAGGCAAAGAGCAGAGGGAAGACAAAGTGCAAAGGCCTGGAGGTGGGAACCAGCTTCTCTGTGCTTTCTCTGGGCAAAGCAAAAACATGAGACAGAGATAGGGGCTATTTGGAGAAGTGGTCTGGAGCGAGGCTCTGCAAGGTTGGCTGAGGAGGTGGATTTATTCTACATTTGTAGAATAGTCGCTTATGTGTTTGAAGCTGGGAAGTGGCACGATCCAATATTTTTAAAAATGACTTTGGTAGCTATGTGGAGAATGGATTGGAGGGAGATGTGCACAAGTGCTGAGACAGGAGGCATTTGCAAGTGAGTCTAGACAAAGGGTGGTGGTGGCTTGGGTTCAATAAATAGTAATAGTTGGGCCAGCCCTGTGGCTTAGCAGTTAAGTGCGCGAGCTCCGCTGCTGGCGGCCCGGGTTCGGATCCCGGGCGTTCACCCGGGCGTGCACTGATGCACTGCTTCTCTGGCCATGCTGAGGCCGCGTCCCACATACAGCAACTAGAAGGATGTGCAACTATGACATACAACTATCTACTGGGGCTTTGGGGAGAAAAAAAAAAAAGTAGTAATGGTGCTGGTTAGAAACCTTTGAGAGTCTGTGGAAGTTGAACCCACAGGACTGATTGGGTGTGGGAGTGTGAAGGAGCAGCAGCTACGGAATTAGTAAGCACAAGACTTATTTCTGAGCATAGATTTTACTACCTATAGAAGAGAGGGCTATGCATTATCATTTGAGAAAAATGTCTAAACTTGAAGTGTGTTGGGTCAATTTGGATGTGTGAGAATTGGGGGTTGTTTGGTTATTTTATTTGGATGAATCTTGGCATTTTTCTAGTATTGTCCAGAACTACTCTAGGTGATTATTGACTAGAAGTGATGAATGCAAAGAAAAGCAGGTAATAATCTGCAATTTCCCTTTGTAGTGCCTTGCCAAGCCATATTGGAACCAAAAGGAAAAATGTTTGCCCATATATATACTTATCAAAATATCTTCCCGTATTTTGAACCAAGAGTCCAGAGTTAATCAAATCTCTGCAGCCAAATAACATTACTATATGGCAGTTACCAGGGGCTGGGGGAAGGGAGAATGGGGGGTTAGTGTTTAATGGGTACAGAGTTTAGGTTTGGAAAGATGAAATGTTCTGGAGATGTTACCACACAAAACTGGGATTCTCTTGCCCGATGCATATTAAAAAAGTCAATTATTGGGGCCGCCGGGTGGCGCAAGCAGTTAAGTGTTCGCGCTCCACTGCGGTGGCCCCGGGTTCACCGGTTCGGATCCTGGGCGCGCACTGACGCACCGCTTGTCAGGCCGTGCTGTGGCGGCATCCCATATAAAGTGGAGGAAGATGGGCATGGATGTTAGCCCAGGGCCAGTCTTCCTCAGCAAAAAGAAGAGGATTGGCAGATGTTAGCTCAGGGCCAATCTTCCTCACACACACACACAAAAAAGTCAATTATTATGGCATCAGCTTTTGGGAAAAGAAATCAGCTTTATTGCTAGATCGATCTGCATGGAGACAGGGGCATATGCTCTCAGATCTGTCTACCTGACCCAGGGTTGAGGCAAAATTTATGGGATGAAGGGCAAGACGGTCTGAAGTGTGGAGATAGATGATAGGAGGTAAGAAGTGAGGTAATCGATGATCTGAGCAAGCGTAGTCAAGCTTCATGGCTCTTCATAGGGCAGATGTCACAAAATGGTAGTGTTAGCATGATCTGAGGGTGGAATTTTTAGCCCTCTGACGTCCAAAAGGTCACTTATCAGGCATTTGCACAGGCCCAGTTGATGGATTGGTGGTCTCAACTGGCCTGAACTGGACAAGGGGTCTCAGTTTCCGAAAAACCTCTCTTAATCACCCTGTTGATAAGATGGGGTCGGTTGAACTGGTGCTAGAGAGCCTGTGCTTACAGAGATAGAGGGTGGTGGTGGTTGTACAACAATGTGAATGTACTTCATGCCACTGAACTGCCCACTTAAAAGAGTTAAAATACGGGGCCTGCCCGGTGGCACAAGCGGTTAAGTGCACGCGCTCCGCTACAGCGGCCCGGGGTTCGCCGGTTCGTATCCTGGGCATGCACACATGCACTGCTTGGCAAGCCATGCTGTGGCGGCGTCCCATATAAAGTGGAGGAAGATGGGCACGGATGTTAGCCCAGGGCCAGTCTTCCTCAGCAAAAAAAGAGGAGGATTGGCAGATGTTAGCACAGGACTGATCTCCCCACCAAAAAAAAAAAATAGTTAAAATAGTAAATTTTATGTTATACATATTTTGCCACAATTTTTTAAACTACAAAAAAAAAAAAAAGACTACATATAGGTCTGTTGCTCAGTTTTTTCAAACTCCAATGCCAGTCCTCATAAACCCACCCATCAGGGGACACAGAGGCTGCTGGAGCCCAGGAGCCACAGCCTGATTGGAAACAGGTTCCCAACGCACGATAACACAGGGTTGTAAAACAAACAGCCAGAACAGTTGGTTTTTACTTGATAATTGTTCATCATTGGTGTTCTGCATTAATTTTGGTTTTTCTGAAATCGTGTATTAAAATACTATTTATCTTGAGTGTTGGAGTTTTTTGGTACTCCCTTAACTGTTGTGCCCAAAGCTGGGACCTCACTCACCCATCTCTTTGTTTATGATTTGAGAACCATCACCCAACTGCTTAGCAGTCATGCATCTCTCAGAAGCACACCTTTTTGCAGGCTCACCCTGGGGAACAAGAGACATTTTTCCCTGTTGCCATTAAGCCTCCCTAATCCTGTCAAGAGAATATGCCAGTCACCTCTGCACTCCACTCTTCTCTCTCCCCAGGGCACAAGCCAAGGTGGGAGAGGGAGAAGAACCCATTGCCTGCATCAAAGTCTTCCTCTTCCCTTCCTCTCTCTCTTTTTTTTTTTGCCTCTATGCCCTCCTGTACCTCTAACCTGCCCATAACGGACTTTCATCTCTTCTCTGTGTGGCAAGAAAGTGACTTCATGTCATTAGCCCACAGTCTATGGTTTGAATTTTATGCACTTGAACCTCCAAAGTTGTGATATTAATATTTAAACTAAGCTTTAGGAATAGCAGCAGAACTCCTTTATTTTCTCCCTCAAGTGCCTAGTTCTTTGCCTATAAAAACACTTTTGATTTATTACCTCCGCTATGGAGGTTTCACAAAATCCATTCAGAACTGTATTTGATGGCTTTGTTGTAAGTTCTATGTGACCTCTTCTAAAGTGGCTGAATGATTAGGGAAGTATCACGGGTTGGAGGAACCTGGAGTGGCAGACACAGCTATGTAATAGCTCAAATGTCATCATCCTGTTAAGTAAGATTAAATAAGCTTATGGTGAAGTAGAATGTGCCCCAGGCCAGGAGTCATGGTCTGGTTTCTAGCTGTGACCAGCCCAGGAAGGGCCAGGTTCTTCACTAGGAGGTTGCATTGCATGGTGTTTAAAGGCATGAGCTTGGGAATCAGATGACCTGAGTCTGAACGTTGGCTCATCTAACCCCTCCTATGAGACACTAGGGTGTTACTTCATCTCTCTAAGCCTGTTTTCTCTTCTTTACACATCCTAATAATTATAATCCTCAGCTTACAAGGCACCTAGCTTACGATGATACTGAGCTCATCCAAGGCCATTTCCTCATGTTTAGAATTCATGCATGCAAAGCAGTGGGCATGGTGCCTGGCAGATAATAGGTGTTCAATAAATGACGGCTATTATTATTTTCTCCATTTATGACAGAAAAAAAAAATATCTTCCATGGCTGAATCACAGTTTGCTGAAACACTGAAGTGATGTCATAAATATGAAATGGCGTTATATATTATAAAGTGTTAGGCCAATATAAGGGATTCCTTTGCAATGATTTCCAAGTATCATTCAGTGACTAATAACCATAATTGTAGAGTACTCAAGAAATCAAATCCTTTAACGATCCTCGGCCATGTTGAATTGTTCTGTGACTATTGCAGGAGGCTACAGGGCCTCTGGGCAATAATTCATGTATTTATCCACTCAGCAAATATTTAATGAGCATCTACCATGTACAAGGCATGGTTCTGGCATTGTTCTAGGGATACAGTATGGGGCAGTGAGTAAACCAAAGCCAGAATATTTTAGGTTTTGGATATAGAAACTGTGAAAAGCCAATAGATATCCAAATTAAGATTTCAAGTGAACAGCTGGATATGTGATTCTAGAGTTGTAGAAAGAAGGAAGCTTGGCTTAGAAACATAAATTCAGGAATAATCAGAGTATAATATGTTATGCAAAGTCAAGCTGGGCATCATCTTAAAATTTAATCCTAATCTCCTCTAGATCCAAAAAATTGATTTTTTTTTCTCCTACAAGGAATATGAACACAAAGGGATTATCTCCTGTTCTTACCCTTAAATGTTGGGGGAGTGAGTTTGGGGAAGGAAGAAATAAGTTACTCAGGAGGACTCAAGAAGATAATTTAATTAAAGGAATGGGTTCTACTTGCTTATCTTTCTAAATTTTAATTTGGCTTTGAGTGGAAAAGCAAATTTCATAAACTTAGCAAATCCTTAATGAGTCCTTTATTTGAACTACGATCCATTACACAAAAACATAAAACAACAACAAAATGTTCCAAAATGTTATTATATACTCTTTAGTAGATAATGTGATAAAGAAAACAGCAATCACCACAAATCTCACCAATGAAAGATTATCATTTTTATATTGATATATTTTTATCACAGTTTCTTTTTCATAGGTAATATCTATAATTTTTAATCAAAATTTGAGTATTGCTATACATTAAGTTTAGTATTCCATTTTTAGCTTACTATTATATCAGAAGACTCTTCATTTGTTCTCTAATAATCTTTATAAAAATTATTTTTAATGTTTGATAATTGTTTGATGGAGGGGATATGGAATGATCTATTAACATTCCTCAGTTATTGAATACTGAAGTTGTCTCCACTTTTCAATTAACACTATGTGTGTATGTGTGAATTGATGTCATCTAATTTTCTTAGAAAAAAATCCTAGAAGTAAAATTATTGGATCAAAAGGTATAAATATCTTAATATGTATGATCTAATTAACTTTGAGAAAGATGATACCATTGGCATTCCTAACATCAGGGAAAAGAGCTCATCTCACAGTATCCACACCAGGGTATATAGTTGTTACTTGCCAATATATTAGACAAAATATAACATCACAATCTTTTCTTTGCGCTTTTTTGTTAGGAATAATGTTGAATGTGCTCATTAATTCTGATTTTCTTGCTTTTCTAACATCTTCACAAATATTTATAATTTAATCTCCTCGTTTCTAATAGTTATATTTTTCCTTATTGGATTATCTAGAATTTCCAAAATGATGCTAAGTAACGATAGTCATAGCGGCCCGTGCCTAGAAGCAAAATGTCTGGAAGCAAATCTGTGCTACACACAATGGTACTAGAGCAAGTTGGGAAAAAATTACATGAGTTATAGAGCAGATGTCAAAAGAAAAGTATAAAATTACACATGTCTGTGAGTGCTTTGAAAATGGTTGTCACTTGAAAAGAAAGAGGGATATTTACTCATAGTGGCTTTATCCTGGAATTATTTTTACTGATCTCAGTAGAGAATGAATAAGGTTTCCTATATATTTTGGACTAAATCAAATTAAAGCTTTTTCATCCAAAATGAATTCAAAATAACTTTGTAGATCATATCTGAACATGTATTTCTAGCCGTTTCCGTAATTTACAATATCTAGTTTCTTTAACAATCAGCAGGGAAGTTTCTAAAGCAGTGTATTCTTTTTTAACAATTGAAGTAAACATAGCACATTCTTATTACTAATTTTCTTCTCAACAGTACACATCTTTGTGATCCTTAACTAAACTATTTGACGAGTTTAAGTAGATAGAAGAAGTTTCTGAAGCATTTTTTTCATATTAAAAGAATACACTACAAAATAGCTTTTATGTGACCTGAAGTTACTTTTCATAGTTTTTGGAATCCTAAAGATGTCCTGCAAATTTTATACTCATCCCTTCAAATTTGACTTTTCACTTCATCAACAACATAGGGAGTATGTGGTAGAAAATGTAAATGCTCGATGCTCTGCTGAGACACACATAAATATAGATTTGTTGGAATTACTACAGCTATCTGTCAGCCTCGTGGCTTTTGGAGCCAAAATTTCCTAATTCCAAAATTATGAGCGTGTGACAAAATCTGATTTATATTGCTTTGTGAAACTAGGACCTTCATATACGCAAGTTAATAGACTGAAAAAATGGACTTGGGCAAATGGGAAGTATACTTTAATTCATCTTTTAATGATATTTTGAAAACATGAGTCTTAGACTCATTCTGTTTTAGAGTGAGAAGCATCTGAAAGACAATATATGAATCTTGTAGTTTTATTCTCAGAGAAATTTACAATGGAAATAGAGATAGAAATGTTTTTACTTGGAGTAAGCAGCCAGCCCACTTTCACTCCCTTTTTCTTTTCTCCTTTTGCTGGTTGGCAAGCCCACCCACTCATAGTCCACAACGTCCTCATTATTTTAGTTTTTAGAGGGAGACTTTGTAATAGGACAGACTAGTGGGCAAATTCCAGTTGTATACTCCAAAGCGAATTGTTTAAATTCTCCGAACCCCAGTTGCCTCATCAGTAAAATGGCATGGGGCGTGAGAGGAGGGGGGAGGAGTTGACAAAAGTAACAAATTCATTGAGTTATCATGTGAATAAATTGTATTTAAGTCAAGAGCCTGCTGATATAATGCTAGTAAGTATGATAGTCGTTAATAAAAGGAGTTCATTATTCTTTACTGTTAAATTGCTTCCAGGCTGTAGACCACCTAGAGGGCCATGCAATTAAAAACAAACCAACAAATATATCTATTGATATCATTTCAGCAAAATATTTACAATTATAACAACACTTTCATGGATATCATTTTTTCTTGTTAATGTAAAGTATATGTTTCTAATATAGTGTCGTTTTCCTTTAAGTGGGGTAAGCAGAGTATATGATGATGTTATGTAATAATATAGATAAACTTTTTTTAATACTGTTTTTATTTTAATATGCATTCAAAATATAACTGGAACACCAAACCCTTGATTTCATGGTGATATGAAATTTTCTTTTTAAATTCATGTAATCAAGAAAAAAATCAGGTTGACTAAAAATTAGTAAATAATAGTAGACATTGCATACAAACATGGCAAGAATTATGAATTTGGTACATGAGTCACTGTGATTTGGAAAACTTTTCACCTAGGGGAATGTTAAAGGAATTAGAGATGGTTGTCACTGAGAATCTCAAAGGAGAATATATAATCATTTTATATTATAGGTAAGGATTAACGTCAAAATATGATCCACCAATATTTTAAACTGTTCTTTTATTCTTGTGTTCCCTTCATTCTTAAAGCCAATTCTTTTCTTGTTAGCACGGATAATTTATGTAACAGATATTTGCTTTCTCCCCATGGGAAGAAGATTTATCTCCCATTACAAATTAGTAGAGTCCAAATGAAGAAAGGTTTTTTCTGGATTGTCTTCATGTCATTATATAATCCAAGATAGGAGAGTAAAAATGAAGAGCAACAATTGGTTTTCTAGATTAGGCAATAATGGGGTAAATAGTGAACTTAGCAATGCTGAAGAAATTCCAGACCATCCCAGAATACAAGTTTCAATTTAGGCTCTTGCCTTACTCTCGCGTGAGGCACTCTCTAGTACTTTGGGTTAAAGAATTCTCATTAACGTTTTTTGGATAAAAGATAATCCCTAGTAATTTGGATAAAATAATTGTCATTGCTTTATTGTTTTCTCAAAATAATACTGAAATGAAATATAAGTAAAAACCAGTTTATTTTTTGAGGAAAAAGTTCTTCTTGGGCCAGCCCCGGTGGCCTAGTGGTTAAGTTCAGCACACTCCACTTCGGTGGGCTGGGTTGGGTTCCCGGGTGTTGACCTACACCACTCCTCAGTGGCCATGCTGTGGTGGAGGCTCACATACAAAGTGGAAGATTGGCCACAGATGTTAGCTCAGGGCGAATCTTCCTCAGCAAAAAAAGAGAAAGATTGGCAACGGATGTTAGCTCAGGGTGCATCTTCCTCAGCAAAAAAAAAGTTCTTCTTGCTAATTCCCAATCCTAATTTTTCCATAATTTTCTTCTAATTTTTTCTGGATTTTTTTTCCTATTTATTTTAACTTTTTGCAATTCAAAAACATTATTGAAAATGTGGTTAAGATTTAGTGTGAGGATCTATTTCTTGCTTTTAAAAGAAATATACATTTTTAACTTAGGTTTCCTTTCTGAAAAAGCTCAAAGCAAGTTTATTGGCAAAAATCTGCCTTTTGCCTAAGGCAAAAGCTAGTGAAATTATGCCATATGAAAGAGATTATTAAATACTTTATTTTGCTTTTTTGGAAGAAGTCATGAGCAAACATTTACAAGGTTCTTCTTTATACTGAAGTTTATTTTTATAAATCTTTGCTAAAGCACTTCTTGTTCTCCTCTTCCTAATCATATTTTTTCAGTATGTCTTTAGTGCTTACTAAAATTCAACAGATAATTAAGCAGCCCCATTTTCCCAGGTTACATAAAAGTGTGGCCCTGGACTCTCTGCTAAAGTCCGGCTCTGTTATGTCCTTCTCTTTTAATATTATCTATCATTTCAAATCTATTTTAAGAGGTAATGTGTATATTTACATAGAATACCTTCTAAGGGAATGTGTGGCTATTGGCAGAGTCTTGGTTCCTTTAGAATTTCAGTTGTTATTCATTCTGGAGTAATAGAACTAGGTCTGAAGCATAATAAAACATATTTCTTACTGAAACACCATCTGAAAATATACATTTCCTTCTGTAAATTGAGTTGGTTTAGTTGGTATTTTTTCCTGTGTTTGATATGTTAGAGTAAAGGAATTTTAATGTCTGAATGCCTATCATATGCCATGCACTGTTACAAGCACTTTATATACGTTCTCTTAATTAAAATCTCACAACTCAGTGTTGTTTTTTGAAGTTCATCCTACATGGATTAAGTTGGCATATTTTTCTGAAAGCTTTAAAAAAATACTTTAACAAAGCTGGTGTAATATAGAATATGGTCTTTTAGAAGAATGTATTTCAAAATTATAAACCATGTGTGTAATAGACATTTGTCCTTAATCAACCAGGTATTAGCCAAGACTTCTCATTTATAGTCACAGATGCCCAGTTCATGAATCATTTCAGTTTTGCTATTAAAGTTAGTTTAGGGTGGTACAGGAACAAGAAATGGTATGGATAACGTTATTCTGCATAATAATCTGTGGAATTCAAATGATGGTCTTAAGAGTTCATATGCCCACCCCCACCTTGCTCTGGGTAGACTCATCCAAGATTTGGAGCACAGAGACGAAATCATGTTTAATCATCCGGCCTCAAGCAGTCCAAAGCAGGAAAAGCAGAGACGAGAGGCCCAGTCAAATTTTTTCCTAAAAATTTGCTGGAGAGACCAAACAAATACCCAAAGCCAGGAGTAGGGGCTAAAAATGAAGATGGAAACAAGCACAAAAATGGATTGGAATGAGAACAGATAGAAAAGCATATGGGTGGATTTCTAGCCCTTGAGTGCTACCAACACCCTGTTGTTGGCACTTACGCAAGAGATGAGCGTACAAGTTTGACTGTCTTAAAGGTTCAAAGCTGACTCTAGATAATGCATCTGTCTTCAGGTGGCTTTAGGACTTTTGGTTATCTTGTGCTGTAGATCATGAATTGACAAACTAGGGCTCACAAACCAAATCTGGCTCACCAGCTTTTGTACAAATCAAGTTTGATTGGAACATAGTCACACCCATTCATTTGTTTATTGCCTGTGGCTGCTTTCTCATTACAGTGGCAGAGTTGACCACTAATGAGAGACTCTACGTATGGCCCACAAAGTTTAAAATATTCACTATAGAGTTCTTTACATAAGATGTTTCCTGATTCTTGCTGTAAAGAAATCTTGTAAGGAGATATGAAAAGTCCACATTTCGATCATAGGTATATAGATAAATGTACACGTATGCGTGTATACATATAATGCATGTATGTGTGTATGTATTTGTGAGTGTGTATGTATATTTTAGTAGAAACTCCCTTACATTTGCTAAAAGATCCCCCTTGACACAGAACAGATATACTTTCTATCAAATTTCACTTTTAGGATCTAAATAAAATTTCCAGATTTTGACAAATAGCTTATAGTTTTCAAAATACAAGGTTCATGTTTGGAAGCAGTCTCAAATGTTTTTTTCTGTCAACTTTAAAAACAGTGATTATGATGAATTATTCAAATGAGTTGTGAATGGATTTTTGGTTCTATCTTAAATATCTGAGTGATTAAAATTTTTTACTGCTATTACATTTAAGCTAATTAAGCATGCAATCATCATGGATATTATATAGTTTCTTATTTTGATGTCATTACCATCATTATCACACTGTTTGCTTATATTCTTTTTTGGGGATTAGCTAATATTTAAGGTCATGCAGTTGAGGAATAACTCATTATCTATGACTTTGAGACTGAGGAATGTTGTGCATCAAATTTAACCCATATAAGACATTAGTGAACCTTATATTGACCTAGACGCATGTAGATATCCTTCCATATGGCAGTTTTGATCTTGTCAAGATTCAGAGATACCCGGTAGACACAGAAGACCAGATGGGAAGGAGCTATACTGACTTGATATAATTAATCTTCTTGGGAATCAAGCATAAGAATAAAAACCACAGTAAGGATTGTATATAGTTTGAATTGGTTTAGATGTTCTCATATTAAATAAGTATGATTCTCTTCTGCTTCTGAGTATGTTGGAATAGTTTTACCAGATTTAACTCCTGTCATAAACAACCAGAATCGGAACAAAACATAAGCAATGACGTCAGATAAAATGCAGCACAAGACTGTGATTGCTAAGAGAAGAGAAACAAGGAAGCAAACCCTAGGATTGCGCTGGATTTCTGTATGAGGCAAACCTAAGCAAAGCACAAAAGTCTCCCTTGGTTGAGGAGACAGAGTTGAGAGTTTTGTGAGCCTGAAGCAGCTGGAGTTTGATGGGCAGAGTATTGGAGAGAAGGGAACTATGCCGAGAAAGAGCTCAGAAATCTGCAAAGGGTCACCTTGAGTCTTTGGCACAATACTTCACTGTTCATGTGGAGGGTGAGAATCCATGAGGCCAGCAAAGAAAAAGCGGCAGTGAAAGAATAACTTCCAGGTAGCTATGAGCAGAACAAGTCCCAGAGCTCGCACAAGGCTGGGAGACATCCAAGTTTCAACCAACTCAAGTGACACAACCTCATTAAACAATGGGACATTTGGTAGATATCAAAGAAGAGTCACACTGTACGAGTAGGTAGGCTAAACAAGCCCTAAATTAAGGGTTATTCTAGACTTGCCCTAGCAAAGTTTTGAAACAAGACTCAAAGGATAAAGCTTAACTGCTGTCCAGAAAAAAATCAAAAATCCTTGACACTTTTTAAAGAAATAAATATCCAAACAGCAATATTTAAAATGATCAGAATCCAATTTAAAATTAATACAGATGCATAGTTTAGTAGATGGAGCAGGATAATGTGACCCATGACCAGAAGAAAAATCATTCAATAAAAACAGACCCAGAAATGACAGAGATGATAGGATTTGGAGATAGCTATTAGGAATATGTTAAATAATTTAAAGGAAAATGTGAACATAAAAGGAGATAAATAGAATTTACAGAAAGACAATCAAATGTAACTTCTAGAGATGAAAATACAATAACTAATAAATGTTTGATATCAAACAGCCTAATATGCATGTAGTTGGAGTTCAGAAGGAAAGAGGGGGAATATAAGGCAGAAAAAATGTTTGAAGAAATAATACCCAAAATTTGTACACCTTTTATGAGAACTATAAACCCAAAGAGCCAAGAAGCCCAATGAACTACAAGCGGGATTAACACAAAGAAAACTATACTAAAGCACATCATAATCAAATTTTAGAAACCAGTGATAAAGAGAAAAATCTTAAAAGCAGCCAGAGAAAAAGCCATGTTAAATATGGGGTGACAAAGATAAGAATTACTACTAACTTCTCTTCAGACGCAGTTCTAACCAAAAGAGAGTGGAACAACATCAAAGTGCTGAAAGAAAAAATATACAGTTAACCTAGAATTCTATATCCAATGAAGATATTCTTAAAAAATAAAAGTACTGTAATTTTTAAATAGGTGAAATCTGAGAGAATACGTTGCTGACAGACTTGTACTTCAAGAAACATTAAAGGAGCCCAGAAATGGTATATATGTGGAACAAATTTAAAGGACTTTGTTTTCTTGGTTTTTAAAATTTCTTAAAAGGTAACGGACTGCTTCAAGTCGAAATAGCAATAATGTACTGAGAGGTTTATAACATACGTAGAAGTAAAATTTATGGCACCAAGGGCACAAAGGATGATCGAAGAGAAATGGAAGGTTTTACATTGTACATGATGTGATATAATATTGTTTGAAGGTAGACAGTGACAAGGTAAAGATGCATACTGTAACCCTAGAGGAACCACGAAGAAATAAAGCAAATACAGACAGTTAAAAATGCCAACAGGCTGATTAACTGGAATTCTAAAAAGAAACTCAATCCAAAAGAAGCAGGGAAAGAGGAAAAAAAGAACAAAAAACAGACGTGACAAGTAGAAAACAATGAGTAAAATGACAAAGTGCAACATCATGACATTAAATGTAAATGGTCGTATAATTAAGAATATCTCTGTGAGCCTATATTCTGATGAGCCAACATAATTATTGGTACCAACCATTATTTCATTTTTGTGATTTCTCCAGAATATATTTTATTATAATAAATCGATGTCATTACATAAGGACACGATAATTTGAGAATGAAGTTTTAATTTTCTTGGGGATTAGTTTCATGAAGTATTAAATTTCAAAAATCATCACACGTAAAATTTACTGCATACAAAACAAAAATCACTTAAGTTGAGAGAATTAAGTTCTCAAAAGACTGAGGCCTTCCTACAAGAAAAGAATTGAAGAAAAATTTTACATATTTAAGTACTGACTGTGGAATGTGTAGACATGCATTCTAGCTGCAACACTGTCCCAAGTAACCGTGCGCCCTTGTCCATGTCATTTAACCTTTCTGACATTTGGTTTCCTCTTCTGTAAAATGAGGGGGTGGTCTGTATCAACAAGGTGCTTTGGGATCACAGATCAAATTAAGGAGCAATTAATATTATCAGTAATGATCTAGTATTTGAAAAATGTACTTCTGCTTCTGTTATCCTTTTTGGCCTCAGGGAGTAAAAAAGGAAGTCTCCCAGAGTGAGATATATTTAACCTGGTGTCATATGGCCTTGAGAACCTTGACTTTTGATACACAAGCCTCAGGCTTTTGAACTCAAAAGTCTTCTCCCTTATGAATTTCAAATGTGTTTTTACCTTTCTATTTGCCTTGTGCTATTGGCATCCGTGTTTGACCTCCTCACTAGACCCTGCTTGGGAATCTGTTCTACAACCTATCTTCCACCAAGCTAATGCGCTATTCTCGTAAACCAGGTAATCTGTTCCTTCTGTAGCTGTAGAGTGAAGGTGACACGACCCTTGGTCCTGATGCTTTGACTGTCACTCACCCCTACTCCCTCATCATTCTCCAGGGCTTCTCATCCACTAGGATATTTTTTGAAAAACAGGTACAAGACACTGACAGTGAACACTAGGAAGATAGAAAGCAAATATCTGGTCTGTTTTCGAAGATGCATTTAGAACGTGACTCCCAGGAAGTCTAAATATAAAGTACTTGAGAAAGAAAAAAAGAAAAAGGGATCCAGGAGCAAATAAGTTTGAGACACTGGAGTAATTAAAGCAAAACAGATTCTTGACTGCAGAGCTGTTTAGAACCTTCCATACGGTAATGAGGATTATGAAGGGGCAATAAAATTCAAGCTCCACCATTTTATAATTTGTTACTATCACTTAAGTTTGGTGAGGCTGTAGCTTAAAATAAATCAACAAAATGAACTTATGAAATTATAATTTAACCTTGTCTCTACTGTCATAAAAGGAAATGAAAAGTAGTTACTGTGAAATCAATGTTGAAAATTATTAGAAGGGCTTGTTTTTAGGAAGACAAGGCCTAGCAATGACTTAATCGACAGTGTTATCTCTTTTCTCAGAAACTCCAGAGAAATTTTCACCTTTCATTTTCTGCCTTAATTCTCTTTGCGTTATAAGCATTCACTGGGCTGTATGCTTCCTGAGGGCCAGAACGCTATTCATTCTCATTCACTATTATAGCCAAGAAGCCAGGGACGTGGAGATTATTTCCCACCATTGAACTTCCCTCTGTTCCACCTCCCCAGTGGATTTCCATTCCTTTGAAGGCCTTCATCGTCTACCTTAAGTACCAGGAAGGTAGTACAAGTGTAGTGCTTTAAAGCCAACAGACACCAGAAGATTGCAGAATAATTTAGGCTAAAATGGAAGCAGGTTTATTGAGATTTAAGGTTCATTTTCAAATGAGGAGTTTTTATATTTTGTTTCTCAGATACAGTCTGTTGTAGGTGGCTTAAATGTGAGTCTTTCTAGAGGTAAGAATTTTAAATAAGTGAACTAGTTCTTGATTTGAGGACAGAAATTTCACTTTATAGAGAAGTCTTTTTGAATATTTCAGTTCAGAGCTTTCCTCCACCTACGGTAACTTTAGTTGGATGAGAAACACTCAACGTATCCATTCATGATAACAGAATCAACAACCGTCTTCTTCATTGTTTATTTCTGGACATTTAAATTTTTGCCTCTTGTGCTAAGTGGATATGATGGCATATGTGTAATAATGAGAATGATTTTGCTTATGCTTTATAATGATGGAAAATGTACATACCAGTGAAATATATAACAAATAGTCCTTTGGATGTTTGAAAGCAAGAAGGACATTTCCTCCTGGTTTTGAATAATTTTAATGATCTCACAACCCATTCTATTCACTTTTCCTTTCAATTTCCTTTCACGCTAATGAGGGGAAGCTTTTAAAGGGCTAATTCAGTGCTGATGAAATTAAAAGAAGCAGTTAAACATCATGAATTGAATATGTAAAAACATATTAACCATTATGGACTTATCTTACCAAAGTGATCAGACAGGCTTCTTTAAATGTGATGGACTGTAGGAGTCAAGCCCACATTATATCCTGCATCCATCCTAGTTTAAACATATCAGACTGACAACTTTCTTATATGTTTAATATTTTCTTAATACATGGTACATTTAACAAAATATTTGATCACTAAAATAGTTTTTTTGAAACAAATAGAAGACCGAAATGCCTAGAGGCTCACTTTTTCTTTAAACTTTGAGAAAAGTTTTGATGTATGCAGAGTGATTGAGTTAAAAGCATATTTAAAATGCATCAAGAGTTATCAAGTTACTAAGTGGTTGCTCTGTTCATACAGTAACAAATGGTACAGAAATATTTGCTATAAAATAAGGTACAAGTAGGTATGCTTGCTGGGTTCTGACTAGGACTTGAGTAGCACAGCTTAACAGCACATTTATGGTGTTTAAACACAGTATCTCTTTCTCCTGCATTGATGTCAGAGTGACACACCTGCTGTGACATGGCAGCAATTAAACTGCATATACTTGGTAGGTTTCTTAGAAGCTCGAGGGGCCTCATTTATCCTCCTAGAATCAAGTAATTGGTCGCATCCTGAATGAAGGAAGGGACTTAAATTACTATGCTGAATAAAGGTGTTCTTAACATACCACCAATATTCTTGTGTCTCACTTCTCCTAGAGATTGCAAAAAAAAAAAAAAAAAAGTTCTTAGTTTGACCAACCACAAGAAAAGATATTTCAAGTCAAAATAGAGGCCTGGAAAACCACCTTTGGGAATGACAACATCTTCAACTTGACAGGTTTTGTTGTTGTTTTTTTTTTAACATCGAATCTAATTCTTAAGAAAATATTCTAAAAATAAGTCTTTTATAACCTATTTCTCCTAACTTAAGAAAACTGGAAAAAAAGCAATCAAAATATCAAACAAATGGAGATGTCAAATATTTGGTGTGCTCTTAAGCTTCTAACCTGAAAAACCTCTTTAAGCACTATAATTCTAGATATTCACAAACGGAAGTTCTTTAGCCTTCTTTAGTAATCTGGTCTAGTGCTCAATCTTTATTCTTTCTCTGCATCAAGCTGAACTCTATTGCTTCAATAGATATTTAGGCTACACTTCATTTAGTCTGGACAAACATTCCTATGTCAGTTCTGTGTAAATAAGCTTTCTAAAAACACTCTATCTGTGATAGCACAAGTGGGCCTGTGCAAAGTCACCCTGAAAAGGACCAGAAAGAGTCAGATCAATGCCCAACTGTAGTGCCTTATTGTAAGCCTGTCCTACGGAAGCCAAATGAATCGTAGAAGCAGAAAATGTACACAGAGTAATCAAAATACATCAAATATATTAAAATTACATAAAAAGAAACTAAAAGCTGGAATACCCCCAAGAGGGCACAACTACAAATTTGTCCTCAAGACATTCCTGAGACAAAAGGGACCCGAATACTTCTTATAAAACATTTTGTGGAGATTCTGCTTGCGGTGCATATTCTGTATATTTTCAGAAATTGTGTGTATAAATAGCATGTCAAAAGAGGGCACTATTTAGGGAAAATAATAGGCATTAATTAAAATATGGACAATAGGGAATGAAAGTTCTTCGGTTTCTAAAATTAGAGGACGATGATTCAATAATAAATAGCTCTGCCATTATTAGTTTGCGGTGGCTTCTGTTAATTGTATCTTTTGTTACCTTTACAGTCTGTCTAAACATAGTGTGCTTGAAAGCTCGACATTGTTTCCTAGCTAGTGCTTTAGATACTGCTATGAAGCTTATCAGGCAAAGAAAAAGTAGGAGAAGGGAGAATGCAGTCTTTTGCAGAAAAGAGCTTAATAAATAGAATACCAGAATAATTTTTGATATCTGTCCTACATTTGTCTTAGATAATTTTGTTCTATTGAGAGCTCTCTGAAAATCTCTAGTTTCTGATCATTAGGCAATTTGTAAAGCCTTGTGTGAGGGGCACAAATTTTGACAAGTATAAAACTGATTTGCTGTGGTCTATAACATGTAAAAACCCATTATCATGGGGTCATTTGAGCTTATCCCGTGATATAAGTATTGAGAAACAACCTCTGGCCCATTTCTTGCTAGATTCGTAGAGCTTATAAACACAATGAGATGTTAGTCTTTATCAAAGTGATTAGTTTATTAATTTTGGAGCGAGAGGGAAATTACCAAAAATGAAAGTAACAACACTAATATGGAATATAAAAATGGGAATTTATATTTTTATAAATAACTTACCTGTTAACAATATCACAAGAGAGGGGTATTCCTTGGGGAGGTGGCTATACTTGCAGTCAGCAAGGCTGTCCGTTACTGTGTGAGTTTGGGTGAATTAATTATTTTCTCTGAGGCTGCATTTCCTTGTCTATAAAGTGGTGATAACTAATACTTGGTTTCCCCATGAGGTTTTGAAGAAATACAAATTAGAGTGCAAAATACAACTGAAAACAGTTTGCTAAATAATTTTAGAAACTTTGCTAATATTGGGTGTTTAATGTGACCTTGGTTAAGCCATGTAACCTTTCTGGGTCTCACTTTTCTCATTTATAAAATGAGGAGGTTGCACTGAATGAACTCTGACTTAATGTTAAAAAATGAAATCATTTAAATTGAATTCTACGAAAAGAAATATTTTTCAAAGAAAGAAATTTTAAAATTAAACATGATTTTGGTTAAGAGTATTTCAAATCAGTGAAAAAAAAATGTATGGCCTCAATGGCAGAAGCTAGATAACTGCAACTTTACAACAGAAAAGGAGAGGAGAGGAAAAAATATCCACAAATGTAGAGAAAAGATGAAGAGAATGGGAGAGGGGAAATAAACCATAACAATTACTGTCAACTGTAAATGGGGAGGATCAAAAGGGGAGAAATGGAGGAAATTACACCTCTGTTGACTTCTGCCAACACAGCCCCCTTCCATTCTATAGAACAAAGGTGAGTGAAGCGTGGCTGATAATATTTAAGATACTAGGAATTCATTTTGTAGACAAAATTTAGACTGGGATTGAGGACTCATCTGTCATCATCGCATCTTCTGTCAAACGCATGTTGCCCTTGGCAATGGGTCTGCTGTTACTAATTTCGTTTTTGTTTAGAAGCTTGCTTTTCCTCTTTGGTTCTCTGAGTTGCTGTGAATTAAAAAAACAAAAAACAAAAACTCACAAAAGGAAAACATCTTTGATTGATTTCTGATGGTGGCTCTGACACTATTGTACTTAATGTCGATGCCAACCTGATTGATGTTTATTATTTATTACATCCGTGAGTGGGAGGAGCCCCTCCCCCTCCTTTTTGGTTGCTTCTATTGTTATAAGACTGGATCTCATTTTTAGTTAGATCTGGGGGGAAAAGCAGTAGTTATCAGCATGTGACAGTTGGGAAGACCCAGTTTTGTTTTCAGCCTTTCAATATGGTAATATTTTCTAAAAACTGTTAGGAGAGGTCAATGTCCTAATCAAATTTCTACTGTTTTTAGCCCTGAAAAAATTTTAGATGCTCATTCTAAGATATGGGACACAATCTTATGAAAAGTAATCATAGAACACCCCAATCCTGCCTGGAATCCTTCTAGATAATTACCAAATACACTGAACAAGAGTCATGTTGTGAAATGTTGGGCGCTGAAGTACCGTTTAATTATATAGTCTTACAAATGGCCTTTTGAAAAAAAACATTCTTGTATATATTTCACATTTTTTGAGTTTGGATTCTGTGTACAGCAAAATGTCTATCTCATTCTTCTATCTATCATTATTTTGCTGTAAAGACCGCAGAAGATCTATTTTAAATTATTCATAAGCTTTAGATAGAAACCTAAGCAAATTAAAATGTAGGCTAATATAGAGGAAAATGATAATGGGCATATAAGTATTTGTAGCTACTGTAGCTTCCATTGGGACAATCATAAAATTAATTTCATACCTTGCACAGTAATTTCAATGGGAACAATTTCTTAGTTCGTGGTCAAACTTGTTTCCAACACTGATGGAGATGAGCACTAGAGAAAGTATTGAATTTTCTTTCTAATTGGCTTTTTCTTATGAAATAGCTTCTTAATAATTTCCCTTCGTGTCCAGTACATAAAGGTATCTATTCCTTTTAAACTGTATGGGAATTTAATTTATATGCCAATGATGTTTAACGCATTGTCTTGTCTGCATCTCATTACTGTCATTAATAAGCACTGGAGTACGTCTAGTTACAAGGTTAATTGGGATAAATCTGGACTCCTTTCTACTGTAAATATGCTATATCTTAGCAGTGTATTACTCACGGATGGGTGGTAAAATTTATGGTATTTTACATTACATTTCTCCTTCTGTTATCATCCAAATCAGTCTAAATATTATATGAAGTGATTTTTCTGCATATATCGTGCAGACCTTGGTCAGTTTCTTTATTTTTTTTTTAACCAGCCACATAATTTTATGGCTGATTTAAATAGAATCACTACTCATCTCTGGGGTATGTAGCCCCTGTCCCCCCCACACACACCCCTCACCCTCATTTTAAACTGTTTAAAGTGATTTATATCACCAGGAAGAACTCCCTTCAATTTAGTGAAATTCATAGGAATTTTCCATGAGAAAGTTACAGGCCAAAGAGTAAATCTTTTTAGTTGTAATGTTTGATATTGCTTATGTAAATTTCTACTGAAATTTGCATAGTAGAAGCAAACAGAAGATATTCAATTTTTTCACTGACCCAGGAAATTCATGGTGGAATAAGCCATTGCTCAAGGGCTCTGCTTTTGAGAATGAGATTCTATAGCCAGGGCAGGAACCGCAAAAACACCTGGCATAGATCCTACCATTTCCCCCTTCAACTCCTGTGACAGACATCACTAATTGCCTGAGTCCACTTTTCTATTGAGCTCAGACCCAGCCTCAGAATGCTTTTCTACACACTGTTCCAGGCAGCCACCTGGAACAAAGCCATCAAACAGCTTGGCACAGGAGTAAAACCCAGCATCCTTTCCTGAATAGGAAGACCTTACCCCTCAGGGTATTTCACCCTTTGCCAACGTCAATCATCATTGGGCTCGGTCAGCCTACTTAGAACTAAGACAGCAGTCTGGTGAAATTGATTTAGAACTCATTTAAAATCCATGTCGTTTATTGACTTAAGGAGCCCTAGGCAAAACAAAGTGTTAAGTCATCATTCTGTTGAAGTGTCCCTTACATAGTCTTTGCTAGGGCAACGGTAAATTGAGGCCACCTTATCTTACTTTCTCTTTATAATAGTACCTGGAATCTTTCTTTAATTCAGGGCTTTAGGAAGATGTATTCATTGGGACTTTTTGGTTCCAAGTGACAGATAATGAACTCCAATTGGCTCGACTAAAAAATAGGAATTTATTTCTTCAAGAAACAAAAACCTAAGAATGATCCTGACTTCAAGCATAGCTGGATCCAGGGTCTCAACCAAAAGTATCATCTCTCCTCCTCTCTGTGTCCTTCTTGTCTACTTTCTCTGTGTTAGCTTATTTTTCAGAAAGCCTGTTTTCCCTAAAGTGACAAAGACCAATAACTCAAGGCGTTTATGATTATAGACACTTTGATCATCAAAGGGGATAGATTCTCTCTCCCCTACAAAAGGATTCTGATTGGTTCTAGTTGGTCACATTCCCACTCCCAGGTTACATGCCACTTGGTTTAAAGCCAGATTGGTCACATGCCCCACTTTGTATTGTAATAAGAGAAGGGCATGTGATGGACAGCTCCCTGCTTCTACCTCATCCTGATAGGATAGGCCCAGAACTGAAAAGAAGCAGAGGGTTCTCTCAATAGAAGAAAGAGAAGAGACACTGGGGAAGCTTTGCCACATTTTTTCAATCCAGGTAAACTAGTCCTTCACTCTTCTTGTCCCAGGACCTCAACACCGGGGTGGCCACATTGTTAGATCAAGGATTTTTTCTACTAACCCCAAATATTTCTCAGTTTTTGTCTGATAATACTAGCAAATGCTGACTTCTGAAGGAGTCTTTCCTGTTCTCTTTCAGGGGAAGCAGTGAACAAACTCATGTACAATGAATGTGACTTCCCCCATAACTAACTTAATGTCTGTTCAAGCCCAATCCACCTGATGATGGACAACTTAATCTAGGAAACTCCAGGTAGAGCCCAGTCGCTTTTGTGTACGCACCACTTCAGGTTTACACTTAGCAATTGTGAATCTCTCCTTTCCTTCCTCCTCCTCCCTAGGGTGGGTAGGTGCTCCTGTGTTATCTTTGAGTGGGGTGAGTGTCAGGGTATCTGCCCCCTGGACCAGCTCTCCTACTTTACCTCTGCTGGGATCCAGTCCTCCTCCTGAGGTCCTCAGCATAAATGCCATGCCATGCTGGTATCAGCTGGAGTATCTGCACTTCCCAGTGGCGTTGATGGGCAGTCCACTACTTGGTCTTCTCCCAATGCCATCCAATAGACCCCTTGAAATCAACAGCCAAATCTCAGCCAACTTCTGTGTCCTCCTCAGGGTGTGAGGAAATTCAGGGGCTCCACTATCCACGCCCCTGTGTTCCCTCTGGGGGTTTTAGCCCAGCAACAGGGCAGAATACAAACCCCATTCTTGGAAACCCAGAGAGTCTAACTCTCTCTCTCTTTTTTTTTTTTTCCAACTGTTCCTCTCTAATCCAGGCAAGCTTTATCTGGGGAAGAGGTGGTCAGCTAATGTTCTTCTCTTCCAGTATCTATAAAATAAATCTTATGCCCTGTAGTGGATATCATGGTATCCCACCCAGTGGGGATTCAGGGCCAATGCATCCATCTTTCAGCTGCTGGGAGTATTGCCTGCAGAGGGCTTACAGCTGTGTTCCTCTGCAGCCATACACTGCCTCTCCCAAGGTTACATTCCCTCCCAGGGGGTGGCCATCAGCCTGTGACTGATCAATAAAGGGATACAAAGGCATCGAATCCTCGCCTCAGACTGGGACCACTCTGAAGAGCTTCTCTAGCTCAAGGGCTCCCTGTAGGAACAAGGAGTCCTCAGTTGCAACCACATTGCAGGGCAGCTTCTCTCTCAAGTTAGTCCTGTTTTCCTTACCCTTTGCAAGTGTAGGTCTCAAGAGCACTCCCCAATAAATCTTCCATAGGCGACTTTCTGAGTAGGAGTCCATTTCCAGAGAAACTAATACAAGACATGCTTGGATTTTTCAGAACATGCTTTTGATAGTCACCCTTCAGATTTTGTAATATGACAGATTTTGGTCTCTCACATGGCCCAGCTCTTACAAGTCAAAATCATCTTCTTTTGAATATCAAAAAACTGTGAGGGAGCTCAAACCTCAAGAGTTGGATTCTGTTTTCTTTGGTCTATTTAACTTCTCCATTGAGTCAATGAGGTAATGCATGGAGGGAATAAGCCTCACTTAAGACCTCCAAATTTTATCCTACCATACAGTTATTGCTCCCAAGTGGTTCCCTGTCTATTTGATCAGTCCTTCGGATTAGCGCTGTGACTAGATGTTTCCGTATTTGCCAATCTGGCACTTATTGAAAGAAGGGTTTGTGCAAGTCAATTCCAGGATGTAGGTTATGTAGGAAATGAAAACAAATTCCCTAATGTGTGGAAACCCAGCCACAATTACACTCTCTGTAAAATGGTATTATACATCAATAGAGCTTGTTCCATTATCTTGGTTCATTGTCATCGTCCTCATTGAAGAAAGAGACGTACAGTTTTCCAAAAACACTTTGAGAGAAATGCAGGAGAGACCAAAGAGAGGCATATGGCCTGTATGAAGAGCCTTTCTGGTGAAAGATGTCTGGATTTTATGGCTCATTGTCCATGTCCTAGGTGGAACAGGCTAACTGACATGCGGTAAACTGGTGAGAGAACTGTTAGTTGCCCATACATACCCTGGTGTACTTGGTGGCTTTTGTTGTACTTTCACAGTTGTTTCCACTAAGTGTCACAGATTTCATGATGATAGCCCAGACCAGGAAAGATACACACGTAGACATTTCCAAACACACCACAAAGTCAAAGGAGTTCACTGCACATTTTTAGGAAGAGGAAGTATTTTTTTCCAACAGTGTGCTGGTGGATTGTGGTGCCGTGATTTGATTGTGCTCTGACTAAAACGGAGAGAGTGACTGTCTTTTAGTGTATGTTTTCCAAAAATCAGTGTGCAATGAGAACCACTATTTTAATAAATTATCACTAATGGTAAATATAGTTGAATGAAATGTACAGTCATTTCCATTGACATATGATCATAATGATTAATTAGGAAAAACAGAGTTTCCCTAAAGTCTATTTGAATATCTCTGGTGTAGTAGAATTCTAGTCAAATTGCTTGTGCTTTTGATTTTTTTAATGTATTATAAAAATATTAAATGAATATAAATCAGATTTTTAATGTGTAAAAAGATCATCATAAAATGTTCTACCTCTATCTCCAAAGAGTCTCACGGGATTATCGTCTCTCCTTGCTTGCATTTAGGGCAGTTACACTGGTCTAGTTCCAGAAATAATATACAGGAGATTATGGGTGCTTAGATAAAGATTGTTGGTTTATTTTTCTCATTGAAGAAATCTACTAACATTTTTCCTAAAGTATTTGAGCTGGAAACAGACAAGACTAAGTGGAAACGTATGCCAGTGATGAAGAACCTAGAGCAAGGATTATAAGCTTAAAAGCCTAGAGTGGCCCTGCAGATAACTTAAAAGTGTGAACAGGGCCATATGTAAAATAACAACTTTTATTTTATTTTATTTTATTTTATTCAGTGCAAGCCAGTTTATTGCTGTCTGAAATACTAAAAGTGTTTAAATATTTAGATAAATAATAATTATAACTCTCATTTATGTCTAAAAAGCTCCAGGTTTTTAAATATATATATTTATCTCATTTAATCCTTTCAGTCTCCCCTCCCCAAAGCAACGAACGAAAGATCTTAGAAAGGAATGAGCAAAGTAACTTGGCATTTTTACTGTAATGTGTCCTTTTTATGCTAGCCATACTAGCTGACTCTAGGCATAAGGACAAACAATAAAAGACGAAATGCTGCATATGCTGAAATTAAAGAGAAATGTATTCATCTGACAAACAGCTTTAGATCTGGAAATACATCTTTATAAGTACCTTATACATAGGCTATAATTATTTGGTAATTAATGCTCCCAAATTAATCCCTTTCCTAAAGAACCTCTAGTGGTTCTTATGCTCCAGTTGACATAGAAAAGCTAGATCTTAGGAGGATTTCCCTTTAAACTCAGAGAATGTTCATCCATGCAAGTTTCCAAGGGCCTCCAAATAAAATCTAATCAGGTCTGAAAGCAATCAGGTCCAGCCAATCAGAAATCGAGCTGTGGGGCAGAAAATCAGAATTTAAATAAAAGTTGCAATTAGAACACACAGAACTGGTGTGACACTCATTTAAGTTCTTAGCGCTCAGAGACAGTACGAAAATTATCTCCACAGTAGGAATAAGAAGGGCTGGTGAAGATTTTTGCCTCCTGATAGAATATTGAAAATTATCTTCATCAGTGAGTTAATTGGCTTAATTTTCCTTCAGATGGTAACTTTCAAATGCTTGGTCTTAATTAGCATGGGTAAATGAGAAATGTAGGTGATTCACACTTTTCAGTTTTCTTGTTCTCTAGAGATTTCCATTCCTTTCCCTTAAGATATTTGAAATGGCTGAGGGCTACATTGATTAAAATAAATTATGCTGGAATTTTACACCAGTAAAAATGTAGATGGAATTGATTCATGCCCGGTCCAGTAAAAAAAATGCAAGCCACAAATATAAAGGAGAAAGATAAATCTTGTATTTAGTATGCTAAAAACTATAAAATGTAATTTTTCAATAGTGTGTTAGGTGAGGTATGATCAAGTGAGAAAGTTAAAAAAAATCAGAGGCACTATGTGTATTTAATAAAGTGTGTATGACGGAAAACATACTATAAAGGAGAGCAGAAGAATAAAATGAGAAAAATATTGTTTGTTATTCTTAGGTTATTTTCTTCAATTCCCATTTGCTTCACCCCTAAACCCCCCAACCTATGGTTTACCTCTAATAAGGAGATAATTGGCACCAAACATTATGTTTTTAGAATCTGAGAATAGTTTTTATCTTCAATAACTATCAAATATGTAATTTCTTTTCTTTTTTTCCTATTAATCAATATTTTATTCTAAACAACATATTACTTAGTAATCTCTGATATAGAACAATCTTTCAGATTATGGAATTTGGATAGAAGAATGCAAAAGAACAATTTGAGTTATTTGGCACAAATATGTTCTGTGCCAGAATACTCTCTGTGATACTATAGTATCTGTGATACTATCTGAATTCAGAATATTAAACAGTATCCACATTGTACTGTATACCTTATATAGTAATTTCTGTAAATTATCTAACAAACTTAAGACTTTCTCATTTCATTTCTGTTAGACTCACCTATAAACACTCTAATGAGGGTGATAATAAAACAAAGGATTTATTTAAGAAAATTTAAAGCAAAAAATGATTTTTGAAATTTGATTAATAGAGTATATATTTTTTATTCTGTTGGCACCTATATAAATAAACAATAATTGAAATACAAAAATGATCCTAATTTTCTTTTCATATAGTCCAAATTTAGACATAAAAACAAGCAATTATAAATTTTTTATAATCAAATTCATGTTTTATTTATTTATAATAAAATTCACACACCCACTTATAATGGAGTTGCACAAATTTTTAAGGATATGGGAAGGGTATATCATTACATGAAAAAGCAAGTTACTAAAACTTATGTATACAATGTGTAATAAAAATTAAGTTTTTTACATAGACGTGTATACAAAAAAAGGGAGAACAATGGACTGAGATAGAGAGATGGATAAATTGTATGAAAGTGAGAAAGAGAAGGAAAGAAACATATTAATATACTAACAATGTTGACCCGGGGGTCTGGGGATTACAGGATATTTTGTGCTCTTCTTTGTGTTTTTCTGTATTTCACAAATTTGCTGGAACAGATATGTTTCTCTTTTAATCAGATAAAATGTAATAAAAATGATCCCTTTCTTTGCCTTTCCCTGGTGAAATAGGACCAACAAGGTTTTATCACCTGTAAGAATTTCAGTTCCAGAAGTGCTGCTGCATCCTGCCAGGTAGGCATACAGAGCACTCAACATGGAGATCACATTTTACCCTTCTACCTAATAGCATCTCCGTTTCCAGATTGCTCCCCAAATAAAAACAAGCACTGAACTTCCAATCAGTGATGATAATTTAATTTCCCTCTCAGCTATAAGTACCAGAAAACAGTCACGCAATCAGTGAGAAAAACGTGTTCTCCTGGTTTATTTTTACATTAAGTAATTAACATTTTCCTCTCTAACTATAATGTGAGGTCTAAAAAATATAGGCTCAGCTGACCTAATTGTGTAGGACTTCTTAGAAACAGAACTCTGTGTGTGTTTGGGGGAGAGATGAGGCAGAAGGGAAAAGGGAGATCTTGAGGTAAAATCTGGAAATGACACTGAACTCTCGTAAGGGTTCTTCAAAATACAGAAACTTTAGGACTGACTTGTGTCAGGAGAAATTGTCAACGACTTGGAAATGGGCAAAAGAGATTGCTAGGTATCTTTCAGTGCAGCACTAGACATTGCTTAGCCGATCTTCCTGGTCTGAGATTATCAGATTCTATAGGGGTATGCGCCTTAGATGGTCTATTGTCTAAGCTATTTTACAATCTATTAGGGTAGAGGTTAAAATGCAATGATTTTTGTTCATAATTAAGTAAATGAATTTTATCCAGTAGAGATACAATTAATTTCCATCCTGTAGAAAAGATGACCCCAAATGTTACATTTTATTGCCCAATGGAACAGTACCTAGTTTTGCCATGTCAACATTCCTAACAGTGTGTACCTACTTGTGTGTGTGTTTCTGGTATTCAAAATCTCCTTTGAACCAGTTTTAATGTTTTATTGGTTCCCTCTTAAATGATTGAATACTTTTTTGACACATGTTAATTTTATATTTGTATAAAAGTCATGTGTTTAACTTTTTGAAAAATCACACCTTAACATCTGAAATATCTTATTTTGGGGTTATAACAAACAGATCAGAGCGAAGGTGGTCTAGGGAACTCTGGTACTCTGTAGAGGTAATTTCGGAGACTTAAAAAATGTTTGATTTAGGTTTCACTTTTAAACACACTTTTTCAAATGATAATGAAAAACAACAAATGGATTAAAATGTGTTAAATACCAAGTTTTTTCCACACTGGATGTCGCTAATATTAACTGCGGTTTCCACTGAAGGACTTTCTAATATGTATAAATTATGGATTTGAGCTCATAAAATGAATCTTTTCCAATAAAATACTGCTTTTATTTGCATACTGGAGATATGCATAAGAGGTCATTAAGAATGTAAAAGATTCTACCTTAAAAAAAAAACTGTTCTAGATTGCACCCACCTTTAGTCACTGCGGAATGTAACTAGATCAGGCTTTATCAATTTTAGCACTTATGAAATTTCGATCTGGATACTTCTTTGTTATGGGGGGCTGTCCTGTACATTGTAGGATGTTTTAGCAGCATCTCTGGCCTCTACCCACTAGGTGCCAGTAACACCTCCTCCCCAGTTGTGACAACCAAAAATGTCTCTAGACATTGCCCCTTGGGAGACAAAATTGGCCCCAGTTGAGAACCACTGAACTAAAGGAACAAGGAAGGAAAAGGAGAAGAGGAAGAGAAAGAGAAAGAGAAAAAGAAGAACAAGGAACATTTGCAGGAGACAGTTTGACTTAATAGGGCACTAGACCATGTGTCAAGAGATCAGTGTTCTAATCACTGCTCTGTTTGGAATAAGCAATAAGAATATGGTCACACCATTTAATTTCCTTGGTTCTCAGCTTCTTCATTTGTCAAACAAGAATGTTAGCCTTAATGATCTCCAACATTCCTTTTAGTACATCCATTCTGTGTTAGGGGCACAAGAGAAATTGAATCAAGAAGCTCTCTGATATGTCTTCAAATTTTGCTATATACTCTCTCTTAACCAGCAGACTAATGGCCTATTTCAGCTTGTCTATATCCTATGCTAATGAGTGGAAATACCTCGAAACACTACTTTTAGCAATTATTGTGAACTGATAAGAATTACTTCATCTTATTTGAGGCCTATGTGAGGAGTCAGGATGAGTAACCTCTAAAATTTAGTGGTATGGGCATACCTCGGAGATATTGTAGGTTCGGTTCCAGACCACTGCAATTAAGATAATCACACGAATTTTTTGGTTTCCCACTGCATAAAAAAGTTATGTTTAGGGGCCAGCCCCGTGGCATAGTGGTTAAGTGCATGCGCTCCGCTGCTGGCGGCCCCGGGTTTGGCTCCCAGGTGCACACCAATGCACCACTTGTCAGGCCATGCTGTGGCGACGTCCCATATAAAGTGGAGGAAGATGGGCACAGATGTTAGCCCAGGGCCAGTCTTCCTCAGCGAAAAAAAAGAGGAGGATTGGCATGGATGTTAGCTCAGGGCTGATCTTCCTCACACACACAAAAAAAGTTAGGTTTATAGTATACTGTAGTCTATTAAGTGTGCAATAGCATTATGTCTAAAAATGTGTACATACCTTAATTAAAAAATACTGCTAAAAACTGCATCTCATCTGAGCCTTGAGCAAGTCGTGATCTTTTTGCTGGTGGAGGATCTTGCCTGGATGTTAATAGCTGCTGGCTGACCAAGGTGGTGGTTGCTGTAGGTGGGGTGGTCATGGCAATTTCTTAAAATAAGACAATGAAGTTTGCCACATCAATTGACTTTTCCATTCATGAATAATTTCTCTCTAGCATGCAATGCTGTTTGGTAGCATTTTGCCTGCAGTACAACTTCCTTCAAAATTGGAGTCAATCCTCTTTTTTTTTTTTTTTTTTTTGTGAGGGAGATCAGCCCTGAGCTAACATCCGTGCTAATCCTCCTCTTTTTGCTGAGGAAGACTGGCTCTGAGCTAACATCTATTGCCAATCCTCCTCCTTTTTTTTCCCCAAAGACCCAGTAGATAGTTGCATGTCATAGTTGCACATCCCTCTAGTTGCTGCACGTGGGACGTGGCCTCAGCATGGCTGGAGAAGCGGTGCGTCGGTGCGCGCCCAGGATCCGAACCCCGGGTCGCCAGTAGCAGAGCGCACGCACTTAACCGCCAAGCCATAGGGCCAGCCCCAGAGTCAATCCTCTTAAACCCTGCTGCTGCTTTATCAACTAAGTTATGTGATATCCTAAATCCTTTTTTGTCATTTCAACAATCTTCACAGCATCTTCACCAGGAGTAGATTCCATCTCAAGAAACAACTTTCTTTGCTTATCCATAGGAAGCAACTCCTCATCTGTTAAAGTTTTATCACGCAATGCAGCAATTCAGTCACATCTTCAGGCTCCACTTCTAATTCTACTTTTCTTGCTATTTCCACTGCATCTGCAGTTACTTCCCCCTGAAGTCTTGAACCCCTCAAAGTCACACATGAGGGTTGGAATCAACTTCTTTCAAATTCCTATTAATGCTGATATTTTGACCTCTACCCATGAATCATGAATCTTCTTAATGGCATCTGGAATGGTGAATCCTTTCCAGAAGGTTTTCAATTTATTTTTCCCAGATCCATCAGGGGAATCACTATGGCAGCTATAGCCTTACAAAATGTATTTCTTAAATAATAAGACTTGAAAGTCGAAATGATGCCTTGATCCAGGGACTGCAGAATGGATGTTGTGTTAGCAGACATGAAAACAACATTAATCTCGTTGCGCATCTCCATCAGAGCTCTTGGGTGACAAGTGTATTGTCAATGAGCAGTAGCATTTTGAAAGGAATCCCTTTTTCTAAGCAACAGGTCTCAACAGTAGGCTTAAAATATTCAGTAAACCATGTTGTGAATAGATATGCTATTGTCCAGGTATTGTTGTTCCATTTATAGAGCACAGGCAGAGTAGATTTAGCATAATTCTTAAAGGCCCTAGGATTTTTGGAATGGTAAATGGGCACTGGCTTCAACTCCAAGTCACCAGCTGCATTAGCTCCTAACAGGAGAGTCAGCCTGTCCTTTGAAGCTTTGAAGCCAGGCATTGACTTCTCCTCTCTAGCTATGCAAGTCCTAGATGGCATCTTCTTCCAACATATGGCTGCTTCATCTACACTGAAAATCTGTTTAGTGTAGCCACTGTCATCAGCTATCTTAGCTAGATCTTCTGGATAACTTGCTGCAGCTTCTACACCAGCGCTTGCTGCTGCTGCTTACACTTTTATGTTATGGAGAGGGTTTCTTTCCTTAAACCTCACAAACCAACCTCTGCTGGCTTCAAATTTTTTTCTGCTGCTTCCTCACCTCTCTCAGCTTTCATAGACTTGAAGAGAGTTAGGGCCTTGCTCTGACTTAGGCTTTCGCTTAATGGAAGGCTGTGGCTGCTTTGATATTCTATCCAGACCACTAAAACTTTCTCTGTATCAGCAATAACGCTGTTTCACTTTCTTATCATTCGTGTGTTCACTGGAGTTGCACTTTTAATTTCCTTCAAGAGCTTTTCCTTTGCATTCACAACTTGGCTAAGTGGTGCAAGAGCCTAACTTTCGGCCTTTCTTGGCTTTCAATATGCCCTCCCGACTAAGCTTAATCATTTCTAACTTTTGATTTAAAGCGAGAGACATGCAACTCTTCCTTTCACTTGAACACTTAGAAGCCATTGTAGAGTTATTAATTGGCCTGATTTCAATATTGTTGTGTCTCAGAGAATAAGGAGACCTGAGGAGAGGAAGAGAGATGGGAGAATGGCCTGTCGGTGGAGCAGTCAGAACACGTACAACATTTTATTAAGTTTGCTATTTTGTATCGATGTGGTTTGTGGCACCCCAAAACAATTGCAATAGTAACACCAAAGTCACTGATCACAGATCACCGTAACAAATATAACAATAATAATAAAGTTTGAAGTATTGCAAGAATTACCAAAATGTGATGCAGAGACACAAAGTGAGCAAATGCTGTTGGAAAAATGGCGCCAATAGACTTGCTCAATGCAGGGTTGCCACAAACCTTCATTATGTAAAAAACGCATTATCTGCAAAGCACAATAAAGTGAAGCGTAATAAAACAAGGTATGCTGGTACGTTATTTGAAAGGAAATATTTCTGTTAATTCTGTTGGGGTCAAGTCAAACAGAGAAAAATATTTTTGTACCTTCCGCAGCCAGAGCTCTTTAAACTTAGGGGTATATTCAGGAACTTATGTTGGTCTAAATTTATAGTTTCTATTGAAAATTTAACAGAAGTAGTATTGATTGGAAGGAAAGGTTCAGAAATGTAGCATCCGGGAAATTTTCTTGTTTAGTAACTGCTTGCTTAGACCTTCATGAATCACTCATTAATTCAGTAGCATTGGGTCCTTTTGTTGAACATGGAACAACGTGACAAATAGTAAGAAACTTGTCAAGCCTGTTCTCCTATGTCATCAAACAGGCTGTTTCTCAAGGCTAAGTCCTTTGATCCTGACTATTTGCCTGAAAGTGAAGAGACCAAATGTGACAGCTTGAATGAGGTTCCTGTCCCCAAATTCCTTAAACTCAACAGAGCGGACCTCTTTTGGAAACAATGGTATATTGCAAACAACTACTACGATTACTGAAGCAGAGATTTGAAGAGGAAGTATAAACACTAAATCATTTTGAGGAGGTGACCTACCCTGATCAACAGGTTTTCCCCTGTGAAATACTTTAAAATCTGCAAGGATTCCTGGGTTCAGGATTCTGAGGCTGCTAAACTTAGACAACTAATATGAAAAGGCAAGGTTTTTGTTTTTCGTTTCCCTCCCCCTGATGCCCACCACTCCCCTTCTTCTTCTTCTTCTTCTTCTTCTTTCTTCTTCTTCTTTCTTCTTCTTCTTCTTCGATATCGTCTAATTTCCTCTCCCCCTAGTAGTTTTTTCAATATCAGAATCACTTCCATGCCAGTAGACAGAGCTTTTAGCCATTCCCATACTAAAGTTCCCACAAGATACTGAAGTTATTTGTATGCCCTGAACAACACAAGTCTATTGTCTTGGATTCTTGGCATCTTTGAAAACTTAACTACAGAAAAAATGAATGTGAAACTATGAAGAAGAAAGTCAAGCCTGCCTAATCAGCTGGATCATCCAGAAGAACATTCATGATTAGCTGAGCAACTGATCTCATGTCTAGATCACCTTCTCATTCAAAATTTCCCAAATAGGTTATATTCAAATAGTCCAAGGTAATTATGGAATAAAACTTTTACTTTAGTTTAAGACGTATATATGATAAAAATATTAATAGTTTGTGAACAGTTTAAAATCTTCGGAATATTACTCCACTGGCCACTCAGTCTACATACAGTTAAAAACCAAAAATGAATCATGTGACTCTAGTTGTTAATCATAAAATATGATCATATTGAAGACATGGGTTAGGAAAGACTTTTAACATTGGAGTTCCCACTAAGATGGCACAGAATATTCTAAAATCTGTGGGGGCAGACGGTTCAGAATTTTCTGCATTTAGAGTGGATCTTCCAAGCATTCATTGTTGTAGTCACCCATTCATTCATTTGTTCAAACATGATTTGTCAGTAGTCTACTAATGGGTATTTGTATAACCTTTTGAAGTTTACCATGTACACTTCTTTCATATTTTCTCACTTTGGCAAAAGCACTGAACAAAATGTTCTAGTGACACGTGTAGTTAACACCTAGAAATTAGTGCTTACAAAAATGTCCCTACAATCTCTATTCTTCACACAAATTGTAAAGTCCTGGCTTTGGAAATGTTTGTGGAATGTCTTGATTTCAATGTTAACTTTAAGGACATCTTTATTAATTAATGTGCAATCCTATTTTTTTGCAAGGCTGAAGGATACAATATCAAAATTTAAAATAAATTGATTTCTATAAGCTAGCAATGAATAATCAGAATATAAAATTTAAAATAAGAAAAGTTATACCATTTACAATAGCATGAAAATGTATGAAATCCTAGAGAATAAATCTGCCAAAATATCTGAGAAATCATCCCCTTGAAAGCTATAAAATATTGCTGAGGGAAATTAAAGAAAACTTAAAGGAGTGGAGATATATACTTTGTTCATGGGTTGGAAGTTTCAATATTGTCAAAATCAGTTCTCCTCAAAATGATCTATAGATTGGATGCAATCCATTCAAAATGTCAGTGAGCTTGTGTAGAAATTGACAGCTGATTGTAAACTTCATATGGAAATGCAAAAGGCCTAGAATAGTCAAAAAATTTTGAAGAAGGAAAAGTTGGAGGATTAAAACTACCTGATTTTAGGAATTAGTAATCAAGGTAGTATAGACTTCCCTTCAAGGCAGATAAATAAATCAATAGAAAAAAATAAAGTTTGGAAATAAACCCACCTATAGATAGACCACTGACTTTGATAAAGGTACAAGGGCAATGCAGTGGAAAAAGAGCTTTTAACAAATGGTAACAGAACAATTGGATATGTGTGTGCAACAAAATGAACTTGGAGTCTAATGAATATTGCCAGTGGGGATATTATAGTCTAAAAAATATGATTTTTCTCTTCTTACTTTGATATCTGATTTTTTGGAGGCTTTATATAAGTCATTCTCCTTTCTTACCATGATGATTCAGTCATTCAACAAATATTTATTGAGTAATTACACAATGCCAGAGATTGGAGCTACAGTGACCAGTGACGAACAAGATAAGCATGATCCCTGCCCTTACGACCTTGGGACTTTGTAACTGATGGAGACACAATAAACAAATCATCACAATGCTCGTTATGTAACTAAAATCATGGTAAGTTCAGTTGAAATTTGCAAGTTGTTGTGAGAGCATGTAACTTGAGATCAACCTAGTAGGAAGAGTAGGGGGAGCAGTTGGGAAAGTTTTCTTAGAAAAAGAGACATTGAGTTTGAGACCTAAATGGGAGTAGCCAGGCAAAGAGTATGCAGAAGACCATAACTGGAATCCTTGAGTTGATAGAATCGACTAAATCTGTATCTAGAATCATATCAACCTTCAGTTAATAGAAGCAATCTATATCTAGATTCGCTTTTTTTTTTTCATTTGGATGTCCAGTTGTTCCAGCACCATTTGTTGAAAAGACTATCCATTTTCTGGTGAATTACGTTTTGCTCCTTTGTCAAATATCAGTTGACTACATTTGTGTGACTCTACTTCTGGGCTCTCTATTCCGTTCTATTGACCTATTCATCTATTCTTTTACCAATACCACACCGTCTTGATTACTGTAGCTTGATACTAAGTCTTAAAAATCAGATAGTGTCAGTCCTCCAACTTTGTTCTTCTCTTTCAATATCGTGTTGGCTATTCTGGGTCTTCTCCTTTTCAATATTATCCTTAGAGTCAGTTTGTAGAAATCCACAAAATAACGTCCTGGAATTTTGATTGACATTGTATTGAATCTATAGAACAAGTTGGGAAGGACTGATATCTTGACAATATTAACTCTTCCTTTCCATGACATGAAATATTCTCCATTTACTTAGCTCTTCTTTGATTTCTTTCATCATAACTTTGCAATTTTTCTCATGTGAATCTTATTGTATTTTATTAGATTTATACATATTTCATTTTTTTGGTGCTAGTGCAAATGATATTATGTTCTTAATTTCAAATTCCAATTGTTCATTGCTAGTATATAAGAAAGAGATTGATTTTTCCATATTAATTTCGTATCCTGCAATCTTGGTGTAATTGCTTAGTTCCAGGAGTTTTTTGGGTGATTATTTGGGATTTTCTAAGTAAACAACCATATTATCTGTGAAAAAAGACAGTTTTATTTTTTTCTACTGAAAATGTATACCTTTTATCTCCTTTTCTTATCTTATTGCATTAGTTGGGACTTCCAGGATGATGTTGAATAGGAGTGGTGAGAAGGGATATTTTTGTTCTTCATCTTAGCAGAAAAGTATTTAGTTTCTTACCACTAAGTGTGATGTCAACTGTAGGTATTTTGTAGATGTTCTTTGTCAGGTTGGGGAAGTTACCCTCTATTCTTAGTTTGCTGAGAGTTTTTATCATAAGTGGGTATTGGATTTTGTCGAATGTTTTTCTGCATCTACTGATATCATATGATTTTTCTTCTTTAGCCTGTTGATATGATAGTTTTTACACTAATCGATTTTCCATTAAGCTATCTTTTGATGAACAGAATTTTATTTTTGATCAAGCTCCATTGATCTTTTTTTTTTTTTTTCCTTCTATGGTTTTTGCATTTTGTGTCCTCTCTGGGCTTCTTTTTAATGAGACTCTCTTTAATCATTAGATGATGAAACAGTAGTAAAGAAGCTAGGACTTTTTAACAATAATGTTTTAGAGTCATTAAAAATTACTCAGAATGAATTCTTTTATAAGCCATTATGACAAACAACTGTATTAACTGAAAAGAAGTAGAACATTGACATTAAACCGTAGAAACTCTGGCAAGGCCATCAGTGGATTTTTAGCTTCTTAACCACTCAAAGTTCACCTTAGTTTAGTATAAATCAGCTTGGCTGAGAAGGCAAGTAGACCTGAAATCCAGCCTTCCCTCCACTCGACAGGCAGCAGCCCTAGTGGTAGGGGCACTATTTGTTAATCAACCAAAGGTACCATCCCTCGTATAAGCCTGCTAGGGAGACTGCATCAGCACTGAAGAAGTTTATTCAAGCCTTTTAAAAACCAGTTGTCTGGGTAAGACTTATTTAAATCTTAAGTTCAAAATCAATGCAAATTACAACAGTTCTGCTATATAATACTTGTTATGAAAACATGATTTGTTACAACGGGAATGATATACTGGAGAACAATTTGAACAAAAAGTGAATTTTTCATTTGCAATATGTGTTATTTTTGTCTACAAGAAACGCTAGGTAAATGCAGGAAATGCATCTAGCTAAACTGAGTCACCTAGATACATACAAAATGCAAACACAAATATACCTTAAACATCTACTTCAGTTTACCCTATGTGTCATGCACCACACTCATTCACATCTGGTGTTATTCCAACCAGTTCTGGATAGCCCTCTTTCTACCATTCACAGTAACTTACAAGCTGCAGCCATTCTAACACCTACTTCTATGAGCAAACTTTCATTTTTCTCCATTGTCAAGTGCCATATTTATTGTCATATTTCTATATGTCTTACATGTGTAAAATTATGCCATTGCTTTTATTGGTTTCCTTTTTTATTTTTATTTTTATGTGTCACTGTTTTTGAACATTGCACCCATAACCCTATTTTCCCCGTAAGCCTTGTGGTCTTTATTATGCATAAATGTGGTGAATTTGCATAATGTGGTGATTTTTAAGAACACCTAGGTTGCATTATGCAGAACTGGTGTATGTAGTGTCACCCACGAAGAAGCTATTTCTCAAACATAGTTCAAACCTAACATAGCAGAGATTATCACAAAGTAGAAAAGGAGAGATGTGTATGATTCAGCAAGTACCTATCACCGCTCCTATCTTGACGGAGTAGGAAGGAGAAAGCTATCTCCCTCTCCTCTTTGCTTCCTGAGTCCTGCTCATTCTTTAAAACCTGAGTCTGTGCTGCCACAGGACTGTGCTCGTGGCTCAGTCTTGGCATTTCTCCCTTCTGCTTTGTATGATGGTGAGCTATGTGTCCTTCTTCCTGTCCTAAAGTCTAAGGGCAGGAACTCTTTGTTTTCTGTTACAACTTGTTTCAAGGTGTGAATCCTCAAGAAATGCTTTGTGTGGAATTGGAAGGGCTCGTGCTACAAATAAAGGGTCTAAGAGATCATCTTAGGTGATCCAGGGTGAAGGTACTAGTTAAAGAAAAATAAGTGTTTACATTTAAAATCAAAGCATGTTACCACCAAACTACCAAGCACAGTGCTTGGATCATAGTATGTATTCAAAATATTTGATGAAGGAATGAATGAATGGTTATGAAGGCAATTGGTAGCCCATAGGTCTGTTTAAATTGTCTCAGTTCCCAAAAGAACGTGGAAGTTCAGAGATAACAAGAAAATATTCAATAAATAATACAATTTATTACTATATATTATCATTTGCAAATAATCAAACAATAATTATATGGAAACAATTATTTTGGCTAGGAGGGAACAAAAGGAACCTATAAGAATTTTGTGTAAATTGTGCTTTTTAAGATAGTCCTTTCTCTAGAATTTGATCTTAATCTGAAAACAGAAGTTACCCTAAATAGTTTCTGACTTCTAACTAGCCTTACCTAAGAAAAGCATTTAGGTATGTGTAAACAATTAGGATGGTATTAAATTAAGCCCACATTGTGTTTCTATCATACTGCTACCTTGGTTTGAGCCTCCCTCCTCTTTCCACTGGATTCCTGCCGTCATCTCCCTGCTCCATGCAAATCTCCTAACAGCCTGCTCTCAAGACAGCACCCTCTTTAAATGATCCTCTTAAAATGTGAGTTAGATGTGCTCAGGCTCCTTCCTACTTAGCACCCTGCAATAGCCCTCCATCTTACTCAGAGTAGAAAGCCAATGACCTTACGTTGCTGTGTGTCCTTCTTACCTCTCTGACCTGCCCTCACATCTCCTACCCCTGTTTCCCCCACCCCCAACTCTCACCTCTGCCCCAGTCTCAAGCCTTGCAGACGCTCCTACACACCAGAACTGCTTCCCCATTTTCTGTGCGCTGGCTGTTTCCTTTGCTTGGAACGTCAACCCCACAGATACTGAATGGCTCCCTCACCTCCCCTTGGCCATTTTCCATCTTGGTTCTCTTTCCCTTTTCTTTTTCCATACCACTTTCACTTCCCAACCTACTATGTAGTTTACTTATTTATTATACATTAATTGACCATCTTTCCCATTCTAAAATATAAACTCTAGAAAGACAGGGATCTTTGTGTGTTTTGTTCACTGATGTGTTGCCAGGGCTTAGAATACTGCCAAGAATATAGTGGGTGCTCAGTAAATACTATTGAATGAATAAGATCATCAATCAACATTTCACGGATTCTTCCACTACTTCAGCAGTGTATTCAACATTTCACGGATTCTTCCACTACTTCAGCAGTGTGTTGATAATGATTTCAAAGTTCGTTAACAACAGAGCATAGAAGGATAATGATGAAATGGAAAGGAAAGTTTTTTTAAACACACAAAGTTTCAAGTAAACCCAGACCTAAAACTAAAACTGTGGTTTTGGTAATGAAAATGCTCAGATGGGGACCATTTACAAAACAGAGCAAAAATAAAAATATCTGTGAGTGTTGCTAAGATGACGTGTGGCAAGAACACATATAATTTGTCTTTTAATTTGAATTACTAGGAAATGCTCATTTCTATTTGTGATGTTTTTTCCTCACCATTCTATTAAAGATAAAAATATATTGATTATAATAATATCGATTCAGTTCTTTCAAAGAGGGAAGAAAAACTCTCAGCCTGTGTTTTTCCATTGGGATTGTGCTATTTAAAACAGTATGGCAGAAAAGCAAGTGAGCATGACTGTTTAATTACAGTAGAACACGCTACCAATTCAACTATTGATTTTACTTCATTGGCCATCTTATAATATATTATATACTTTTTCATCCATTCTACATAATGTTCAGTATAGAATTTTATATTTATAAATTCTTTTAAATATTTAATGCCTTCCCATTTAGGTTCTTAAATCAAATTTTTCTAATAGACTAAAATAATCAGCATCATACTGAAAATTTAGCAAAAAGATCTAGAGATAGATGAAACCTGATGATATATAGGATTTCTAGAAAACACAAAACCATGTATCTGAATATTAAATGTGTCAAGTTATATATATTAATTAGAATTTATGGATTAATATAATAGAAACTCTGTAATGGTACAGATATAGTACAGCAGTATATAATGAAATGTAATTCATACACGCAGGTAATATGGAAAGTGAAATGTAAATTTATGTGATTTAATAAGGTTGTTATTGAACAACATATAAAAATTGAACAAGAAAAAGCTTGGCTTTAGTAGCACGTGATACAAATTATTTTAAAAATTGTGTTTGAAACATAAATTATACTGCTACACATGTGAGTTCTAATTCTCTTGGATATAGAGCCACAATATTTTAGAAAAGTAATAAGATCATTAACAATAACAAACTAAAGATCAATATAAATATTACATACATATGTGTGTGTGTTGTAGGATATGTACCAAGCTTACGACCACTGATGTTGTATAACAGTCAGTATTAAATGAACAAAATTGCTGTATATAGCCAAGCAAGTTGGCAACGACATTTAGTCATTTGTTAAAACTTGCAAACTGGAAAAAAATATCTGAAATATATATCGCTGTGTTATTCAAGCACACCACTTTGGCCTTGTCTGCCAGTTGTTTTTTTGATCTATGAAGGCATTAGGGAATGACCACTAATTAGTGTTATAAGACCAAACGCTGGTAATATTGGGTGCCATGCAGGCTATCTAAGTTGCTAATGTACAATCCCATTCCAGAAGAGCTGTCACTATAAAACCAGGTCAGCATGGCAGCAGAAATCTATAAATATAGTGCCTATGTCATATCCTATCATCTCTGGAAGGAGCACGCACCCTGTCTTTTTAAAAGAGGTTTCCATATGCTGTAGAAGACATGTGTGATAAATTAAGCACTTCTTTCTAGACACTGAAAACATAATAGTGATATAATTAATTACAGTCATATTCTTGTTAAAATTGTGCAGAAAAATTACACCTTTTTCGATTAGCATGAAATATAAGTGTCAAATCCGTAATAAAACCCTGATCAATAAAACAATAATAATTGTGTTGTTAAAAGCAGACATCGAAAGGTGTTCATGGCAACATATTTTAAAGGTTAGAAACCCTTTTAAAATAAACGGATTTCATCTTTACACTGTGTCATCTAAATCATTACTGTGTTTGTGTATACAATTATAATCAGACGATGAATTGCAGCTATTGAATGGATTAAGTCTGCACTTCTTGACCTCATAAATCTGAGATTGTCATAGCTTTAGAAAATGCTTGTGTAACAATCAGTTGATTACATGACATGAGCAGCTGTGTGCATGTTAACTGGAAAATATGAAAGGGGAAGGTAACGCAGAGTTCAGTGGGAGAACTTTATAACATATTTGACACTTTCTTGTTAACACTTTCAAATCTTCCCTTTGGAATGTGCCTTACATTTTAGTAGGTTTACACATTTAATAGAAGGGTGTTAAGAAAGTTTAAACTAACAAAATGAGGTCCAACTGAAATGTCAATATTCACTAAGATTCTCTGGAAATATTCATTCAGGTTAAATCACTGTATTTTTGAAAGCCTTAACAGAGCACCATGAAGAAGAGTGTAGTGTTGAGAAACACTTCACAGTACACTCCAGTTAATGATCTAGGGAAAAAAAAAATCTTTGCCAATCCAAAATGACATTGTAAGTGTACTATTTCCACCAAGCAATGCTGCTTTGACATCACCTCAATTTACATTTAAAAGAAATGAAGCAAAGAATGTGTGATGTTTTATATTATCAAAAATTTCAAAATTATAAAAGTGGTTATCTCACCACTAATGAAAATAAAATACTTGAAGTAGCAATATACTAGTGTTTGAAGGCAGGCTATACCTGAATCTGCTATTTTATCCTTAATTCACAAGGTATCATGTCCATTTTAGATCTTCTTAGGCGAATTGGTTTTAACTCAAATTTATCTATTTGTATATAACTTCTACCTTCAAAAATTTATATAGAATATGACCCAATTTTGTAAAGCTCATATATTAAAATGGTATTAATCAAAGATTCGAAGAGAATTAGATTATTAATAATGAAATATTTTCATTTACTTTAATTTTCTCAGATGAAAGGAACTAAAGCGTGCTCTAAGCATTAGTTAGGAATTTACAGCCTGCTCATAAAAGTGGCACTTTTCTCATTTTGCATAAAAAGTTAGAGTATAGAATAGCTAAATAACTAATCCCAAGGTCACAGCGAAAAGGGGAATCAGGGGCAGCTCAAAAGAGAATCCTCAATTTCGAGCTCTTGAGGAACAATTGCCTTTTTATAACCCCTATTTAATAACATTTAATGATGAAATTACCATGAAAATAAAACATCTTGTTCGAAAGACATTCTAGCACGGAAAAATAGGAGACAGTGATCTATGATATGCACTCAACTTTGTTAAAACAGTCTTATAAGAGATTAGACCCGGGGCACTCCCACCTGTCTGGAGAGCTGGCCAACCTTCAGAAAGCCATGTAAGGAAATGTCCACATCTTAGAAGAGATGGGATTTCTTTGCCTCCATGAATTCTGACCCACATAGTTGATGACCACAAGCAATTGCCCAGAGGTCTCATCCTGACTTCTGGCATCATACCACACCGATTGCAACTTGTTTGATGTTGAGATAGATAGTTTTGTTAGATAATGCCAAGGAGCCTGCTGTTGTAGACTTCATTCACTATGAAGAGCTACCTAATATTACCTAGTAATAATGGTTAAGATTTGAGTGTCAATCTTTGCATTAGATTGTTTACTTACATTATCTCACTTCGTCTTTCAAGCAACCTGCGGTGGAATTATCATTGTCTCCAACAACCAGATTAGAAAATTAAGGGATTAAGTGTACTGTCCACAGAGCTGGAGGGTGTTACAGCCAGATGTAGAAGCAGATCTTAGAACTTCCAGAACTCAGATTCTTAACCACCAGGCAACACAGCCCGAGGCTTTGTGTTTCCCAGCTCGATTTGATTTCCCACAGTGGGGCTTCTGAATCTCAATAATTAAAGCCTCCCAACAGGCTGCTTAATGAGATCCTTGGCTTTAAAAATGAAAATTTTAATCCAAATTTGGGTTTAAAAACGACCCATAGACCAGTCTGGCTGGTTTTATGTTTTCAACTTCATTGACTTGACTAATTGTATGATGAAGTGTGGCTACTCTAGTCATCAGTGTTTATGAGTACTTCATTTAGGAGAAAAATACAATCAATTAAAGTTTACCATTTTAGTCGAAGACAGAATGCTTTTCCAAAGAAGTAGTTAAAGCAGTCGAACAACTGCTGTGGGGAATTTTCCTCTTAGAGTTGTGTGTGCCACAGAACGGATTGCAAAAAACTTACTCAAAATTTGTCAAATCGATTTGTTGTTTTGTTTGGCATCGTTGATAGAGACATTCAGCAAATTAACTCAATTGGTTAGCGATTTTAGGTAAATGTACCAAATGAAAATAATGGCATTTTGGGTTATTTGATCTCTACAATTCTGTGATATCAACACAACCTTGCTTAACTTAGTTTTTTCTTAACTGAGTTCATGAACATTTTTCCACCATGTTCCCCCTCACTTTCTGGGTTCCCACCTGATGTCTTTCTGACTTTTGCAAGTGCTCATCTCCACCAACACAGGGTCTTTGGACATGCTCTTCCCCTGCTGGAACACATATTTTCCCACTCTCTTGCCTCACCCCTGTCCCAGTTTCAATATGTCTTCAGATCTCAATTCAATGGTCCCTTTTCTAAGGAAGAGACCTTGACCTCCATAACTAGGTTGAAAACACCTACAGCATGCTGTCAGAATACACAGTACCCCTCTCCACAGCAGTTGTCAGCATAGTTGAGGTATATATTTGTTGGTGTGATTCTTTGATTAATACTTCTTTCCCAATAGCCTGTAAGCTCCATGCGGGCAGGCACCATATCTGCTTTTGCTCATCATTCACTCCCAGTGCCTAGCACAGTCCCTGATATACATTAGGTAATTAATACATGAATGTTGAATGAAGGGATAATGAATATCATGCTGATTAAACCAGAGATATGATATACCTGTGAGTAAAACAGTGAATACATTGATTTCTAACCAATTTTATTGAGATGTAATTTACATCAAATAAAATGCACCGATTTTTAAGTGTGCGATTCAATAAGTTTTGAAAATATTGGTTTTTCATAGGTTACCTTGTTCTGATACTGAGCTGTAACACTATAGGCAAATCTTTGAATGTCCCTGGACTTCAGACTTTTCACCTGTGATAAGGAACTAGGCTGTTCCTAAAGTCCCTGCCCATACTAGGATTCTACATCTGTGTTCAGGCCTTCTGCACTTGAGAATACATTGAAAGATATGTACTCTCAAAAGGGTAGCTATATTTTTAGAAACTTGTCAAAAGATAGGGACAGCCTGCCTGATGTTGGTAGTGATTTTCTTATACACTCTTTAATTTATCGAATTTGAATTTTCAAGTTGCCCTAACTTGGAAAAATGAGGATTTCGCTCCCTTACAATACTGTGTCTTTGAATACATGGTTCAGTATCTTTGTCAACATTTCCGTACTCTAGGGAATCCTTTCACAGTGTATACATATATCAAATCATCACATTATACACCTTAAATATATTACAATTTTATTTGTCAATTATACCTCAATGAAGCTGGAAAAAAAGAAAGAAACATTTCCATGCCCTAGAATTAAAAACAGAATATTTACACCACTTCAACCAGAACTGTAGTAGTTCTTTTCCACTAAGGCCACTGAAGCACAAAGGGAAATATTAAACAAGGGCCACTTAAGTAAAAAGCATAAAGATAAAGATATTTCTCTTCTTTCTACCTATCTCTGTATCTTCGTGTCTTCTTCTTCCCCCGTCACCCCTTCCCTCTCTCCTCTCTCTTCCTTCCCTTCTTTTTGCCTTCATTCATTATTTCAATAACAGAAATACAAAAACAGTACATTGATCTACTTTTTGAATTGAGAGCAAGGAATAACAAATTGTTCACTAAATGTAACACATAATTTCAAACGTCCTCAGACAGTGTTTTAAGGATGGCAAATAGAGAAAGATTAGTTGAATAAGAAAATGAAATAGAAAGAGAACAAAAACAGACAAGCAGTGAGAGCAAAAACTGCCCAACAGACTGGAATACTGCATAGAGAAAGGGAAGAAAAAAGGAAAAGCAGAGGGAGACAGACACAAACCCCCACTGACAGGGGCATGCATTTTGATAAAATAGAAGCTTTCTATTTTTAGGTGAGATATACCCAGCTGTGAATATTTAGGACATTGATTCTCAAATGATGCCCTTGCTCTGGGTGCTTGAAGCTAAATATTTTTAAATGATCTAATTCACACTGAAAAAATATTTCATAAATAAAACAATCTCCCTCTGAAGATTGTTCTCCCATTCTTTCTTAATTAAACCTTTATATCTGAATATGCTTATCTCTACTAGCATCTAGATTTAGCATGAAAATATATGCCTAGTTGTATTAAGAATAAAATGATTTGTATTTTATCAATCAAAAAAGTATAAAAACCATTCATTCAAGTAATTGACGTTAAAAATATGTTTCCTTATATGTTCTTCCTTTGTGAAATTTTAATAAATGGATCCTTGCACATAGTTAAAAAAAATCAAATGGGACAAAGGGATTATAATGAAAGCAGCAGTTAGCCATGCCGCTCCCTAATACCTTCAGTCTTACTCGCTGAGGAAATCGCTTTTAATGGTTTCCTATGTAATTCTTTGGAGTGATTGCCTCCAAAATCTAAATAATAGCCTTAATTACTATATCTCAATTTATCAAATTTGAATACAAAATATTGGACGTAAAAGATGAAAGGTTTGCACTACCTCATTTACACTACCCTGCCAACTTATATCTCCTCATTTACTACCAATTTTTGATAGTTTTACAAGTTCTAAATAACTTTGTACCTTTAAATAATGTACTTAAACTGACATTCATGTTCATTGACTACTCTCAACACCCCACTATCTGGGATAAAAATAAGAGTACCCCTCTTTTCTCTCAACCTATTCTTCCCATATTTCACTTCCTAATTTATACTCCTAATTATAGTATCACCTGTTAACTGGAATTTTTACACAATTTTCATTCCATTCCACAAAGATAATTTAGCCTTCTGTTTTTTATCTATAGAAAAGGGGGCACGAGGCAGCCAATGGAAGACATTTTATGAGAAGAAGAGTAATACACAATGGGTGGTATGGTCTCCAGGGTGGTGGGCAATGTAAATCCTCTTTCCTGTCTGTCTTTAACATCTTTAGTAAAATATTGATTTCTTATTAATGCAGTTTGGAGTAGAATATGCCCTTTAAAGGTGCCTTCATGTGCTGAGTCTTGGTCAAAGGTGAGCATGGATCAAAAAACAAGATTTTCAAAGATGATTCCATCACACAGGATACAAAAGTGTGCAATTAAGTCTTGAATCATGTCTCAGAGTAAGTCTTTAAAGATTGCAAAGAAGGGGAAATCGGTATTGCAGATGGTGGTGAAATCACAAAGCACTTCCGATTAGAGTATCTGGCTTGGCCCAAACATAAGAAGAAACCTGGGACAGTGCTATGTTAGGGAAGTCAAGGAGAAAGCAAGGTTTGTTCTTAAAGAATGGTTTTTAAAAAAAATCAAAGGTGTCCAAGATGTGGGGTTTGACTGTAAAAGTGTCATGGGTATTCTGTCAAAGATCATTTGGGGATGGAGTAAGGGTAGAGGCAGATTAGTTAGGAAGTGAAGGAGTGATGAGAAAGGGGGAGCTAGAGAAGTTGCTTGAAGAATTTTGTAGTGAAATTGGTGGAAGAAATGGGAAGGGAAAGCAAATCTTGTTTATCCTCAAAGGCCCATTTCAAGTGCCATCTTTCCATGAGACTCTTTCTGCCGTCTCCATCCCCTAGCTTAGTGAATGTCATCTTTCTACCTTTTCCATTGTCATGATCATTTGTTTACGCCTCTCTTAGCTAACTTGTCCACCCTTCGCTTTGTGTTACGTATTTATAAATATGTGATGTCTGCTCTATTAGATGGTAAATTAATGTCTAATTTATCTTTACTTTCCCAATACCTAGCCCAAACTCATACAGATAGCAAGCATTCAATAATTTTTTAATCTATTAATATGTTCATGCTTGACTAAAAGAGAAATGTGTCCAGTTCTTTTCTCTTCTTTATTTCCTTCCTTTGTTTATTCCTTCCTTCCTTTCCTTCTATTCCCCCCCACTTCCCTCCTTTGTTTCATTTTTCTTTCCTTTCTTACGAAGATTAAGCCTGTGCATGCATGGATAAGGAAAGACAGATCTGTGCATTAGTAGAGATTGAAGATCCTGGAAAGAGAACAAGAATAGAAGTGATAAAGAGAGAAGAAATGTGATTCAGTTATTATCCAAAAAAAAAAAGAAAGAAAGAAAAAAAAGAACAGAGTGCATAATCCTCTCTCTGAGGCTAGAGGAGCCGGGCCAGAATATCAACATAAAATCTTAACTGAACTTGAACAGAAATTATTTCAATGATGTTTGCCTGGATATAAAATTAGAGGAGTGTTTAAATTCCTGCCATTCCTCTACGCTAAGAATAGATTGAAAAACAAACAAGAATCAAATTACCATAAACACATTTCAAATATCAGTGAACAAGGGGTTATACCCAAAGGGGAAAAAAGATATGAGAGGTTCATATAGTTTCTGTTTTGGAGACCAACTATCTGCATTCAAACTACTTGTTAGACTTGATGGGCTTTTACTATAGACTATTAATTACTTTTTGAGTTCTATAGGCCTCCTACAGATTTAATTAAAGGGAATCTCAAGAACCTAAAGGAAATTAGAGCATTTATTTCATTTAAAGTGTAATAAATAGATTTGAAGTTTCAAGGAAGAAGACGCTGGCTACTTGCAGAGCCGTGATCTAGGGTATCTTGGGGAATTGAAAAAGTTTTAGGGTCTGGTTATCACTTTTAAGGCTGACAAACTTGACTTCATGCACTGAGTAGAGTCACCTCTTAAGTCCAAACCCATGTGAACCAAGTTCATGACACACAGGTTTACACACACCAGGATACCAACTTCTCAAATTATACTGAGAAATTTAATTGTCAAGGCCTCAGACATTCCTGGCCTCTGCTTGGCACATTATCTACTTGCAGGCAAGCTGTGTGGGAATGTAAGCTGTAACTAGAATTTTACTTGATGTGTTTGGAATTAGAGGCAACAGAATTAGATGTGTGGTTCAACGGTTTTCTGGAATCCAATGACAATTGTCCAGTGCACCTGTGTCTTTGAGAGGAATTTACCTGCCACCAGGACTCCACAGGTCCCATGGACTGGATATTTTTTTTCACTTGCAATTCCTATGGGACTTATTGTATATACAATATTCTTACGTGTTTCTTAATATCATTATATTTATATAATTGTTTATATTCACAAAAAGTATTTACTTAAGTTAGGTAATGATCTCCATTGCAGTTCATATTAACATTATCATCTACATTTCACAGAAAGGGAAACTGAGGCTCAGAGATGTTAAGGGACTTGGCCAAAGATCCTACAGATGCTAGTGTCTGAACCTTTGAAAACAGGAAGCATAGCATATATTTTTTATAGTCCCAAGAATAGTGCTCTATAACTAAGAGGCACTTGTAACATATTTGTTGATAATAGTAGGTTTATAGAAATATGTAATGACCAAGCTGATACATTTGAATATTTATAGAAATAGGCTTCACTTTACTCAATATTTCACAAGTTTTTCCTTCAGTATTGAATTTCCCTTAGTACATTTAAAATATGACTTGCTTTATAAAAATTGGGGTTTTCTACAACATTTTAGGAACCCATCTATGTTTTAAAAGATGAATGACTTTGAACTACTATTTTCAGTTTGGAAAAGACAAATGATTTTCTTCTGTGGGGTGGCATATCTATTATTGTTCATAGTTGCAAATGATAGACTCCACTCTAGGAGTTTGAGCAGAAAGGAAATTTACTACCGGGCATAGTAGACACAACCCGTGCTTTGCCCAGACACCCCCAAATTTCTTTTACTGCATGTGCTTCATACCTAAATTCTCTAGTAATTTTTTTCTAAGGTTGGCATCTGCTACTTTCTTCAGATGCCTGCCTAAGGACTACTATGGCTGATTGCCTACGTGCACAGAGAGCCCAAGGGCCAGGGAGATTAGGTCTGGTGGGGCAGCCCTCAGCAGATGACTAACTGGCTGCCCTGACAGGAAGTACAAGTCAGCTCCCTTGCCTCCACTTGGGACAAACTCTGGTTGTAATTTAAACTCCAGGCTTCCTTGCAGGATCAGGCTGAGGCTGGAACTTTGCCTGAGATCTCACGCTTACTTGGCTTCTAAATCTTTCCCTGTCCTTCTTTCTCTGCTTTCCTACTGGTTTCTCCTGGGAGCACTTTCTTAAAAAGTCCCTTGCAGTAAATGCTTGTCTCGGGATCTCCTTCTGAGGAACCCAACTGTATTAGTTTCCTAGAGTTGCCATAACAAAATACCACAACCTGGGTGGCTTAGAACAACAGAAATTTATTCTCTAACAGTTCTGGAGGCTAGAAGTCCAAAATCAAAGTGCCAGTACAGTTATGCACCCCCCGAGACTCTGAGTAGAATGTTTCCTTGCCTCTTCTTAGCTTCTGGTGGTGGCCGTCAATCCTTGGAGTTTCTTGGCTTGCAGCTGCCTTACTCTAATCCCTGCCTCTCTTGTCACATGGTACTTTCCCTTTGTGTCTCTTTGTCTTCAGATGGCATTCTTCTCTACATGTCTTTTATTTTCTCTTCTTGTAAGGTCACCAGTCATATTGGATTATGACCCATGACTTTATCTTAACTTGATTACATCTGCAAAGACCCTATTTCCAAATAAAGTCACATTCACAGGTACCAGGAATTAGTATCTCAACATATCTTTCTGGGGACACAATTCAACCCACAATAGGAGTTGGGCAGCTCGTAGGAAGGGCCAGATTATTAGCCTTGGAGACTGCAAAGCAAGGAACACCACCCAACCACACAAAGGAATCGTTCCCAAGAAGAGCCACTCCAGCTGCTGCTGCTCCTGCTGTGTATGTGAGATTCTAGAATTTCTGCCCTCCTGCCTTTGAGAGCCAGGCACCTCTACTCTCATGAGAAAATGAACTTTGTATGTTTGGCACCAGTTTCTCCATGTTGCTTCTTTCAAATTGAAATCTCATGTGGGCAAAGCCAAGATCTGAAGGGGAGGTGAGAAAGCAAGTTTTTCTGCTTCTTCCATGGGGATGCAGGACTCCTAAGATGAGAAATTCTTCCAGTATAAGAGGAATGTTCAAAATCTGTGATGCAGCCAGAAAACATGACAAACCACCACTACAGTTAGACCCAGTGACAAATCAGAATGCCTGAGAATATTTTGAATTTTCTATACATTTTTAGATATGAGTTTATTTCCTTTTTGAAAGAGAAGAAATAAAAACTTCTGACTTGGGAAGCTTGTTGTGATTCTTTATATTTTCTCACTTAGAATGTAACATTACTTACCCTTCCTAAAGTCATTGGTGGACATGTACAGTTCATTATCGTACTAAAGAGCTGCGCGTGTAGTCAGCTTTTGGCTGCATAATTATTTATTACAAAGATCTTAAAGATATTTTTATTTAAATTATTTGTGTAGGAGGAGATTCGAAGGTAAATTTAAAGAAAGGATTTCATATTTCATTTGTAGCTGTTCTATGAAAAGCTATGTTTAAAGCTTCTATATACAGTCATGTGCCATGTAACATTTAGGTCAATGATGGACCTAATATATGATGGTGGTCCTGTAAGATTAGTACCAAATAGTCTAGGTGTGTAGTAGGCTATCCCATCTAGGTTTGTGTAAGTACACTCTATGATGTTTGTACAATGACAATATTGCCTACTGATGCATTTCTCAGAATGTATCCCCATCTTTAAGCGACACATGACTGTATTGCTTTATGAGACATGTATCTATCTTTATATGAAGTATGAGGGCATAATTTATCAATGTTATAGTTTTTCAAGGAAAGGGCCTTGAGGTCTAGTTAGGTTCATGGTAGAGGTCTAATCTGTTTCTTCCTATTGCCCAGCACACGGCCTGACAAATGGGAAGAAATATTTGTTAATTGAAAGAGAAACAACAGGATTCTTTTGGGTTCTAATTTTTTCGATCGAAAGAATCTGAAACTTGACATGTGACATTTCTTTGATCAACATAGAGATGATTTTTGAACTGCATCATCTATCTTGTCACACACAAACAAAATGTAAATCGCTAGGTTTCAGGTTTTTATGGATGTCCAGACAACAATGATTTTATTTTTGTTTAACAGTCAAGTCTCTAGAGCAAAGGTCACCAAACAGTGACCAAAAGTGGCCCACCACCTGTTTTTTTATGGCCTGTGAGTCAAGAATGATTTTTACGTATTTAAATATAGAATGTAGAAAAGACTATTAGTATTTCAGTGAGGACAGTTGCTCAAAGTTGAGGACATTACTTCTTGGCCTGCCAGGCCTGAAATATTTACTCTCTGGCCTCTTACAGCAAAATTTTGATGATTCCTTCGTGAGAATATATCCAAGTAAGACTTCTCTGTATTCAAAGCATTGTTACTACAAGAAATTAGAGTTTAGCAAATATGTTGCTGTATTTTTCACCAAGAAAATCAGCCCTAAAAGAAAAATAATTATTTTGAAAAAATAAACTGAAAATGAAGAAAAAGCAATCAGGGGATAATGAAATTAAAGACCACAGAATGCTACTCTCCTCTTCCATCTCTGATCTAGAAATGCATAGATGGAGTAACATTGTCCATTAGGCAACAAAATATGTACTAAAAATGATTCCTTACGTTTGTATAACACCTGTAACTTTTCAAAGCTCTCTCAGGATAGTATTTAACGTCTTATAGCTGTATTGTAGCAGTAACTCACATTTTTGATTGTTTAGCACTGTGAAACTCAATTGTGTGTACATTCTTTTTATCTTTCTTGATGACAGGTATTCTACTGCTCAACAAAGAGATTTAGTTGGAAATCGAGAAATTCCTTGAATACACTACTTGTCCAAAGCTTTTTCTGGCTCAAGTCAGTGCCTGAGGCTCAAAGGTACTAGGACAATCTTAAAGTTATCTTTATTTCTTAATTTAGTAAACTAATGGTATGGTTTTGAAAAAAAATCCCTACGTGCTCTGAAAAAAGGTTTTCTTGTGTGTGTAAATATTGTGTACAGTTTGAATATAAATATTATCCCAAAGATCTCAACACCTGATGGGGAGAGTAATTTAAAACATAGTTATTTTGGTTATCAAGAAGATGGTTTCAAATGGTGTGTTAAGGAATTCCATTTAAGACCATTGTTGTTAAGGATGTTGAACTGGCATAAAGATCCAAAGGAATGCTAATTTGATTTAAATGAGTTGAAGCTGGGAGAGTAGGCACTTGGCATTGAAGGTTTAACAGCAACCTGTATGGAGAAGACTTCAAGGTTGTAGTTGATTGTTAGTTTAATGTATGTCAGTGGCGTGATGAGGTTGCAAAAATGTCTGTGATCTTAGGCTACCACAATTTAGGTCAAGCAAGCTGATGGCTCCTCTCTATTCTGTGAGAGATCCCAGTCACACGAAACTACTGGATCAAATTCTGGATAATATACTCTAAGAAGAGTATAGAAGATCAGGGATGGCAAATAGGTTTTTATGTCTTCTGTCAATTTTAATTGCTTGTGGCTGCCTAGAGAAATGGGTTGAGAAGGATTCTGAGGCCTTAAGCAGGCTCATTGGGAAATGGTACTGGGTTTGTCTGCTAAGAAGGTAATGCATTATCATTGTATATGTTCAGGATTGGATGACAAAGGGCGTGTATCTGTTCTGATGGAAGAATTCAGCTCTCATATCCTGCACATTTTTACTTTTTCTCATTAAGGATAAGCACCTGTTACAATTTTCATGTGCCTCTTAACAACGCCATTTCTTAGAACAAGGGTAGGTGAAGTATGGCTAGCAGGCCAAATCTGGCCCATTGCCTGTTTTTATATTTTAAATTTAAAATATAAAATGTCATGTTTTGAATTTGTTTCTCACTTTATATGTGGGGAGATCTCACAAAATGCTAGAAATAATATTCTCACTTTTATTACCTCCAAAATAGTGTATAATTATATATTTGATTTTGTTTTAGACCAGTAGTTTTTTAGGGGTAGGGGGAAGATTACTCTTTAATATCTAGTTTTTACAATGTTTATTAATTTTTAATATTAATTTTACTTTGTTTTCATGCTCAGAGACTATATTCTGTACTATTTATTGTTTAGAGAATGTACTTAATATTTTTAAGTCTATTATATATACTTATGAAGAGTTCATTAATGCTTAAAAAAATGGATGGCTTAATATAGCATATGGACCTTAGTACATGGGTTTTAACTCAACATTATTAAATGTCATTTAAATCCTTTTATCCTTATTCATTTTTGAGTAATTGATCTGTCCTAGACTGATAATAATGTGTGGGAACATCCCAGAAGACTGTATATCTGTCCATTTATTCTTTGTAGATCTAATTGTTTTTCCGTGGCCTTATAATGAATTTATAGAGAGAAGCTATTGAATGTAGAAGGATTCTGGTCCTAGATGACTCAGAAAAGAGTTAAGAGATGGGCTCCTATTTATCTGGTCAGCACAGCTTCTGTCTCTGATGTAAGATGCTGTTAGTGAGGATTTTGTTCTTCCACCAGGTTAAAAGATAGAGCAAGAGATTGCTTAGCCACCCACCTCCCTAAGAGATAGAGTTACTGAAAATTCTGTTTGGGCTTCAGATAGCTTTGTCTTCATGTTTATCTTCTTCAACGTTTTTAAGGGGGAATTTAAAGTCTATGGATAAAGCACCTTTATTCAACTACCTTGTCAAACCACGTATTTCCACCATGTCTCATTGTAGTCTAAACTGGTCCAGAAATAGAATACTCAGTTTAGTTAGACAGATTCCAGGTAGTTGGTCTTCAAATATTGTTAGCCATAAAACGATTATTCAAATGCCATTCTAAGCAGGAGCCATCATATAGAACAAACAGATGTAAAGCTGCTTACTGGCCTAGAGGTGGGATAGAGAGTTGGGCAAAGCATGGAGGGCTACAGAGATGGGGAGGTCTCCAGTACCAAGGAGGATTCAGGGGAATAGATGAGAAGACAGATGCTTCAAAGATTTTTGAAACAAAGTTGTATAGATAAAGACATCTGGCTAATTAAAGATAAATGGATTATTATATGATAGCTTAAAAATATTTTTAAATACTGGTGAACATTAGAATGTTAAAATCCAGCACAATAGTCACCAAAGATGCATATAAACCCCACTGTGTTTCAAATGATAGCATCTAAGGGCGTGAGCAGTCTTTTATGAGAATAACATGAACACAATTTACTGGGATTGCCTACTTTAAACGGCATTCCCTGAAGAAATTTTAAAATTTGGGAGAATTTCCATTATTTCCATTTTTTTTTGCATATAGTGAGACTTCAGTAATACTTTTATGTTGCACTACTTCAAATTTAGATTTTTCAAGTTCTTGTAGAATTAGATCACACAATATTAGATATTACAACTGTGTGCACGTTTTACTTTGATACAAATACCAAATTAAGGGGACAGGGTGCTGCCTGCCAGAGATCATCTTGCTTCCCACTCTGTAGCAGTCATCTACTATCTTCACAAAATTCTAGGGCATTTAAAAAACCATAAAGCTAGACCACAGTCAGGTTCAAGTTTTCTGGAAATGATGCATAAAATTCCATGGCCAGTGACTGCAGAAGAAAAGGTGACTCAAGACATGGAAGGTTCTTATAAATTAAATTCTTACAAGATAGCAAATAGAAGTTATGGGTCTGTAGAAAATGACCTACAATGAGTTAGTAACTACAAAAAAAAAAAAAGGACTTGAACAATGATGACATGGGACAGAAGAGTAACGTAGGAAAGGCCAAAGTCTAAAGTGATCTACAGCTTTCAAAATGTTCTAAAAATAATTTTTAAAAAGAAGCTTTTTATGGAATGTTTGGAGGAAAAGAAACCACTGGGAAGAGATGAGGCTGATGGGGTAATCACTAACTAATGACAGAGAGAAAGCAAACACCTGGGTGCCAGCTCTCCTGCTTCCTCCACCAGAAATGCTCTTCAAACTGAAGTGGAAGGAACAAGCGTGAGGCCCAGGGGAAGCAGTGAACTGACTGTAGGAGGCTTTTCAAGTGAGTTGTCCTCAAGCTCACATGGATTTTGTCCAGGGTACCACTTGCAGGTCTAGCACCAGAACCTCTCCCAGTCATCTACAAGGAATTCTGGGGGATGGGAGAAGTGTTGGAAAACTAGAAATGAGTAAATCCTGTTATAATTTTCCAAAATGTAGAAAAATTCAGATTCTAGAAGAGACAACCTAGTGAAGTTGCATTGATTCCTACGAAAATCAGGCAACTCCTTCTTTACATGGCAAATGGGGAGACTTGGACAGCCAAGCATTTTTCTGTAGTCCACAGTAGAGGTTATAATAACGAGCCACGTCAGTCAAATCCCTTTTCTTTACCTGATACAGGAGAAAAAGTTAATATAGTAAAGGGCTTGGGGTTTTGTTGTTGTTGTTATATTACCTTTTTTAAGTCTCTAACAACCATAATACTCTTCTGGGTGATGGTGAAAATGATATAGTAATACTCACAGGAGTGTATTAACTTTTTGAAAGACAACATCTACAGTATATTGATTATTGATTAGTGCTGAATAGGTGTGATGGCTAATTGTACATGTCAACTTGATGGGGCCAAAAGATGCCCAGAGAGCTGGTAAAACATTTCTGGGTGTGTCTGTGAGGGTGTTTCTGGAAGAGATTAGCATTTGAATTAATAGACTGAGTAAAGAAGATCTGCCCACAACTAAGTAGATGGGCATCATCCAATCCTTTGAGGACCACAAAAGAACAAAAAGGAGGAGGAATGGTGAATTCCCTCTCTCCTTGAGCTTGAAGGTCCATCTTCTCCTGCCCTCAACAGTAGAGTTCAAGGTTCTCAGGCCCTCAGATCCTGCGACGCCCCAGGTCTCAGGCCTTCAGCCTCGAACTAGGAGTTATACCACTGGCTTTCCTGGTTCTCCAGTTTGTAGATGGCAGAATGTGGGATTTCTAGGCCTCCATAACTGCGTGAGCCAATTCCAATAATAAATCTCTTCTTATATCTCTCTATATATATCCTATTGGTTGTGTTTCTCTGGAGAATTTTGACTACTATAACAGGAGAGTGTTTTCTATAGAAATCAATTCATGGCCCAATCCCTAGTGATATCGTAATTTGTAATTTTATCAACTACTTAAATGAAGACAGTGATTGTTCTGTGCAGTTGACAGAAGTCTGGGAAGGACAGTTTGTTCTTTGGACAATAAGATCAAGACTGAGGCATGTCAATCATGAGATTTACCACTTGCTGGCTACACGCCCCTGGCAAGTGACTTACCTTCTCTGAGCATCAGTTTCCTCATCTGTAAATGGGGATAATAATTGACTCATAAGGTCATAAAGTGATAAATGATGATAAGTATAAAGTGTATATTACAGGGCCTGGCACAGAAGTCATTAAAATGATTAAACTTTGTCATTAAATCAGTAATTAAATAAAATGGAGGTGTTTAAGGTGGAGAAGGAATGGAAAAAGAGATTTGGACCAGCTGGTCATTTACATATAGTGGGATACCATGCAACCGTATAAAGGAATGAGAAAGCTCTCTGTACACTGATATTGAAAGACTTCCAAGATATATAAAGTGAAAAAAAGCAAGGGGCAGAATAGTGTGAGTATAATTTGCTATATTTTATATAAAAGAGAAAGGAATAAGCATCTGTATTTGCTTGTAGATTCACAAAATTAAAACTTGGGAGGAAACTAAGAACATCACTTACTTATTGGGGATGAGAACTGGGTAGAGGGCTGATAAGGACAGAGACTGGAGGGAGACTGTCTACTTCATACCTGACTTGATTTGGTTCCCCCAGAAGCTGACCCTGAGAGGATGGTTTTCACGCAAGTAGTTTTTTGGGAGATGATCTCAGGAAGCATAGGTAGGGGAGTGGGGAATGGAAGAAACAGAAGGAAGTAATAGATGATGAATGATTAAACAGGTTACCACTCTGAGCAGCCGGAGTTCTATCCCACAGGCAAACCTGTGGCAGACAATGTGAAGTGCACTTCAGAGTTACCCCAGTGCTGGGTGAGGAAACCTCATTGATTACCGACTCCTCGAGGGTGGGGAGACCTTGGGCAGAGCAGCAGCTACTCTTAAGCATAGGCAAGGAGTGGTAAACCCAGTAAACACAATGTTTGTCACAATACCTTCTGATGCTTTTTCATTTTTGAACCAAGTGAAAGTGTTCTCTTCCAAAAAATAATTTAAAAAATAAAATTTATAAAGGAAAATAAAATAACCACATATCATAAGATATTAGTGATACTGACATACAGAAAGGGATTACTTTTATTTTTCGTCAGTTCCGAAATACAAAACTAGAAGCAATATTTCTCATTACAGGATAGCAAATATCAGCTAAAGTAGGAAGCACTTTCTAATAATTAGATCTGCCGCCTTATAAGGTCTTGATAATCACCTATCATTGAGCTCACTCAGAGAATAGAGGTCACTCAAGGATTTGTTTTAAACTAACATTTATTAGGTATTAAGCCCACAGAATAGACAAGGTAAATAATCTCCTAAAGTGGCTGCCAAAGATGGAGTCGTTTGTTATGCTAAACAACCCTTTACATGAATTTCTCATTTAATTTTCCAAGTATAACATTCCTCTGAAGCGTTAGTCCGAGGAAACTAAGTTCGCAGAGTGGCAAATCCCAAACTAGCCGGTAGTTTGGGTGTCCACAGTGATCCGCTGCAATTGCTGGTCCACTGGTCAGCATCATCTGACAGCTTGTGAGAAATGCAGAATCTCAGGCCCCACCCCAGATTTAATGAATCAGAAGCTGCCTGTGACCAAATGGCCAGGTGAGTTTGTATGCAAGGTATTCTTTGAGAAGTAAGTTTTACAATGTTTAGATTCCACAACTATGTAGTAGAATTTGTTTTATCCCTAACGGAAATATATTGGCCTATACTTAAACTACATTTAATTTTAATTCTATTAAACATTTTAATTTACAAATTGAATTCCCCACAATAACCTGATGGTTATATGCACCTTTAAATATATCATCTCAAATATACTGTGCTTATATGATAGGAGTAGATTATTCAGGACTGAAAGATTTTTATTTTCTCATATTTGAGCACAGTGCCAAGTACTGATATGGATAGACTGCCCAGATGTCCTCAGTGCCAACTAGGTGATCTATTAAAATACTACAGTTAGGTAGTTTTCTTCAGTTCATTATAAACTTCGCTCACAATTGTGAGACACTCTATTATGAACTGAAACAATGGTACCTGAAAACATGAATAATACATAGCACTAACAATGCTTTTGGAACCATTATGGCGTAGAATATTGTATCAATCCATAATTTGAAGATGGGGCTAAATGCATCTTTCATCTAAAAGAGCTCCTGTGATATGTCAATTTACACCTGATATTAATAAGAATATACTACCACCTAAAATCCATATTAAAATATTTTATATAAGATGTACTTGCATTAATAGATAGCTGTCATTTGTTACTAAATACAGCTGTTAAAAGAACCTCTTAAGTGCTTTCAAAATTTGTTTTTAAGACCTCGACATTGGATTGAATAAAAAGTATTATGGAACTAATCCTTCATTGTGAAAATGGACATAATGGATAAAATACTGTATGTTGCTTACTTCATTTTTGCCGGGTCAAATTGAAATTCTCATCAGCATTTGACACCCCTTACATGGCCACATAATAAATGAGTGAGAACCTAAATATGGACATTAAATATTTCATTTTCACTGGACATTATTACCATACAGTACAGTTCAACTTTTGAGAATATCGTTCACATTTCTTCTTTGAACACTATAGTCTTTCGTTGTGAACCTCTCCTGTAATAAGTAACTTAAGGTAGCTCACCCAATTATGAATCATTCTGGATTATAAATTCATGTATCATTAACCATGAATTCAACAAGTACACAGTGATCTGTTAGATCTGAAATTGCATCAGAGTGTGAAGTAGTACTTTAGGAGAATTAAATTAATAAAATAAATTGAATAAATGTTCAATATAAGTGAAATATGGCACCTTCACCTAAGGGTAAATAAATAAATCCACTGTTTACATTGTTCCCCTTTGACTTCATTTTCTCCATCATCTTCTTGCTGACACTAACTGTTCCTCCATTTGATGGAATCAATATTTTAATTATGAATCAAAATGCAAAGTAGGGGGGCTTAGGCACACATAAGTTTGCAATAATTTTTTTCTAATGGCTTGGCATCATTTATCTTAGTCTGAAAGGCTTTTGACTAGTAGTGAGAGAATCACAGTACTTTTCATTTTTATTAAAGTTGCTTTTCATCTTCAAAAAGATTCTCTTTATCATTACATTTAAATAAAAGATATTAAGAGAAAATTGAATGGAAAAAACACCACCCTTTATCATCATCATTATTATTATTGTTATTATTTTGTAGAATGAATATGGAGCATGATTACCATGCCACTTTGGTATTGTAGTAAAATTCAATTTCTTTTCCAAGAAGTTTATATTATTTGATCTCCATAGTGCCTCTATTTTCTCTATTCTGGGAAGGAGTCACCTGCGAGAAGCATGCTGAATGTTTTGCCAACCTTACAGAGGGATTTTTAAGGAACTGCTTTCAATGACTAGCTAGCACTTCGAGGAGCAAGTCAGACTTGAAAATGCATAATTAAGAAGTTTCATTTCTCAATTTTCCTGCTGATTTCTTAACTGTTTCCATGTATGGTAACGTGTTTCCCTAAATGTAAGCAGACAATTAACACTGCCTTGGCATGCTCATCAAAGTCTAGAAGTTCTGAGATAATTCGATACTGAAAACTGTCTAGAACCTGCTCCTTAGAGAAATAGGTCCAAACTTATTTGTTAACAAGAAATAAAGTACTTTCTCTCATCTGTGGGATTTAAATTCTAAATAATCTTGACATATCATGTGCTCGTTTCCACCAACATAATCGAGTTGAATGCTGTTCTTTCTCCCACTGACCGCTTTATTCCAGAGGTTTTGTAGCCTGAGGTGGGGTATCTTTGATAGCTTCACTTATAAAATGCATTGTTTAAATTAGAGATTTGGAGGTAAAGCTTTATTTACTCAGGGGGAAAAAGAAATAGCACATCAGTACCAAAAAATCAATTGCTGCTTCACAAACTTGCATACAGTCTCTCCAAGACAGGATAAAACAGTGTCCAAATTAGCCAGATTTCACCTGTTTGTACATTCTCATTTGATCTTTTGGTTATGTCCCATCTCAAATTTTCCATCACAGCCTTTGCCTTATCTGCTGGTCTTTTCCTTCCAATTGGCATCCATGCCACCTTTAAATGTATTCCTATTTTGTCATTCAGCAGACAAACTCCACGCTTTGTATCCCCCTCCTCCCCACCCGCGCCCTACCTCTCCATCACTAAAACGTTCTGCCATTACTTTCAGGCCACACAATGTCACCATCTCCATGCTTTTCCTTGCACTCTCCCAGCTGATGTCCGACATCCTTCATTTCGCGGCATCTGAGCAGAACCACAAGATGACAACTTTAGGATCATAATGCGAATTAGTTATGCTCTCACCATTTCCCATTCTCATTAAATCATTGTCAGGACAATGGATTCATGTGGTACCATTTCCTGTTCTCATTACAATTTTTGTCACAAGAATGAGGTATCAGAATTTCAATGCCTCGTGTAGTCTTTGAAAAATAATAGTTAACTCTGCTGCTTTGACCTTTTTTTTCTGTTCTGCGTTTGGCTCAGCCCTGCCCTTCTCTCCTTGCCTATTTGCAGCCTTGGCAATTAGAAGATTCAGATTAAGAGTCTTAAATAGGGCAAAAGTTCAGAAACTACACTGACAGGATTGCGTTCAAACTTTGCCTTTCTCTTTTCAATGACAAAACTAAACCCAACATTGCAGCATGCTTTACACAAAAGTTGAGTGTAAATACCGTCATTTCTTAGGTAAATGATTTGTTAATATTCTTTTCCATTTTCATTTTTACGTTCCTTCAATTTAAATAACAAATACATAACTTGTCCTTAAAAGAAAGCAAAGACATATCATTTAGATTTTCTTTGTTGCTTTCTAAAAAATTATTCCAAATTTATGTTACGTTTAGGGGGAAAAAAAAGCATTCTTACTATTCAGATATACAATTTGAATAAATTACTTTACTTCCCCTCCCTGCTGATCCTAGCTGCCTTTACCAAGGTTTGTTTTACAATTGATGGCTTTGTTCTTCTAAGACAGTTACACGTTCTGTTTGGGTTCAGGTAGTAGTCTTGCAAACACTAAGTAACGATTTGTTAACTAAACGCTCCAGAAGCTGTCTGTCAGCTCTCCCTGCAGCCTAACAGTGGCTTCATCTGCCTGCAGTCACTTCAGGACGCTGTACTTACATGCAAACTTTGTAAAACCCCAGAGAAACACAGGGAACCCAGAAATGCTATAGAAATGCATACTCTTGCCTTTGGTGATATGCTATTACGGTTTTTGGTTTTGGTTTTGTTTGATTCAGAGCGTGTTATGTGAAAAAAAAATGGAGATCATTTAATTGTTAACAGATCAGTGACCCTATCTGTAGAAAATATTTTAACTTGTAATATTCTTAAAGCTAAGTTTCAATTTTCGTTGGATTCAGAAGAGGGAAACTGAGTTCAACTTGGTGGGTATTTTCTAACTTGTACCCCTCGATTGTCACTTTTTCTGTATTGTTTTCATTTGCTGCTCATTTTTCATATTTCTATTTGGATTATGTATTTAATTTCTTCAAATTGTGGCCCAGCACAGTGCCCGAAATACAATTGGCACACAATAAATGTTCGTTCGTGGAAGGGAGGAGGAGTAGGGAAATATAGTGGGATGGGTTAGAAATGGTATAAGAAAACTTGGAGGTAAAATGGTTTTCAGATATACTTGCATTGGTTCATGGTAAATATATTTTGTCTTATTTAAGTTGTTTTCTATTTGATTTAGAGTTTTCATTAGAAATGGCTGCTGAATTTTATCAAATAGCTTCTCACAGTCCATAAATATTATCATAAATTCCTTTCTCCTCCTTTAATTTATTGAGGGACTATTTCATAGACTTTGCTGATACTAAGTCACTTTTGCTTGATCCTATGTATTATATTTTGATCCACTGCTGGATTTTACTTTTAATATTTTATTTAGAATTTTGCATCTTTCTTTGAAAGTGAGTTAATATTGTGGTTTTGTCTCTTTTGTGCTGTCTTTGCGAAGCCACAAAATTGGCTTCATAAAATGAGTTGGGGAGAATTTCCATATTTTTCTTTGACTTGAATTGTTTGTGTTAACAGTGTGTCTTTCAAAGATAAATAAAATTCAGCTTTGAGGGCATCTGGAACTGGTAACTCTTTTCCGTGGCACGTTTCTAACCACCTTCTAATGTCTTCTGGGGTAAATGGGCTACTCAGATTATTTTTGTCTCTTGGGGATAATTTTGTTAATATGTGTTTTGCCAGGTAATCACGCACTGTCTCTAGGATTTCTAATTGGCTGTCATAAAGTTTCAGGCAGTAGCCCCTTCAAATCTGTTTAATTTCTCCTGAATCTATGGTTATATGTCCTACTTCTCATTCTTAGTCATGTCTATTTTTGTATTTTTTCTTTTTGCTCCAATCATAGTTGCAAAAGAGCCAAGAGGTCTGTCTATTTTACTAGCCATTTCCAAGAACCAGATTTATGTATCCATTCTACTTAATATTCATTTTCTATTTCCTTAATTTTAAGCGTATCTTTGTTTCTTTTTGTTTCATCTTGTTCTTTTACTATTTCTTAAGATACTACATAACTGTTTTTTTTTTTTTTTGTATCTGTCTTGTTTAATAACATAGGCTTTTTTTGTGTGTGTGTGAGCAAGATCAGCCCCGTGCTAACGTCTGCCAATCCTCCTCTTTTTTTGCTGAGGAAGACTGGCCCTGGGCTAACATCCGTGCCCATCTTCCTCCACTTTATATGGGACGCCGCCACAGCTTGGCTTGCCAAGCGGTGCGTCGGTGCGTGCCCGAGATCTGAACTGGCGAACCCCGGGCCGCCGCAGCAGAGAGCGAGCACTTAACCGCTTGCGCCACCAGGCCGGCCCCCACAAAGGCTTTTAAAGTCAGAGCTAGTCCTAGTAATACGGCTTTCATGGAACGACTACATTTGGGATGAAATATTCTTTGACTCAGTATTTTCTAGATTGCACTTAATTTTGTTTTCCAGGAGTTATCTAGGAGAATAATTTTTAAATATAAAACTACTTTCATCATCTTTTGTCTATATCTAATTGCATTAGATATTTGTCTTAGTTTATGATTAAAAAAAGAAGTAGCCTAGAAAATATAGCTCTCCTTTTAAAAAATTTATTAAGTGTTTTTAATGGTTAATTTTTGTAAATAGTCTATGTACATACAAAAACATACATTCTCTATTTGAGGGATGAAAATATCTCTGTATATTTATTAAATCAAGTTTATTAATCAGTTCCTCTATGTCTTTACTTTTTCTTTTATTTAGTAAATCTGTTTAATTCTTTGAGGACTGTTGAAAACTCTCACTATCATCTTATTTTTATTAAGTTCTCCTTGCATAGCCAATGGTTTTTGCTTTATGTATTAGTTGTTAGCTTGTTTGGAGATGCAGATATGTTCATTATATTTACATTGTAAATTGCTCCTCATTACATTTCATAACGTCCCTCTTGCTTGCTGCTTTTATTTTTCAATTCCACTTTGTCTGCTACTAGTGTTACCACTTCTATTTTCATTTTCCTTTTGTTTGTATTCCCTGGTACTCTTTGCACATCTTTTATTTTTTAACATTTTAACATGACTACTGTATTTTATTTGTTTTCTCCAAAATTAAGCATCAGTTGAAGTGCTTTAGTAATGCAGAGAATTCAATCAGATCAGTGTTGGGTTTAGCAGCATGCCCACTTATTAAAGGCCCTCACTAGGTTTCACTAACATCATCCTTTATAAGAACCAACTCAACACAGAGCTAGTTCTAGGCTGTTCTTCTTCTTCTTATTAACCATTGTTTATATTGTTATTCCTAGCATTTATTGAATTCTTGTTTCTGGCAACCCTCTAAGCACATCACATATTTACAATACCCTATGAGATTGGAATTATTATTTCCCCAATTTTATAGATAAGGAAATAGAGCACTGAGAATTTCCATGATTTGCTGCAGAATATAGACCTAGTACAGGGTAAAGCAGGGTTTGGAACCCAGGTACTGAGTCCGGAGTCTGTGGTCTTACTATCATCTTTTTTTTTTTTTTTTTTTTTTTTTTTAAAGATTTTATTTATTTTATTTTTCCCCCCAAAGCCCCAGTGGATAGTTGTATGTCGTAGCTGCACATCCTTCTAGTTGCTGTATGTGGGACTCGGCCTCAGGATGAACGGAGAAGTGGTGCCTCGATGCACACCCGGGATCCGAACCCGGGCCACCAGCATCGCAGCGCGCGCACTTAACCACCAAGCCACAGGGCCGGCCCTGTGGTCTTACTATCAATTGATTCTTTACATCAATTTTCATTTTTCACATTCCCACCATTAAGGTCATATATTGAAGGAAATATTGTCATTACATGAAAATATTGCCTGTGAACTGGCTAACTAACAAAATAACTTCCCTCTAAACATTCCTCCCGAGTGAACACTAAGATGTGTTCTGGCCTTGGGAGCATCTGAGTCAGTTTAACTATTGGTATTCTTTAAGTGCTAACAACAGAAACCAACTCTGGCTAGCTTAAGTTTTAAACATTTAATCAAATGTCTTATCAGGTAGCTCATAGAATGAACTAAAGGCTGGAGGACAAGACAGGTACGAGGAGGGCTTTTCTTTGCTTGTTTGTTTTTGCACCCCATTATAAGTCAGACAGCTGTGATAGGAGCCAAGGATACAGTGGTAAGCAAATTATAGTTCCTATCCTTAAGAAAGGTAATTCTATTTGAAAAATTTTGTTGGAGAATTCCAAGTAATCAGAAGAGTAGTCAGTGACTAGAATCTAACCACAATGATAACAATAACAGCTTAATTTATGGAACACATGGATGGCACCAGGCGCTGTTTCAAGCCCTTTATCTCATTTGGTTTCATAACAGCCTACTAATCATACCCATTTTACACAAGAGAACACTGAGACTTAGGATCCAGGATTCAACCCCGGGCGATCTGCCTTCTATTTGTGCTTTTAATCTCTCTTATATATGGAAGAAAAGAATGCTTGTTAGATAAATGTGTGGGTAAGGAGATGCAGAAATAACATTAGTCAGATTCCTTTTTAGATTTGGTAGCACATCTTACCATTATCATCTCTGGATTTTTTTCAAAATCCAGTGTGTGAATAATATATTTCTGGTTCTGCCCAGCATTCCTTTCTTTGAATGATGACAAATCCAATGTGACAAAGTTTCTTCCTCTTAAAGTTTATGCCTTTTCAACATCTCCAGCCACTTTTTGGTCTGGAACAAAGGTGATCCAGTATTAAGTCCAGAATTTGAATTCTTCTTGCTTGCTCTGCAAATAAACATTAAGTTTTAAAGAGAAAAACAATTAATCTTAGAGAAGAATGTTCTCAACGTATATACAAAAAGCAGATTACAAAATATTGTACATATTTCTGTTTCCATTCATGCTTTATATAAACATGTAGACAGACATACACATACACACAAGCACACAGACATTTTAGAAGGTATGCAAAATTCTTAATACTGGTTATCTTTGAAGGTAGGTTTATAACTGGTGTTTATTTTTTTATTTCTTCTGATATGTATTTCTACATTTCCTACTGTGAAAGGTTTTACTTTATTAACGAAAAGAAAATGATTTTTTAAAATAATGAATTCTTTTTAAAACAACACTCCAGTTTCTTGAGGTGTCTTACTTTGTAGCAGAGTAAAACTTCCTAGACACATCAGAATACAAAGCTGTTCACCCTCCTACTACTGTTTACCTCTGTGCCAATTTTGCAATTGGTATTGAATATCCATCTGGCCTGAGTTATACAGCAAATGATCACAGAAATATCACTTTTATATATCTCTCCTTTTCCTCAACAACAAATGTTTTTCACATTTAGTCCCTGAATTTCTACCTTCATCCCATGAGTGCCCTCCCTCCTGTCTTCTACTAAGCACATCTATTTTGACCCAAGTATGTCCATGGAACATCCCTTTGCATACCTACCATAAATTCCCCATACCTTACTAGATAAATGGGGACAATATGGTTAATCTCCAAAAACTTTCACTGAGAGTCTTCCTCTACCCATCCATTTGAATATATGAGTTCACAAGGAATATTTACTGTTAAAATCAATGCTGAAGCAATTACATAAGATTTACCAATGTCTTTTAAATTAAAGATTTCCATACTTGCTCTTGCTAAAATAAAACTATCATTTTCATATTTCAAAAATAAATATAGCCCAAGAGAGGACAACAGTAATATTTGCAAGTGGTTATATTAGAACCACATTTCTACATTTGGAAATCAATATATTGTTGGGGCATCCTAAATTTCCACTGGAATTCAAATAAGCTGCCTGAAATTACTAATATTATGGTAAAGGAATCTTTCTGTTGAAAGCATGTGCCCAGAAGAGTTCTAAATTCAGTGTAGTATGATGACTTGGCAGGACAAAGCTGTTGCTTGAAATATAATAACAAGGAAGAAAACCAGGAGAAAGATGCCTCCATTAAATTTTCCATCTAGTCCGTATGTTCTCACTATTAAAATGGACTCAATATTTTCATCTGTTTTCCATACACAAACCTTATGACTAACCACCTCAGCTAAGTTTAAATAACTTGAATTCTAACATTAAAATTGAATACATGTTATTTCCCCTTCAAATATATCTAGCCTCTCAACTTGATCTTGAAAGCTGTTTAAGTCTTTCATAGCTTTTACATCTGATTTGAGAATTTGACATATAATTCAAATCTTGGTACTTGAAAGTTCTAGCAAGTAAAAAAGATCGGAAGTCCTTGGAAATTATTTCAAAAGTTCATTCTCTTTCATGTCCAAAGACATGGTTGACATCTGAAGAATAAAATTAGAGTAACAATGAACCCAATTCTCTCATTGAGGTTCCAGATGGGGAGGAGATGCACCCTGGAAATTCCTCAAGAGGAGGTACTTCTCCTAAAGCAAGTTGAATTCTCTCATGTCGGAGTAAGGTTAGAAAGGGTGCCATGGTCATTTCTACAGCAAGCAGAATCAGACCAAGCAAATACTTTACAAATATTAGACTACAGAACAGGGCTTAAGAGCCTGGACTCTGAGGAGGAATCAGAGGAATCTGATTTCAAATTTGGACTCCGGCCACTTGTTGAGTAACTTAAAATCTTTATGCCATAAGGTTTAATGGTTACTGCCCCATAGAACTCTATGAATTAAATAACATAATCCATATAGAGCGTTTATCAAATGCTGCCATATAATAAATTGCAGCCATTATTATTAGTGTTATTATTGCAAATAAAAAGAAGTCTTCATATTTGGTATGTTCATAAGGGAGTTTTCAGATTTACACATGCAAATGTGAAAGAGTTATTGACAAATATGTTTAAATAATTCTCCAAGTCTTGTTTTAGTTGGTTTTCTATAAGACTTCCAATTCTAGACTTGGCTTTAAAATAACTCCATTTTCCCTGACCACTGCTAAATTGTTGATGCTGCTATTTTGTAAGGAACTAATCGCTTGTTTGGGTCTGGGAAGAGAGAAGGAGTTGGACCAGTGTATGAGGACTAGTCTCAATTAAAATTACCAACAAATCTTTTCAAAGAACTCATCTACGAACTCATGCTATTCATCACAGATTCTGACGTGTGCCCTGCCTTTCCTCTGTTGCTCTCCTCCTGCTGTGAAAGAGAAAAGCTGACTTAGAAAGTTTTGAAGATAAGGTAAATTATGGGCCCGCCCTGTTGTTATCCAAATAGGACAGTTTGGAGAAGGGTTAGAAATAGAATGGGAAATAAATAGGAAGATGCTAAAAAAGTTGCATCAAATTGGAAATCTACCTGTCTATAATAATTTTGTCCTTACCCAGATTTCTGTGGTTATGTTTTATTTTTATTTTTGCAGTATTTATTGATTATTTATTGTGCTCATCTGAATACTTTTCACGGTTAACTCATTTAATTCTCTTAATTTTCTGGGGTAGACATTAGCTATTATTATCCCATTTTACTGATGAAAAAACTGAGGCATGGAGCAGTTAAGTAACTTGCCCAAAGTTATAAAGCTAGTAATGACAGAGCTGGGATATGAGCCGAGGCCGTCTGGCTCTAGAGTCTGCTCTTAACCACTACACTGCATGTCTGGTGGGGGTAGTTACAGTTATAGTTTTGCAAATAACTGAGTTATAAGTAGAGAAATTTAATAAATTTACAGCTTATAATAGATAGTTATATTCCTTCCTTTTGATTTATAAAAATGAGAAAGAAAAAAATTACTTGTCTTTTATGATATCGTTTGAAATCTGGCAATACTTTTAATTGGTGACTCTGCCTATGAAAGTGCTCTGGAGAAAAGTGAACCTTCTGTTACTCTGTAATTGCTATTTTCCCAGCAATACGAGATAAGGACAATGAGGTTTGGAAAAGAAAACGCTGATTTGGGGAAATGAATGGTCTGTATTTTCCTTACGTTGACCTACTCTCTAAAAAAGTCTCTATCCTAAAGTTCTTTTTTTATTATTATTAAGCTATAAATAGGAGTTGATTCTTCTCAAAATCTGAAAGGAAGGAAAAATTATTTTCTCAGATTTCTATGATGCCAGATAAATTGTCTCTTATCCTATGCCTGAAATGTTTTGAAACCTGATGACAGTAAAAAAAGAATTCATTTAAATTCAATTGGGTATTAAATGATAAATTTTCTATTTGCATAAGTTTGGCTTCTTTAACTTTATACTTAACATGTCAGTTTTTAATGTAATTAATCCATCTGTTTGTGCTTGTAGAGTTCTTTTTAAAAGAGAGCATTTCAGAATAGAATGTACTTATCTGAATTCAGAGTATAAAATAAAGCTCGTGGGAATGAGCATTTTAAGTTTCACTTAAGGTTATATATGGTAATCTGTGTCTTTTCAGTCACATTAAATAGAGCCCAGAATAATATTCTCACATAAAAACAGCATTTTTATTAATCAGTGTAACTGAGTGCAAATTAGATTCCATTCCTCCCTCCATATTTTATAAAAACAGAATGGTATTTGGGAAAACAAAGGATATTTTAAATAGCTCAAAGAGTTCCATATCTCACCCATATAGCAAGACTATTGGATTTTGCTCCTTGGTGTATACTTGTATTTGTGCAAAATAACAAGCTGTTTAGAATACAGGCAGCCTTTGCTTAAGGGAGGGCGCAGTGCATGAGTTTCAGTTAACACAGTGCCATGCGAAGTAAGGACTGCCTGCATGCAGATATTTTTGCTGAATTTCTGTGTTATGTGTCTCAAGTTTTGAACATAAAATATTTCGTACAGTTTTTGGTCAGATGAGATAAGAAATTAATTGCTATTTATTTCTTTAAGTACGTAGAGGTCAAATATAACCAGTTTTGCCTAAGCCTTTATCATATTGTGGAAAATCTTGCTATATTAATTTGATGATGAAAAATTATGTTTTTTCCTTGAAGTCTTCTTTGATGCTTACCTAAGTTCCCATTGAGGGTAGGTGTATATCAGGATATAAGCTATGCTGACATTGATCGTCTGGATATTTAGCATTTTGGACACATGGCAGTCTAGTGACGGGTTTTAGTTTTCATTTTTCGTTCATGTGATTTGACCTTTTGTGTACAATTTATAGGAAGCACTTAGGGATTACATTTTGGGAGAATTCTTAAATTTTAGTCAAATAAGACGCCTTTGTCAGAATTTTTATTTTATTTTATTCTTTCACTTTTTTCCCCCAAAGCCCCAGTAGATAGTTGTATGTCATAGATGCACATCCTTCTAGTTGCTGTACGTGGGACGTGGCCTCAGCATGGCCAGAGAAGTGGTGCGTCGGTGCGCGCCGGGATCTGAACCAGGGCTGCCAGCAGCGGAGCGCGTGCACTTAACCGCTAAGCCACCGGGCCGGCCCTGTCAGAATTTTAAAAACATCTTGAATTATTTTTCTTTACCTGCCTGTTAAATTTTATTCACCTGTTTTTGTGTCTTTGTTTATATTCACAAATAAAAGTAAGCTTTAATAGCTACCTGACTTCCCAGATTTTAATATTTCACAACTGCTTCTAGGGCCTAGGTAGTGGATTTTACTGTTTCCAAGTCCTCCCGTGGATCTTTGAGCTTACACAATGAAATATACAAATAGTGTTTGTCTTTTATCAGGACACTTCAGAAAAATGTTTGAGAAGCTGAGTATCATAAAGCCACTAATATTTTCACCTAAGAACAGTATTACAGTTGGTCAGGAACTCAATATCAAACACATTATATTAAGCAGTAATAATATTTTGAAAAAGATCACATGCAGAACCTCAGGGAATTAAAAATTATAAATATATTCTTCAAGACATAGAAGGATTATTCAGGTACTTGATATTATCTATTTTTCGGTGTCCCAAACATTATGCATTTTCATTCAAATGTCCCAATTTTTTCCTTAGCTACTTTCCAACTATATGATTATTTATGTGATAGTTTGTGTTAATCCAACTCACTGTGTAAAGTTTAAATTTAAAAAAATTTTTAATGTATTGATTTATAATCTGCACTTGATAATGCAGGTATCTGAATCTTTGCAGTCCTGTCAGTGCTCTCTATTGCTTCCACTGCTGCTCAGTCATGATGATTTGTTTCCTCATATGCTTGGTTAATTTTGAATGACCTGCTTGTTTTCCTAAATTATTTGAATTTTTAGGATCAAAATGTCTTTCTTAGATTTGTTTTGTTTCTGCCAGGTGCCTAGGGTCATTACCAGTGCAAGACCATTTTAAAATAGTTCAAGGAAGGTAGAAAAAATCCAAATATTCAATAACGAATGAATGGGTAAACTAAATGTACTAAATTCATGCAATGGAATATTATTCAGCCATCAAAAGAGATGAAGTACTGATACATCCTACAACATGGATGAACCTTGAAAATATTATGGTAAGTGAAGGAAATCGAACACAAAAGACCACATATTATGTGATTCCATTCGTATGAAATACCCAGAATAAGCAAATCCATAAAGATAAAAAGCAGATTAATGATTGCTAGGGGCTTGGAGGAAGGGAGACTGGGGAGCAACTGTTTACTGGGTATGGGGTTTTTATTTGGGGTGATAAAATGTTTTGGAACTAGATAGTGGTAATGGTTGCATAACATTGTGAATGTACTTAATGCCACTCAACTGTACACTTTAAAATAGTTATAATAGTAAATTTTTATGTTCTATGTATTTTGCCACAATAATAATAATAACATTTCAAGAAGGGGCAAGAAGGTTTTTGGACCACCCGGGTGTTGTTACTTTGTCTTGAATATCCTTGCAAGGGCTAGGGTTATATTGCCGTTATAATTTCTCAAGATGTTTTTATGTCCCTGCTCTGCTCAGCAGCAAGATAACTTCCTGTAAGGCCTTTGGGCTTGGGAGAGATGTGGTGAGTCCACCTTTGATTTGTCCATACCCAGAGGATGAAGCCCTGCTGGATCCCAATGGTACGGAGGTAGGCTGTCTTCTTAGACTTCCTGCCGTGGGTGGGCCCAGGGCTTTGACTTCTCTGGATCCAGTGAAATCTCCAAACTCAAAGTTCAAGTCCTCCTGGCTATGCAAGTACTCTGAGAGCCCCCTCTATCTGGGTTCCCACTTCCACTCAGATATTGTTGTGATAATTCCTTACTACCTAGTCAGCGAGTCCATGTGTCTAAGAAGATGTCTTAAAATTTATGTCAGTGTTTTCAGTTGTTTTCTGCAGGAGGATGGGTTTCAATGATCTCACCCATCAATATTATTGGACATCAAGATGTGCAAAAACTTTATTCTCGCAATTCTCTATTAATGCAGTTTGATTGTCTCCACATTCTACTCTCTCTTTACTCTTTCTACTCCCACTGGGGACATTCTTTCAATCTTTTGAGTTCAGTTGCCTGAGAAGAGGAATCTGATTGTCTCCATTCACCTTTCCTCCTAAGGCTGTGACATATGTCACTGGCTACCCAGAGATAGCCTGAACTAGAACAGCGTCTGCTCTGTCAATGAGCAGTCGGTTTACCAGCAGCCTTTCCTTTCAAAAGAGACCTTGAGAAGGACAGGGATCATGATTGGATATGTTCAATGCACATTCCAAAGCACATTCCTAGGCTTTCTTTTATCTACCTTCTGGATCTTGTGTAGATATTGTCCCAGTCTTAGAGTTGGGGGTGAACTAGGCTTGGAGAAGGTTAATTCATTGTCCCACTTCACAACACATGAAAGAAAGAACCAGCCGTAAACCCCAGTGTGCCTGTTTCTTGGAGCCCTTGTTCTTAAGTCTTGGCTATGCCACTTACATTTGAAAGAGGTCTAGACGAATGAATTGAAGTTGACTACAAGCCAGGAAGAAAGGGAACAGCATATTTTCTGGGAACATTGAAAAGTCCGTTGTATCTCCCCTGCGTTAACACGTTAGGACTGTGAAAGAGAGGAGAGGAAATAAAACTGACAGTGTGAAGAGTTACTGAATTTTAGAATTCTTTTGTCAATTTCTCCAATTTCCCTTATACATTTGATTATATTTGTATTAGACTTAAAATGAAGAAATGGGCATTTTTGTAATTTTTAAGGCTTTTCTTCTAGGCTCTCTCTAATTCAAGTGCAAAACATATATAGTACTTGTATAGGACATGTATATATATAAATATGTATTCAGTAATTATGTAGTATTTCATATTTGATATATACGTTTCATTCAGATACTATATATTCTTGATCAATTATCTCTTCCAGTGTTTTATATTTTTGGTGAATAGGCTTTTTTTAAAAATTATATTTCTTCCTTTTTATGTATGATAGCTAAAGAGAAAAGTGAGTAACATGTCTCCTCCCAGCTGGCATAAATGATGTTCACTTGAGTGGCACCTGTATGGTTTTGAGGGCACTGAATTAGCTCTCAGTTGTTTTCAGGGAGTTGCCGATAGGTATTGCTTACTCAAATGAAGGCTAGGTGGCTGGATATTAACCCTCCTCCTGAGTGACTGTCCCTTTCACCGCAACTCTGGCCCTTACTCAGCATCTGTCTTCCCCATGCCCTGCAACTGAGGAAATGTTGTGTATTCTCAGGAGTGAGATGGGAATTTTCGTTTTTACTCACTCACATTCTCCCAAGTCTCTTAGCTGTGCACATGGGTCTTTCCCATTAACCTGAGGATTAAGCTTTCAAAATCTCAAATCCAAAAATTATCTCCTTTGTTCATTCTGATTTTTTTAGGTGTCATTTCTTCTATAACACAATAAAATACAGATTGTTTAGAAAACAAAAGGAAGAAGACCCACACAATAGAAGAAAATACCAGGGAAAATGGGACAATAATATTTTTTAAGTATTATTTAGACCAATAACCAGGAAAGGAAATGCGGTAGGCAAATTCATTAAGTAAGACTTTGTTTATTCTTCTACTGCCAATGAAGATATTCCTATGATTATAGTCATTATTCTCTTATAGTACATGAATTATACAAATACATCCCTACTTCACATCAGCCTTTCATACATGCAAAAAAGTTGAGCCACATCCTCTGTGTGCTAACACCTATGAACAACAATCGAGTTTTCCCTTATTCAGATTAACAGATTACCTTTCATAGTAGAAGTATAAAAAGAATCCAGCTTCATGAACTTGCTCAATGGCCCTCTCTACCAAGGACACGTGAACCCTCACACTTAAGTGGCGAGCCTTTGTTCAAAACTTACAAGCACCAACGTAGATGCTAAAAAGATCTTATTCCTGTTTCCCAAAGGACTCATATACTCACTGAAATAATAAGACTTCCAAACTCTAACTTCTCATACTTAGAATTCCAAAGAGATCAATGTGGGTGCCAGTATGCCAGGGCAAGTTCTTGGAGAGATGATGCTGGGGTTTCGATAGAGTGGGAAGGAAACAACACATTCAAAGACATGTTGTAGGAAAGGGCTTCTGGCCTGGGACACTTGGAGCATGGTGTTTCCTTTGAGAAAGATGAAGAAAGATAGGAGTGGGGGATGTGGAGATGCTAATTTGGATGTGAGATAAGACATGGAACTATGAACATAAGGCAGCCGTTCTGAATGCATAGTGATGACCTAAAATCTTCTTGAAGAGAGTAGACATACGTAACTGGGATGAAGCACTTCAAGATTTAGAAATAGATTAATATGCTAGTGGACTAAGTGAATGAGGGAAGGAGGATAGAGAAAGAAAAGCAGAACAAGTTATTCACCCAAGATAAGGGGGCAAGCGGAAGAACAAGTAGATAAGAAAAAAGTGATAAGCTTAGTGAAATAAGTGCAGATTCAGCCAAATGCTGCTTCCTATGTTATGTTATAATATTTTATTTCCCCAATTAGATAGCAGTTTTCAAAAAACACCATTGAACACGTTCTATTTCAGAATAAAAGCATTAGTTCTTTTTTTTTTTTTTTTCATGAGGAAGATCAGCCCTGAGCTGACATCCATGCCAATCCTCCTCTTTTTGCTGAGGAAGACTGGCCCTGGGCCAACATCCATACCCATCCTCTTCCACTCTATGTGGGATGCTGCCACAGCATGGCCCCACAAGCGGCGCATCAGTGCGCGCTGGGGATCAGAACGTGGGCCACCAGCAGCGGAGCACGCTCACTTAACCGCTATGCCATGGGCCGGCCCCCAAAGCATTAGTTCTTATTTATTGAGCAGCTACTATGTGCCAGGCACCACTCTGGAAAGTTTATAAATATCTAATGAAATCAAATCTGCAAAGTATGTATTGTTATCTCCATTTTACAATCATGGAAACTGCTCAGTGAGATTAAACCTATTCTCTAAGCTCCTCCAGCACGTACAAGTCAGAGCTAGAATTGGAATTCATGTCCATCTGACTGAGTCGGTGTTCATTTCTCACCTTCTTGCTGGGTGTTCTGAGTGTGGTGCTCTGTGAAGACTGGGGAGTGGCTTGACCCGAGAGGCAGAAAGGAAGTCACCACAGCTTCTGCTTTTAGCAACTGTAGTCTACTCTTGCGGATGCACCTGGCCAGCACAGCTGTGCACATAATAAGTTGCTTTCTCTCTGGAATCACTCTGCAGAGGAAGGCATCAGAGATATCCTCAGGGTGCAGTATGTGAGCAATGCCATTCTGAATCTGATCCCTACATACTCGCTCTATGGTCTGTGAACAGGTAAAACAAGTTCTATGAAGAGTTGGCAACATGTAGGATACCAGAAACCTTCATAAAAAAGAATTTCAGAGGTGTGGGGAATAGGATATGGGATGTAAGTAGTTAAAGAGTGAGAGAGAAGCGAGTTGGTAAAGTCAGAATATGTAGATAATAATAGTAATTCCCACATATGGTAATCATGAGGATTAACGGAATACGTGCAAGAAAAAGACGGTAGCTGGCACGTAATACGTGCTCAGTAAATGAGAGCTATTCTTATCATTTCATTAGAAGTTTGAATGAAAAAAAGAATTTCGCTCTATTCTGGAGAAAAGCCCAAAGTAGAATTTATGATTTCACTATTTGTAATTCCAATATTTACAGTTGACATTTGAGATTTTAATATTCAAAACATATAAGCGTCGCAACATGCTTTGTTAGATAACTATTTTGGTATTGAATTACATCTCAACCATAATTTCTATGTTTATCTCCTTCCTTCCACACCCTCCTCATTTTCTAGTTTTACTTTTTTCAGTCTCTAAAGTCCGATTTCCCCAAGTTTCCTTTTTTGCCTCCTTCCCCAAATATTCTCAAGCCCTTCGTAAGAGTCCTTCTTTCTAGTTGTCCCTGACTCTTACTTTCTTTTCCTGTTATTCTAATTCACAATTCCAGGCAGGATTACTGAGCATGGAGTAGTTAGTCCATTCACTCAATCATGTACTCATTCATTCATTCGTTTCATCATTCAAAAAATGTTTCTAAATGCCTGCTGTCCTCCAGGCACCGTAGTAAGCTTTGAGCTATAATGGTGAGGTTGCCCTACCAGAATTTCTGAAGTTTATATTCCCCTGGGGCAGAAAATTATATAATGACACGGGCAAATAACTATAAGTGGTGGTACACACTAAAAAGTAAAAATAAAGGGAGCTCTTAGAGCAATGTTTGGGAAATGTGGGGAGGTTTTCCTGAGGAAGTTTTGGTGAACTCTGAATGAACTTCGGGTACCCAAAGGTCCCACCTAAGGGATGAATACTGTGGAAAGCATTTTATTCTTGTACTTTTGCCACTGAGCTTTCTAGCCTATCTTATTCCTTAACTCTTCTGCAGCCCCCCAAATTCACCCAAACATCTATCTTTATGCATCCACAGATTACCTTAGTTGAATAGTCTGTTTCTATAACTTTCCAACATTTCAGCTACACCTATTTTTCTTTTCCCCTACTGAAGATTAATATTCTGCAATCTTTTCTTCTCAACATTCTGTAAACTATAAGTTACATTTTTCTTTGCTTTTGTGTCTTTTATTTAAGAAATGATTATGCATCTTGTTTTCCACTCACCTCATTTCTCCTTATTATTCTTTTCTGGCTCAGTGCATTTACTTGCCAGCTGTTTCCCTTTGAATTTTTTGGCTTTCTTTGTACTTTTACTCCACCCATCAACCAGTATAATAATATATCCTATTGCAGTAAATGTGTCAGATCATGTATAGCTGTTAATTCCTTAATTTCCATAAGGGTGGGTCTTTCAAAATATTCTCTGTGATTTTTCTTTATTTGCCTTTGTGAAATTAAATCATTTCAGTTTGCTAAACCAGCTAATAATGATTAATACAAATATCAAATCACCAAATCTAATGAACATGCCTTTTTTCCACAAAATCAAAGCTCACATGTAGTTGAAGAGTGTAAAGACTGGCATTAGGGCTCATTGAAGGCACAAAAAGTTTTTAACCATCTCAAAGAAAGCATCAGTATTCATTGTCAGTGCGGTGCCTTATGAATCCTTATGTTTATAACACTTCTCCACTGGAATAAATCTTATAGCTGATTATCACAGCAGTTGGCCTGGTGCCAAAAGCAATTCTGGGAACAGTATTCAATCAACGTGTAAACTAGTGAAATGCCAGGAACTTTTGGAAGACCAAGAAGGGTGATTAGTTATTGAAGAATAAACAATAGTAAAACACTGAGCATACTCTCTCAAACAGTGCAGAAAAGAATTTTCCATGAGTTAATATGAATATAGACCTGGTTATATTTTAGAATGTGGGTTCCAGTAGATGATTTATATTTTGTTATATTGTTGAAGAACATTTAACTAGTACAAAGTATGTCATTTAGAGTTTAAAGGAAATAAACACTCCTATTATTCAAAGTAATGTTTAGAATACCACCATCAGCATATACTTTTATTTATAATTTAATAAGAAACTTGATATAGAAAAATAAAAACAGTAATAAATCAATGAAAGTAGAACCACAGGAGCTGAAAACCTAGAATTGTGACTATTAACCTCAGGCTAAACAGGATGTTAAGATGACACGTCGTAGTTTCTTTAACAGAGAAAGAGCCGTCGGTGTATGGAGTATATACGTGGACCACATCATCCAATGTGCTGGAATATATTCCATTTGTATTTTAGAATATTTTAAAATTCTAATGAAACTCTTAATGGAAAAAAATCACTGCATCAAGGCACAGGTTCTTATTGTTCTGAAAGCTAGGCTGGAAGAGGGAAACATCTATATTGGGAGAGAGGAAGGGGGCACTTGCCCAACAAGCTATTCAGCCGAATTTATTTGATGGGCAAAATCAACTTACTGACAATGAAAGAAAGCATACATCTTTCTATTTATGACCAATTGAAAATACTTTATTATTATTATGATTTGCCATTTTGAAAATTATGTTAGCATGTATAGCTTCACATTTAGGGTTTTAGAAGGAAATTGTCATTTTTATTCTATCTTTATATTGCAGCTCTGCTTATAAAGTACATATACTTTATGTGGGCCAGGACCGATCTACTCGTTTGTAATCTTTAAAGTGTACGTGCAAAGTTCCAAACAATGACTTAACTTAGTACAACCAATTTAAAAAATAAGGATGGCAGAAATTAACCAATCATCCCATTTTTTATTATATTCTATTTTTAAAGCTTAATTTTCAATTAGAGATATGTACAGCACGCGTCCATGTGCGCGCACACACACACAAAGAAAGAAACATAGACAGCCTTCGTTACTGTCAAAGCAAGTATTTTACCTGTTTTTACTTAAGGGTTCATTTAGCAAAATAAGATATAAATCTCCTTTTAAAATAAAAACATGTGTCTAAGAAACATGAACTGTGCCAATACATGACAAAAATCAAGCTGAGATTATTTAAAACTGCATGTAAATGAACTTCAGTGATATATATCATGGTGAGGTTTATGCACCACCATACATAATTCTGGAAAAGGTACAAAAGCAATATTTATGTACAGTAATATTTTAGGAACCAGCATATTAACTCAAAATTACAAAATGGATTTACGGCTAAGACTATGCAAAATGTTTTCTGACTTTCTAGGATTTGGGTATTGTCCTATTAGATGAATTTGTTAATTTCTAAAATTTCCCATCATTTGTCAATTTTTCTTGAATCAGTTATACATGTCAAGTGTATGTCAGGTGTTCTGAGGGGGAAGAGAATTCAACCAGCATATGTTCGCTCATTGACACATACATAAAAGAGAATATCTTCATATGTTTTGATAGGAAGGGTTCAAATCACTTGTCCTAAGGCAGTACTCGTAGTACCCCTTTGATCAGCTTTACGGTGGTTAGACTGTTTTCCCTGCAGAAATTACCACATGACCCCAAAGGACAAGAGAAATATTATGTGAGAAAATTGGAAAACATCCGATTGGCATGTTTCAGCAAGTGGACCAGAATGAATTGTATTCAACCTGATTTCAACTCCTTAAGGTAATACATTGAATACCGCAGTGTGTCGAGAGAAGCCAACAGAGAAAACCCACATACATCAAAAAAATTGCTGTACTGCAACAACATTCATAGACCTTTAATTGTGATATCTTTTCTGTAAAAAGTTGTAGTTGCTTACCTTCCTCACAATTATTAGCATTTGCAGGGTGTTTTATGATTTACATACTCTTATTTAACTCACTCAAAAACCGAAGGCTGATATTCTTATCCCCTTTTTACAGATACAAAACTAAATGTTCATTTAGGAATCATGATGTTTTTAAAACCACAAAGGAAGTAAGTTACAAAGCTGGGGCACAGATTAAAATCATTCAAATATACTATGCTGTTCACATTAAAAGTATTCCATCTACGAGAAAACAGTTTGGTGGTTACCACGGGGAAGGGGGTTGAGCGTGGGCACAAGGGGTGAAGGGGTGTATTTATATGGTGACTGACAAATAATAATGTGCAACTGAAATTTCACAATATTATAAACGATTATGACCTCAATAAAAAAAATATTTCATCTATTGTTTTTAGGAAAATATTTTAGTGGGAATTTTAGGATTAATAATTATAGCAGTAGTGATGATAATAACAGTAATAAAAGATAACACAGTAACTGCATTTATTGATCATTTTTCGTGGAGTATTGTATAGGTTATAATCTCCATTTTTACACATGAAGACCTCAGCCCGCAGAGAGCAAACACTTTGCCTGAGTAGTGGAGCCAGGATTCAAACTCAGAACTTCTGATGCAAAAATCTGCACTCTGAGCAAAGCAAAAGTTACATATGGGTAACACATGCACATACAGTTTTGGGGGTAAATTTTTAGAAAACTGTAATTTTTAAAGAGTTTTGTGTTTTACCACATTTGACATTAAATGTCTCTTTTCCTGAAAAATAATTTTCTGTATTTTTTATCTATTTGAATAACTTAGAGAGTACCGGAAAATATAGGACTACATTCGGTTTTTTGTGCCCTGACAGCTTTCACGATATTTATTTGTTGAAAAGATAATATAATAATATTTTCAATCTTCTTAGAATATGGAAAATTTTTATCATAGCCTTTCACATTTAAAAATTAAGATTAGTTGTCAGCTACAACATATTCTGTAATTTCAAAAAATTTCAAAAAACCTGGAGCAATGCAGAATACTGAATATTGATGCTTTCTATTGACCCATTGTCACTGGTTCAGAAAGTAAAAAGAGACAAGACCACAGCTTCTACTTACTGTCACCTCTTAACTCAATATTTGGTCAGGAGTTAATTTACCCTTTGTCACTTTAGATACATACACTTTAGTTTTTCCTAATGAATATTACTTTAACATGTTCTGTTATTTCTAATAGAAAATAGGTCTTTATATTGGGAATATTTATTCTGTTATTGAATTGCTACCATCATTGTACTGTGAAGATTATTAACCTCTTTATGTTTAACCACTATAGACAAAACTTACTTTATAACATAAAAGAAGCAATTTTAAAAATGTTTATTGAGACACATTATTCCCCCTCTAGTTGCCTGCCAAAGGCAGAACTCACAGCCTTTTTCCCCTACAGGTGTACATGTTATAGTTTTTGTTGTTGTTTTTAGAACTATTTGGAAGAAAAAACCTTATTATATTTGTAATCTCATATTATTGGAAAACAGGAAATAAATTTTCATGCCCTATCATTTCAAAGAGTTTTTTATATTTTAAAGTATTACTTTGGTTTGAGTTACTTCTTTTGGGAGCACCTAAAATGTTTATTTCCAAGCATGAATGAAGCTCAATTTTACAAATGAGAAAATGAGATTGGGGAGAGTGAAAGCAGAATGACTGGAAGTAAATGCTCAATTCAATTTTGTTTTTAAGTTCAACCCGTTAGAATGCAACTTCACAGTGGCTCTTCTTATAGTACTGCAGTCATCTGACTTCTAACTAAGACACAAAGCTTAAAACTTATTTGTGCAACCCCCCTTTGTTTACATCAAATCTCTTAGCCAGTTAGTTTGACTCTGTAAATTGCCCTAGATCTTTTATTTCGTTATAAGCACCTATCACTGAGGCATGAATCTTGTAAAACTTAGCATTGTCTTGTTGCTCCGAAGATGATTTCACAAGGTAGACAATGCCAATCTCTCTGTTACTAGAGGATTTTAGCCCTTTCTTAAAAAGGGTGCTGTGTTTACTAAATATTATTAATTGTGCACAGGTTTTATATGGACGAGCCTTTTGTAAAAATCGTATTACTGCCAGGATTTTTTAAATCTTCTGCTAAAAATCTTATTTTCCTGAATTGTATCAGTTTATCTCTGATTTTATCAACATACAGGGATCTAAATTATGTTGTCTAATCTTGTTTAAAAATGTTTGTTGACATTGTAGTCACCCCCAAATGATGGCACTTAAGAAGTTTGTGCTATGTCTTATATACGTGGATCAGGTTGTCATTTAAATCTTTGAAATCCTCGTCATTTTTTATATTTTCCTCTTGTTAAATGCTTTTGTTAGGAGGGGGTTGCTTGAGAAAGTACAAATGATAATAATTAACTATGGATTTTTAGAGATTTTTTATCTATTGCCTCAGATATCAATATTTGAAAAATTACATTTGATAATAAGCTGGAGTATAGAGGAAACTGCAACATCTGATTTGGAGTTTGCCTAAATTCCAGTGTAAAACTCTTTCTATGAAAATTGAAGCACTTTTTATATCGCTGAGCATGAAATTACTTCACAGGGGTTTTTTTGTTTGTTTTTCTTTTCTTTTCTTTTCTTTTCTTACCTCTTTAAATATTTCAATCTGGTGGAAGTGGAGATGGTGACCTCATTTTCAGGGTTATAGAAAGAAGTGCAGATACTTGAACCTGACCCATGCAGTGTAGCATATGCCTAACGAAAGATGACGTGACAATATATTATAAATTATATTGTCTAGATGCTTTTAGAAAAGCTTTTCTCAAAAACCAGCATTCCCTTGCACTCAGTAGATTCTCAGTTATATTTTTTTGTATGAGTTATAAAATAATTAATTAATGTGGCTTTAGGACAGGTGAGATTCTGAAGCTACATAAGCATTAATTCAGTGAAATACATATCAGGTTTAGAAAGTGTTCAACTTCTTTATCCAGGTCTAGGGTACAGAGTATAAAATTCTGTGGTGTTTATCATACCATTCAGGATAACCATATTTACTACATAAGTCTTAGGCAGAATTGTTCCATAAAAGTCATAAAATTCAACCTTTCACTGAAGTTTTTTTCCTACAATATTTGTGATAACTATAACTTTGACCAATCCATCCAAGATAAGCACTTCAGATATGTGTAAAGCAAATTATCTCCCTCTCCCATATCATGGCATTTAAAATGTCCATAAACAGCTCTTCTCCTGTCTCCTCTCACTGAATTGATTCTACAGGGAAAATCTGGTTCTTCTGACTGTTTTTATTCCCATTGGGGGATTTATCAAATTACTATATATTTATTCTTTATATATGAGAATATTGACTTATCAAAAATAAAGGTGCGCCGTTGCCTCTGTCCAGTTTCACACAGTTATACAGGCAGAGATTAGAACAGGCGTTACAACATTCTGTCACTGGCACCGAGCCCAGTAATCAGCAGATATAGGGTCATTGAAAAGAATCAGCAACGCATGTATCAGACTTTAAAAATAATACAAAGGTAGGAAGAAAAATAGATAAACCCAGAAAGCTGAAAATTTAAAAGGAAAACTATTTAAGTGTTATCGTTGGATGAAAGTAGAGAGGAGAGTTACCCTGTTTGCTCTGTGCAGGTCAGACACTTCCTGAAGCATCCACAGTTCATCAGAGTCCTTCCAACTTGAGCATAAACAAAAGGAGAATGACCAAGACGGTGAGGATCCTTGAAAGCTTCTAATTTGAGGAATGACTGAAGACATTGGGATGTTTAGCTTGAAGAACTGTAGGAATTTGAATGCTGTCTTCCAATAACAATTGGCATTATAAAAGTGCACTCGGGCACTCTTATTAGCCCCCACCTTGCAGATGAGAAAACTGCAGCACAGAGAGATTAAGTTACTTGCCAAGGTCACACAGCTAGTACTATAGTACCTTTTCCTTTTTTTGGATTGGCACCTTAGAGGAAAAATTGCTAAGCAGCAATTTTCTCACAAAAAATGAAGAAATGAAATTTTTTGCGAATCTGTGCCCCAACACACTTGGCTCCGTTCACGTGGCTCGTGGTCTTTCCTTCAAGCACCACCTACAGAACTTGACCTTATTTTACTTTGTTTTTAAACTTGTAACTCATGCGTGAATTCTTCTCAATAAATATTTGTGAAATCGCTCATGTTTTTGTGGCCTTCTGTAGTTAGAGTTTACTTTAAAGATGTGTTTTTCTGAACGAGAAAATAACATAGTAATTTTACACATATAAATAGCCTTTGCATGTACGGCCTCGACTGCCTACACCCTGTTTTGAGGAGACGAGTTAGGGCAGAGGAGAATTTAACAAGGTAATGAAAGCAGCATTGCCCTGTTCAAAGAGCAGTTAGGAGGCCAGAAGCCCTGGCTCTGGGTAATTCTGAGCTTCACCAAAAACAGTTCTTGAATCACCAAGCTACTCTTGCCCCGAGAAAGACCACATTTAGTCAATCCAAGTAAATCCCTATTCATTGTGCTGCCATGGCTGAAAAAAAAAGGAAAAAGAAAAGTAACGGTCTTTCTGCTCCAGAGAACATTAATTATTTATCCCGATACAAACATAATTACCTGGCAGTTCATGGAAAACAAAAACGGGGCATTAGAACGAATGAAATAATTAAAATATATTGATAATGAGCGCACACTGCTATATTGACCCAACGATGGTTAAGATATCAAAGATGCACGCTGCAAAGGGGTATTATTTTGTAATTAAAAAGAAGTGTAGAAAAAGAAACTGACGACGTGATAATTATACAGTACATTCAGTGTAGTTGTCAGTGGAAATGCCATTTAAGGAAAATAATACCATGTAAAAAGAAGTTAATGTGGAAAAAAACTGAAAAGGAGCTTACTGTTGATACATGTAGGATCAATTATACATGTCTGGAAGGCAATCGTTATTTATGATGGATTTTTAAATACTAGGCACTGGAAATATTAGTTTCGTGATCAACATCTTGTTTTCATTGGAGGTGGAAGGTTCATCATTTCTCATATTTATCATCACCGACCTTTTCTTACCAGACACTTGTCTATGGAAAATATGTTATCACTCATGATCACAAAGTGTATTTTTTCTTAGTTCTTACATTTGATCTCATTTGAGAGTGATATTCCCTCATTAATAGTAGATATGTCATTGCTCTCATCAAGCTGAGGAACATAGTACTGTTTATATTGTTAAGGATGTAAATGCTTGATTTGATCAGCTCAGTGGGGAAAAAATAACGCAAGGCCACTCTCGGCATCCATCAAGGCAAAAAGTCTTTTACTCTTTCAGCTTTCTTCCAGCTGGGTGGGCATCCTCTTCATGGAAAGTAATTGCTACAAATTCAAAAAGAATGAGTGGTTTGGACCAATGTATGTCTAGTCTATTTGATGATTTTGAGATTAAGCCAAAATATTTTTATTGAGGAAAAATATGAAGAATTATAAGCAGCTGGCCACGTATGCTGACAGTCCTAACTGATCATTTGACACGGTGTTAAAATGATGAAATTTGATTGGAGCATTCCAGGAATTCAGTAATAATTTTGCACAGTCTGATATTCATATTTATTACTGGCTTTACATCAAGGCACAATAGAAAGATAAACTTGTACTCTGTTTAAATAGAAAATGCATTTTAAGCTATCCCACGTATGGATGAGTAAAGCCTTCACTATTTAGGAATGGAGAGTCAGAGCATCTCTGGTTATAAGACGGACATCATGGAAGGCAGGCTATTTTTAGAGGTGGAATTAAGGTCATCTGTAGACTGGTAGGATTTAATTCAGTCAGCCTAGGTCCTACTGTTTTGAGGATTTAAATGGCATATCTTCCAAATCAAGTCAATTCAGTAAATATTTGAATGCTTCCTGTGTGACACCCCATTGGGGTGCCAAGAGGGTATAGGACAGGAATGACAAGTACGCAGTGTGAAACCAGCACCCTCCCTCTAGCATCCTCCCACACTTGGTACAACCAGTTAGTTCCTTCTTATGCTTTCAGTTCTCTGACAAATGTCACCACCGTGTAGAGGACTTCCCTTCCGCTCTGTAAATGACAGGGCTGCTCACCCTTCCTTTCCTCAGGAAAGGTGCACCTTTCCCCCGCAATTGTGACATTGTTTTTTGAGTGTTCATTAGATATTTAGTTGCTTGTTCATTGACTGTCTGCCCTCATAGGCTACAGATTCCACAAGGGCAGCCCTGTTTCAACCCCTACTCTGAGCACCTGGCACAGAGTTAGTGATCAATAAATATTTATTAAGAAAGGAAAGGAAGAGAGGAAGGGAGGGAGAAAGAGAGAGAGGGAGGGGTTCATAAAGTCAGGGAGATCACCTAGGCCATTATTTCAGTATCTAGGAAGCAAATTATGACAGTTTCCAAAAGCACCTTATTGGGAGGAAAAAGATTTCCTAAACCATCCCTTGCCAAATTTCATAAAATTCTGTCAAAAATATAACTCAGCATATCTCATATCTACTTATATTCTTGCCCAAAGATGCCAAAATTCCTATTAATAAGACAACAAATGCCTTTCTTGGGAGAAATGCCTTTATTATGCTTTTCATCACATTTTTCTGATTATTAAAGTAATATATGTTCAATGTAAAACATTTGGGAAATACGTAAAAATAAGAAGATGAAAATTAAAATAATCCATAAACCTACCACCCCAAAATAGTTATTTTTAGTACATTGGCATGTATTTTTCCAGGTCTTTTTTCTATGCCTATCTATGTCATGTTTCAAGTTGAGATTGTGTAGTATATATGTAATTTCTTATTTTGATTTTTTCTGCTTAACATAATGACACAATTTTTCCATGTCAATAGTTACTTAATCAGTCCTCTGTTATTAGATATTAGTATTATTTCCATTTTTTTCACTATTATAAATAATGCGAGAAGAACCTATTCTAGTAGTAATATAGAATATGATAAAAATATTTCCAACGCATTTTGGCTCCTACTATTACGTGTGCATACACCAGGTAGAAGTGAATATACATCTCTCAACTTTGAAAATGAAGTATCAATAAAAAGAAGTTAATAACGAAAACTATAAAAGTTTTACCTAACATAACATGTTTTCTCAAATGTAAAACATAATTTACATTTGGTCTCTTCTAATACTCCTAACTGTATCATTTCATTCAAACAATGCAACTCAATATTTAGAGAAAAGCAGTGTTGGTGTGTGATTTGAAGATACAACTTTATCTTCATTTTGATTATTTTTCTGTGTTTTTAGTTGAAGTTTTTTTGTGAGGAACAACTAGAGAAGTGCAGACATGAGATGTGACTGAGTCCTTCCAATAATATAGAAACAGACTCCAAAAAGTGTCCCTCCAGAAGAATTATTCCAGAGGTTCTCTGATTCATCTGCCTTCCCCTAGTCAGACATAACACCTGAACATCATACTCTCGAATGAATATTTTTTTTCTTTTGCAAATCTTTACCAAAGTAGACTCTGTAGCCTGAGTTGATAAGCCACGATGAAGATTATTAAATAAGTTGCGAGTTTATAAATGCTGTAAAAGCATCTTTGAAATGCACAAACCAGAAAGCTCGTGTGTGAAATAGAAATTGAAGCTAGGGCAAAAAATTCTCCAAGCACTGGGTAACATTTTTGACCCCAGCTGGGCAAATATAACAAGAATTTGCTTGCAGTGTTCATGGAGAATAAAATATGAATAGTTTATATTATACCAGGGTACCGTAGCTAGGTTTCTCCGATCGTGACTCTCATATGCATTGCAGCTGTGTAACAAAGACAGGTACAAATAAACCCGGTCATGCATGTGTATAGCTTCCTTGTTCTGTTGATTCGGGTGATCTCGGGGGCCCCGCAAGCCTTCGGAAGCTGCAGCATCCTGCTTTGACTTAAAGTCAACGTTTCTTCAGGTCATGAGTAACAGGCGATGCTCGTCCTTGGAATTTGTCTGATTCCTAAGAAAGAACAATTTTTGCGAACGCCAAAAGATCAACAACTCAGTGATGAATAGGGAAACCAGATTTGAAAAGCAACGAAAGCTCACCAGGGTTTCAAAGTCCTGTACGTGTTTCTCCACCAATGCTCAGTAAAAATCTCTATCCGTGTACCCATCTCCATTTCATGTGTAACAGGAGAAATTAAAAGACGTTATGTGGGAAATAATTTTTTTTATTATAACAACGTTATCCCCCTCATGGTCATTATTGGAAAGTGGAACGTTAATTATTTAAACCCTTAACCCCAAACTTTGTGCTTTAGTTGTAATAATTAATTTCAGTTAAACATCACACATAAAGCATAGAGGCAAAAAAAAAAAGGCAACTGAATAATCACAGTCATATTTAGTTTCCTAAATACCTCAGTAACCTAATTAGTTTTTCATTATTGCATTCCGTGGAATCTTTTTAAAAGACTAGAAACGTCCTTATCTCTGTAGAGTTACATGTTGATTGCCGAAGGTGATTTTTCCGACGAATCCCGCACATTAGCGGGAAACAATTTGTCTTTGTGTCAGAAGGAACCCCTTGAACAACTTGAGGTGAGGCCAGAGAACAGCAGCACATGTTTGCCTGAAGTCTTACCTGGAGATATGGCCGGGCTTATGTTACACAGGCTTCAGCTGTATAAATACATCGTGCCATCTGCACATGGCAGGGGAATTGAGCCGGGAGAAGCTCAAGACCTGTGTCAGTGTTTTCACAGAAGGACTGTTTATGAACAGATGTTATGTGGTGTTTTTCACAGAAAATGGACTCTAGAGAGAGAAAATGTCTATCAATTACTGAGGTATTATGTATAACAGCAATTTTTAACCTTGAGAATGATGCTTTTAAAGTTCTCGGTAAAATATTTTCTACTGTGACCACTTTCTTTCTCTCAAGCAAGACGCAACCTCGTGTCCTGTGCAAACCACCCGCAGTAACGGTCTTTTTAGACCTTAGTTTGGCGAGATTGTGTTCTCTCTGAAACAAGATAGACTGGATGCTAAGACGCTTTCATGATTGGAAAACCTGTCCGTCTGTGTACAAACTGCCGTTGTCATCTTTTTTTCTTTTCTGATAGAAAAAGATGAAAATAAAACTGTAGAATTGAATGGAAATTTAGGTTTTTGTTTTTTCAAGTTTTCTCAGTGTTTTCCATGCTTTTGTAAGAAGAGATTTAAATTATGCTAAACGTTAACTATGCCCTGGACAGTTAAGCATTCAGAGTTCTACAAAATAAATTTATTTTCTATAACGTGCTTCCTGGCTTACATCTAAGACGCATACCTTGAGAGGAAGGTCTAGAATGCTTCAGACACAGTATGGCAGAGATGGAATTATCTCTGACAGCAACACCAAAAGCATTGAGGCGCCTTTGTGACCTGTTGACAGATACCGTGTTTTGCATAGTATATATATTTTCATTTTCCCTTAGCTTTCTTATTATTTATTCAATAAATCCTTTTTTCTTGCTGACAGCAGTTGTATTTATAAAGCTAAATCCAACACAGCAAAATGTTCACCGCTTTATAAACTAAATGCTAATGTTTTATTTATGTGCAATGAAGAGAGAAAAAAAAGAACTGAATTGATGTTTACCTAACAAGAGCACAAGAGTGCAGTACCATAATAGTGGAGTTCATGAGCATTCTGGCTTGTAATTTTGGGTGTCAACATTTGAATTGCAGAAAGAGTTTATGCAGACATAGCACGTACACAAGTGCAGTTGAGATCCACATCGATAAAAATAACATCTGTTTAAGCATACATTACATTTAAAAATAACTGTACAGTGATCAGCTGGTTAAGTACAGTTAACCAGATGTCGTTTTAAAGGGCCAGATGGAACTATGAAACTAAGATTGAAAAATTAAAAAATACTGTGAAAGGTCAAACCAATTAAGCAACCTGTTTTGTTGGCATATAGCAGTTAAAAAGTAAGTTAAACTACTTAAGGAGTGAGCGACACGAAGATGTACCAGTTAAAGCCAGGTCCTGCTCCGCCGAAGACAAAGAAAAATTCAGGCTGGAGCTGCTCACTTACTGGAATCCAAAGGAACTCAGCCCAGCATCAGAAATGGTGAAGTTCCCTTGATGTGATTCAGAAGTGGCTGGCTATCTTTTAAGTGTATGTTTTCTAACAAAAATTAAACTTCTGTCACAAAGTCACAGGATCCAGTTAAATTTTCCAAAGCACCAGCTATACCCAAGTTAAGCATGTTAATATATGACTTAAATAATAAATCTGAGCCTTAAGAGTGAACAATCTGATACCTTTCTAGAAAGCCCAAATCAGTTATTTTCCTTTTCTCATGCTGGCTACCACATACAAGGAGAAGATGAAGCAAATACTTATGGAAGATCTGTAATGAGGCAGGTTCTATTACAAACGTGTTCATATATATATCAGAGGTCACAACTGGAGGCTCCCTGGGCTTATGTGGCCTGTAGATGTGTTTTGTTTGGCTTGCACAGTACTTTAAGTTTGAATTAATTGCCAACAACTAAAAATTGGGAGGTTTCACATAAAAGCCCGGATTTCCAGCTTCCTGGAAAATCTGGCAACACCAGGTCCACAGTTTTTTCCATTGCAAAAACTGGCTGGAGCTGAATAGATATAGCTGCCTCTTTAGAGGGACCGAAAATCTCAAGATTATTCCCGAGTCAACCACTCCCTCCACATCGGAGACTCTCAGTTGCTGTGTATTGTCTTATGCCCAGCCCTCTTTACTCATTTATATTACTGGCCCAGCCTGTTTGAGTTTTCAACCCTAATATTCATCATCTCCTTTAATTCCCACAGTTTAGCTTATGAAGTGAGGATTGTTTTGTCATTACTATTTTATAGGAAACTGGAGACAAGAGAATCCTGATGACTCCCTCAAGTCATACAGTTGATAACTAACAGAGCCAGATTCAAGTCCAAGTCTCTTGACTCTGATGTTCTTTCAGAAAACATCATCGGTCTTCATATAGCCAAAGCATTGGAATTCTTACTCTTGATCCTTCACGCGGCAGGAGGCACTATTCATCTAAAATGAAGTAAATTGATCTATTAGGAAATAGTTGTTGAACCTCCACAATGGACAATTTAGACATGGTTCCTGTCCACAGGTATTGACTATTTGGTTGGAAGTCAAGATATCAAAACATATCAAAGAGCACAGGAATGTCAGAAGGATTCCATCTCCCCAGGCCATCTCCTTCTGTTTCCTTTGCCTGCCTAGGGTGCTGGAGGTGAGAAAGAATCTGAGGCTGCATTTGTGTTGAGTGGGGAAAAGTTGCATCTAAGAAAGGAGAAAATGGTGGCCTGTGCCATAACGTACTTTTTTTTAATTGGTGAATTGATCAGGACACATTTTTTCTTTTTTTCTTCTTAGCAATATAAGCTTCCTCTTGGAAGGAATTTCCAATTGTACTTCCTCTTTCAGCATTGACATTTCTTACATTTTTCTACAGTAAATTAATAACGAAATGGCTAATTTGTACTAAGCATACTTTATTTTCTATCTAAATATCCATTTTCAAATTGCAAGCCTTTTGCTTTGTCTTTTGCCCTTGCTGCTTAGTTAATTTTAAAGAGAAACCGCCAAATAAAAAAATTGTATTAAGGAAGAGGGGAGAGAGATCATTGTGCAGTAATGTCAGTGAGCCAGAAGAAAGTCAAATATTTCTTTATATAGGGATCCAGTTGCACAGTTGAAAAGTAAAGTAATATTCAGAGCAGGTTGGAATCAATGTTATCTCATTTAAACACAAGATTGTCATTTCTTAGAGGTCAAGTGTCTTACATGGGAGAGGAGAGAAGAAAGAACAAATTTCAAGGGAGAGGCAAACTGCAAAGACTGAAAAATGCAAAGTTCCACCTAACCTTTCCTCCACCCAGAATGTAACCCATGAGAAAAAGTTCAATAGAAATAACGCTCAATAGTCTTTTTTTATAAACCTCTAGAAATCCCAGGTTAAGAGGACACTCTTGTGGTATTGACAGTTTGGTAAGAACCAGTATTATTGGATGCAGTTCAAATGCAACAAGAATATCCCAGAAGACACCGTGTACCAAGCGTTTTAAATATCATGAGTAAGTGATAGTTGGTGGTGAATGTCTTGGGGTCAGTGCTGGGAAGGACTGACTCAGTAACCATCCAGGAGTAGCAATTCCTTGCCAAGAAAGAAAGAAAAAAAGAACAAGAGGGAATAACAAAAGAGTGGGTTTGAGAAAAGAGAAGGAATCAGAAGGGGCCAGTAAGAAAGAGGAGCAGACAGCCTGCAATGAAACTTCACCAATACCAAGGGCCTCCTTTTCTGAATCCACTCCCTCCTCTTCAGTTAAATGAACTGTTAAAAGACCCAATCCAAAGCTGCAGCTACTGAGCCAACAATAACTTGGGAAGTTAGAGCAGATGGCTCCACCTCTCCATCTGACTGCAGCACATCCATAACCTCCCCTCAGCTCACTCCTGCAGCAACAGAGGACAGGCGTGTGAATGGCTGACACTCAAAAGAGGGAGGCAGGGAAAGCCACAGCTCACAGCTTCACAGCTCAGGCTGCGTTTATAAGCCTATTAATAGTGCCTGTGTTGACCAGTCAGTTTTCTGATATTCAGGAATGAACTAGAAGCAAGCTGTCTTTCTCACTAAAACTCGTCTCTTGCTGGTAAGCCATCAAACATGAATATGTAACCCATGGAAAGTTCTACTATTTTAGTTGAAAACATACATCACACATTCTTTAGGCTGTATAAAGTGAAATCCAGTAGGGGAGAAAACATCTGTATTTCTTAAATGTCATGAACCGTTGAGCTGTTGTTCCAATTATTTGGAATGTCTTTCCTGTGAAAAGATGTATAATGTCTCAAATATAAGGGGAAAGAAAGTCTTCTGACCGAATCATTATTGGGGCACTAGTTAAAAATACCATGGCCTTTCCAGCCCCATGCAATGTGAGTTGCACAAACCTGCTACAATGTTGGTGGGGGATGTAGCCAGCAGTCTGGTGTGACTGGATTTGGAATATCCAGAGGTTTTAATTGGGTGACCCAAAGCAGTGGGTGAGCCCTTGAATTCACCTGCAGTGTTGAGTATAGTCAGGTTCCAGTTACTTATTAAAGGCAACATTCTGGTGCCTTTAATATACTTAAAATATTTCCCTTATCAGGGAAATGAAGAGGATTTTAAGACAGAAAAGAACAAAAATAGAAAGGTGAGATATATAGGTTGTTGAGACCAGGGATTGAAAAATAAAAGAAGTCCCAAAACCCAAACAGGAAATCTAAAGAAGTGAAGCAAGCCTGGAATAAATTCCTCAACAATATGAGCAAGGCAAAACATGGCAGCCGACGCCCACTTCATGTCAAGGGGGGCTTTAAGGATTGATGGAGATGGTGCCTCAGTGGATGGCAAGGGGATGCCCTTTCTAAACTGGATGGCCATAACAGCTCCAGCCAGTTGGTTCAATATTACAGGTCCTCTGTTTTCTCAGGAGAAGACAGAATCTAGATTATTATACGGAATCTCCTGAATTTTAACTGTTGCCTACTAATTCCCTAATGTTTTTTAAATTAAACGCTGAACAGACAAACAAATACATCTGATGCTAAATGCAGCTTGGAGGCTGAGAGCTTGGGACTTCTGCTCACATTTAGGATACTTACCACTAGATGTGTGTACAAAAATAAAAGAAAACATAGCCCTGAATTTGCCAGTAAGAGGACACAGGTTCACGCCTCAGCTTTGGGTGTCAGTGGCTACATGTCTTTGGGCAGCCCATTCTTCACACTGGCTTTCACCTCCTCATCTACTAGAGGGGTTACCTGTGTGTTACACTGTCAGGGAGGCTTGAAAATCCCCCACCCCAAGCTCTGCAATGTCAGATATTCTTTATTTTTAAAGTCTTTTATTCTACAGTTAGAACATTTAAAAGTAAATATCCCTAGGAAAGATAATAAGGCAACTGAAATACTAAGTTGCGAATATCTAACAAGAGCCCTAAAAATGGATTTAGTAGGAAGAAGAGATGTAATAGGTGACTGAAAGGGAGAGAATGTGACACCAGAGAAGTACAAAAAGGGACTTTGGGGACCCTAAAATCAAACCAAACTTATCTTTACAAAGTACCTTAAAGCCAAGTCTCCCTACGTTTTATTCAGAATGCCAATTCCTTGTGAATCAGTGTTCCAGGAAAATAAACATTCAACAGCTAGGTTAAGTGAATGTTGTGATTGTGGGACATGTCAGAACCTTTGATTTTGCTTATGTGCACAGCAAATCTATAAATGGAACATATAAAATGCTGTATCCACAAACCTTTGACCAAAGAACATTTTTTCTTTGTTTTTAGGGGACTAGAGGCCCCTAGCATACATCTTCAGAAACACTGATCTATATAATAAGGCGACTGTAATGACTTTACTCACTTTTAGCCTCAAAACCTATCTTCCCTCCATGTGTTAATTTTTTTTAGGGATTTCTCCTTTTTGTGAATATGCTGGACAGAAAAAGGCATGCATTAAATATTTTGGTTTTGTTCTTTCCAAGTATTTGGAATCAGTATCAGTATAAACTTCACAAGTTCAAAATTTTCTCATTCAGACATGTTTCTAAACTTCAGTCCTAGCAAGAAATGCCTATTTTTTAAGTTTTTTTAATCCTATTTTACCAAGTGTATACTTACTAGATTAAAGATATTAATAATATTTCTAAAAATAATAATTTATACTTAAGCCTTGAGCTGGGGCTCAAAACACATTGCCTTTTCCAGGCCTCCCATAAATTAAGATAAGATTTATGAATTTAGACTTAGTATAAATTTGAATTGCTTTTAAAAAGAAAAAAAATCACTATTATTTTTCACTGTTGGTTTTTATACAAAGCAAGTTCCTGGTCACCAGATAGTATGATAAATATTTAAAAATTTGGACATTTGACATTGAGCCTAATATGGACTTCAGGCCTCATTTTAAACATGATCACGAATGACCATCTTAATGTGCTAGCAATGTGAAATATTATGGTCACAATTTTGTTTAGAATTCCTAAAACTGTTATTGGCATCTGAGTCAATTTCCCTTTAATTTAACTGATCTTCAGATAGTAAACACAAAGTAAAACAATTTTTAGCAATAGGATCAGAATTTTTTACCTCTAATCTTATAGCTTTTAATAGATAGCCTTCTGTTCTAGTGCCTCAATTGTTTTTACTGTAATTGTTTAATTTTATTTTATGTGTATGCACTTCATTACATTATTCATTAGTCCACGAGTGAGTACCTGCCATTTGTTCATACTGATATTTTCTCTTATTTATTTTGCAAATGTGAGGCTTTCAGTTTTTTAAAATAGATTCTGTGAGGGATGTGTTTGAAAGGTATTTCTTTAAAGTAACTTGTTTAGTTTTCTATTTGTTTGATTTACCATACTCCCTTCTCCAGTAAAAGAAGCTGATTTTATGTGGGCTTTTTATTAGGTCTAGTGTCTTTGTAATCCTTTTCTTTCAATCATAATTTGTCCATAGACATGAAAGATTTCGGCAAAACACGCTGAAAAGAGAGCTCATTGTGAAACACGGGTAGCTTTTTGAAAACCTAAAACAGTAAGAGTACCCTGAGAATAGAACAAAACAAATTAAAACGCTAGATATGCCACAGTTGTCTCATGCAGCAGTTAGAAATTTAATTATTTTATCTCGTAGAATAATGTGCCCTTCAGAAATCATTTTGGACTAGATGTTTCAAACCAATGATCTGTAGTTAATTATCTTTAATAACTGTTGCACATTATGGTTAGATCTATGTTTTTGCTAAACCAATTAATAATATCTTCATTAGTATAAAGACAAGGTAGCAGGATCCTTTCATTTTTCACATTGAAAGAGTAGATATTTTAAACACTGTAATTTACTTTAGCCATACATTCCCAATGATATGACTAATTAATGAAACTTCAAAGACATAACTTCCAAAAAGCTACTTAGTTTGAAGTCATTGTTGAACATTTAATGACATTAGGTTGGGGGCATTACTGACATCCTAACTATCCGTGTCCTGGAATTGACTAAACCCATTTAAACTACCAAAACGTTTAATGTTTAAAAAAGAAAGAAAGAAAGAGAAAGAAAGAAAATTAATCGAATATTATCTCTTTAAAAGACCTGTTGATGATAGAAGAAAGGATAAAAAATGGATGACCTCTCTTTTTTTTCCGTGGTTATAATACCACAGGATGAATATTCTTCCTTTTTAGTTAAAAACACTGGTGGGCCGATAGGACTTCTGCTGACTTAAGGAAAGGGGGCTGATTGACAGTGGTAGTGGCTAACTCATCTCAGGCTGACCTCTCCCCCCTTTGAAGTCCTGTTCATACTCACATAAGGGGCGGCCACAGCAGGGAAATTTCTCCAGCATAGCTCACCCAGATCCATTCCTTCAGTCTGACCTTGCTGTCGCAAAATCTGATCAGATGCACAGCCCATTTAGATCAATTATTGAAAAGGCTGGGGCCAAATTTTAGCATTCACGGCCTTGTCAGCTACATGCAGGCAGAATTTGGAGGGGAAAAAGTTATGTGGATAATTCATCTGGGTTGCCTTGGAGCATTTGAATCCCTATTTCAAAGTAGGAAACGTGATCTTGAAATATTATTGAACACCTATTTTAATACACCTAAAAAGGCCTGGTTAGAGAGAGTTTTTGTTGGGAGAATCTAAGACAGCAAAAACTTTTATGTATACCTCTACTTTGTTAAAAAAAAACATTACTTGAGGTGACTTGGAAGTAAATAAAAAGAAAACTTTGGCAAAGGGATGAAAGAAAAACTTAATGTAAGCTAATTCCAGGTTTATTAGTCTATTGAATGCATATTAAATGTCATTTACAATAGCAGAGATGGGTCTGAGTCTGGCCTTGTGGTGCCTAGCAGCCAAAGCAAAGAGGGAATTGCGTCCTGGAAAGCTAATTCACCAGAATATTGGGAAGTTCTGTTTTTCCTATATAATCAGGCCCAATATATCTGATTTTCTGTTACTGACTTGAAGAACAGAATTGTTGAATTAAGACGAACATTTCTATTCTTCTGGGGTGTATATTCTTCTTCTAGCTTTTGCTAGGGGCATATAAGTTCTCCCATAATTTCATATAACAGGTGGCATAGACTTCTTGAAAGGTGAAATTAGAAAATCAGTCATTCAATAATTTCATATGTCATATGACTAAATATTATGGGGCTATAAAATGGGATGGGGGAACATAATTAGAAGACAATGTAGTGAAACTAATTTTAAAGGTTGGAAATTGGTTGGCTTTAGTTCTGGCTATCTCCAAAAGAATGTTCACAGCTAAATCTCTTATGTATTCTGAAACCTGGCAATAACCAGATTACTTAGATAGCCTCTGAAAAAAAGCACATAAAGACGTTAACTGTCCAATTCCATAAGAAGTTTGATGGAATTAGTTGTTGAAATGAATCTGCTAATTGTTGATCTGGTAATTGAAGGCATTGAGTCAGAAGTTCTTGTCACCATCTTGAAGCAAATAAGGAGAAAGAAATATTTTTACAACAAGAATGAAAATACTCCACTTATAAGTTAGCTTGGTGTTGAAAGCCATTCCCTATATAGCAGCCAGAGTGACCATGTAAAGTTCAGATCTGTTCATGTCACCCCCCCAAATTAAAATCCAACAATGTCTTCCCATTGCCTGTAAAATAAAGTACCAACACTTGGCCTTAATTTCAGGGTCTTCCAGGATCTGTCTTATACCACTCTAGAGTCATCGCTGGCGTGAACACCCTTGTATGTGTTCTCTGCTCTGCAAACTGGTATGTGAATCTGAATTTGAATCCTCTTCTCTCTCAAGTTGGAGACTTGACCCGGGTAATCCTTATTCATCCATCTGATCTCAACTTAAAAGCTATGTCCTCAGAGACATCTCTGACCACTTGCCCTGCAGACTACTTTAGATCCACTATTCATACTTTCTTATAGCTCTTTATTAATTCTCCTAATTTACTAATCTCTCTTCTTTCTTTCTAAATGTTCCTCAAACTTGTAATTAATGATTCCTTGACCTTCTCCTGACATTGTTTCTATGAGGGTAGAGACTGTGTTGATTTCCACATCTGCAGGGCCTCAAACAATGCCCAGCACATAGTAGGACTCAGTAAACATTCAATAAATGAATGAATGTTCCACCTGAGTGCCAAAAGTTTAGGGACTCTCTAATAAGATATGTTGAAACACTATTGAATAGAGGGACATAATGAAGTTATATTTCAGTGGACTTAATTTATGGACTTTGGATAAGATAATGTACATGTTACTGTATTAGGAATAAAAATAAACTATGGCATGACTTACTTTCAGCACATTACGATAATCCCAACTAATCAAGGTACGTCATCAATCTGAACGTTCAAGATCCTTTTCCACAAGCTAAAAGCTGCAAATGGAAAGATTCTCTACATTACTAAATGAAAAACACAAATCATGATTTTCCTTAGCATTCTGGTCATTCACTAGTCATTTCAGAAAAAACGAACATCCTCAAATCACGACGTTTTGTGCTTCCCCCTTGCTTGATTCTGCGACTGCTTTGTGAAAAATTACAATCAAAAAAGTCACTCTACATTTGCAAATAGCTTTTAAAACCAGAGCTCTCTCCTGGGAATATGATCCTAATAGGATAGAGACAAGGCTAAGTTGCTCAATGCTGCTGGTCATTATTCTTTTGTTTCAGCTCAGAGAAAACATGCACAAATCTCATAACTAGACTCCCGGGCACGTGTTTTTGCTTACTGCCTAATGTGGTTCTAATAACGCAAACATTCCAGCTAAGTAATGATGACACATCTACAGCTATAGGTATTAGAAGCTTATGCAAGGGAAACATTTTGGGAAACACAAAGGAAAAATACAATAAATGTTTTATTTAAATTTTCTTGTTGCCATCACGTTTAAACTCATTCTGGCCTGTATTAGCATGAAAAAATTGGGTTCTAAAGAAATATGAACTAAAGAGGAATTCTAGGAGTATGTGTTTCAGAATTAGCCCTGAAACGTACTTGATTCAGAGTTAAGTCCTTCCTTTGTGGCTACACATTGATGAATTGGAGAATAAATTTTTTTGGAATTCTTTTTAGCTATATCATTCATTGCTGTGTCTCAAATATGTGTCAGTGATATATTCCTTGTGTAAGAAAAGGAAAATACACTTATTTCGTTTCTCCTTGTTTTTGTTTAATTTAATCATTTAAGGAGAGTTGGACGCCAGCCCTTCCAGGGATCAACTCCAGCTGAGACTCCATGGTATAAGGAGAGAGTATTAGATGTGGGTTGGTTGTATTTCTCTCTCTGGCTCCCATATTTTACCTCTTTCATTTGCAGCCACGTGGTTTAGGTAGGGGTGCTCCTGCTCTTGGGGAGTGCTTTTGCCAGTCAGCATATCTTTTTGCTAGGACAGTGTTTGGTAAAATGATGAGCATGTGATCCTATTGGGCCCATGAGACCTGACTTCACTGTTTGCAGACATTGTTGCTACCAAGAGTGGAGCCTTGCTTGAAGATGATGTCACCACATGGACTAGAGCAGATCTGAGAGAATAGCAGAATGGGGCACAGTGACATCTGGATCAAACCTCACCTGAAGTCAGTGTCACTTTTGAATTTCCAGTTATTTGAACCAAGAAACTCTTTATTATTTAATCTTTCTTGAGTTTCATTTACTTATAATTGCAGTCAAAGATTCCTAAATGATATAGGAAGAATATGTCACAAAATTATTTACAGAGTACAATCCTTAAACTGTGGAGTTTAGGACTTCCAAGAATTGACTGCAATCTTTTCCCAATCCTACATACACCCTAGCTTTCTGATCCCAAAGAAATACTCACCCATCTATGTCTTTGTACATGAAGGTCCCTCTGCCCAATAGGCTTCTTCTCATCCTTGAAGATCCAAATCAAATATCACTTCTGATGTGACATTTTCATCAACTTTCTCCAGCACCTTACCCCCCCCGGATTACCAGAGAACCCTGGCAATACCATTAGGATAGTACTTTTCACATAACCACTGAATTGTTTACACATCTCCTTCTCCCCCTGACCTGTTGTAATAATTATCGCATGCGTGGAACACCTCTTTTTGGCCAGGAACATTACATGCTTTATGCTAAGCTTTTGAATAAACCATTTTGCACAGAAGAGGAAATTAAGGCAAAAGACATATAGCTTCTAACTTTCTCAAAAACAAAAGATAGCAGAGCCACTTGAACTTCACATGGTTCCAAAGCTACTGCTTTTTTTCCCTATATCACAACGGACTGGGTCCTACTCACTTTTGTATTTCTCAAACTTAGTGTCTAAACTGTAAGCTCCAAAATTGCAGTCACCTTTCTGGGGGTGGCATTATTGTGCCCCTGCTCCTAGCACTATACTCAGCACAGAAAAAGCATGAAATAAATATTTATTAAACAAAAATATGTCAAGGAAGTAGAGAAGCACACAAAGTCACTGATGCTGCTAGACGAACCACTGAAAGGCTGTGAGACCATCACTAGTTAACTTAATCTTTCTGAGCCTTCATTTTCTCATCTGTAAAAAAGGACTTGATAATAATACAACCTATTTATAGGCTGTAACGAGAATGAAGGCAAGTGCGTAGCGCATAATGAACACTCAACAACATTGAGAAATAAATGATTAATATCCTAACTGAACCCTTATTTTAACAATAGGGATCAGTCTATTTATCAAAGATCTGAAAGCCTTCTTTACTACAACAATAATGGGAAAGAAATTTTAAAAATGACATTTACTTAAGGTTTGTCACGTTTAAGATCAAGAAAAAAATCAAGACTGTCGCTACACCCTGCTTTGTAGCTTATAGAGTGTTGACTCTTGTTTGGTAAAGAATATGGGTTTATATTTATTTCATTTAACTAAATTTCTTGTACCCACTTCTCACTCAAATCAACATAGTTTAATAATAAATAATGAGTAATTTTAGATTATTTAGCAATATTTAGATTACTCTATTGTTTGATTTTCAGATTGTTTCACTAAAGATACTTCTCTCCTCCCCTCCCCAGTGGAAAAAATATGATGGCTACAAAATAGTGGCTACAAAATCATTGAAAATCAAGTTTTAAATTTTAGAGCATTTATTTTTTTAATTTGATATGCTTAAAAACATCTTTAATTAAAAATCTATTCGTTTGTTCTTTCAATTTTAAATTAGATCTACTACTCAAAAGTGCTAAGACATCTTTTTTCTTAATAGATTAGTTAGACATTTCCACTATTTATCCAACAGATGAACAATGGGATATTGGACATTATGATATATTTGTTGATGCTTTGTCAACAAGGATTTATGTGGTGCTGAATACTAAAAGTTCCAGGATGCTATTTCTGTGATATTAGTAGCTAAATTTAAATTAAGCATCTACCTGAACATTTGTTTGTAGTTAGAAATGTGTCCAATGAAAATTTATTTTTCATGCCAAAATTTAAGAAGAAGGTGGTTTACACAAGAACGAATGTTCTTTACAGGAAGTTAAGCTGGACTTTTTCAGTCCAGCCAAAATCAGATAGCACTATAAATCTCCCTAGAAAACAAGTTTATAAACTCAAGTTATATTTAAATAAACATTCTAAGCTAAAATGCTGGACTGCACCCTAGAATATGTCCAGTTTTTCTTACCACAGCTTTTCTGGGGCTACATTTAATTCTATGGAACTAACTGAGATTTTCTAAATTTTCCTGAAATATAGTGGCAAAATTACTTCACGTGTCTATGGAACTCCTTTGATTAAAAAAAAAAAAGCAGATCAATGTTATTCTGATTAAACTCCATTACTAATATTTAATTCTTTCCCACTTCCTCCTCTCCTCTTTGTGGATTTCGGGAATTTCTTGAATATAGTAGCATAATCTCTTGAAGACTTTGTGGATCTCCTTGGGTTGAAATATATATATATTATTTTGACTAAGCTCAATTAATTAATATTTAATTCTATCCCACCTCTATCCCGTGCCCACTTTTGTCTGGTTCTATTACTGACCGAGCTTCACAAATGAGCCACTGGTTTCGATACTCAGTTCTCTTAAATTGTCCACAAGGCGGCAGTAAAACATCTTGCTTCTCCCCAATATCTTGACTTCCTAAGCATTCATTTTCTAAACATTTAGATATTATATTTGCCTGAATAACACTAAAAACTGTTCTGCCTTTAAGTTTCTACTTTACCGTTCAAACAGAATGTATTAGTAAATATAAGTTGGTCATGATGAGACCCTTAATTAATTTTCCCTATAACAGATGAGTAGAAATCCTTAAAGTTTTCATAACATAAATTGACCATTTATGTTGACAAGCAGTACTCCGTTCCTGTTTTTCAGGGCTGCAATGTGTTCCTGAAAATTTTCTGATAGGAGAAGTTGCTCTCTGAAGAATATTAGGCTTGAAATGTTTTTTTCTCTCTTTCTAATCATATTATATGAAGATGGCATTCACATGTGATTTTTCTACTCGGGGTGTTCGAATAAAGTGTAGAATTGGATGCTCCCATTTGTTTAGCAGACGCCCTGTCCATTGTCTCATTTGAGATATGTACCGCCTAATGCCTTTAGGATTGAACATTGTTTTGCCAGTAATAAAAGACATGAAGTTCATAGCAATTTGTGCCTTCAGAAGGATGGTTTCCTATTCAAAATACTCTAAATTAAAACATACATCACCCACATAGCACTTGATTTTTGAAATGCATATACTTTTATAACTAGCTACTGTAGGAGCATTGCAGGACAGAAAAATCCACTTTGCATAGGTTTCCTTTGCAAGTGAGAAGAAAACATCTAGTGATAGTGAGAATTGAGGGCTCTTCGGAATCGCTTTAGCAGGATTCCCATCCACTGATGGGGACCACCAACTGCCCTGTCAATGCGACTGCTTACCTGGGATGTACCTGTGGTGGAGACTGTCTTCCATGACCTCATGTGTCAAGCAAGTGAAGGGGACCTTGGAGCTCATGCCCCATACAAGAGAGGGGGGCGGAGGACTGTGGGGCTGGATGACCTTGTGCTGACTTACTGCTGCCAGAACAATGGTTGCCCTGAGGACAAGCGGCTGCCAAAGGCACCTCTGGCATAATATGTCACCCCAGTAAACACCTGCCATTCTTGAGAAAAACAGACAGGTGTGCATGCACTAGGGTGGTGAGGGGGGGAGTGGGAGAGGGAGAGAGAGAGAAGATGCTTTGACAAAATAAAATCTAAACGTACTTCAGTATAGGAGATCTAAGATGCAACCTTCATGCTGTCTGCATTCCTGTGAAAGCTGCAGGAAACTTGGCCGGAGCAAGATCGTGAGGTTGAATCCAGCGTTCTGCCACTGCAGGCATAGCATGTTAACGTGTGTGTGTGTGTGTCTTTGTGTGTGTGTGTGTTTGCAATATTATAGCAATTTATTTATGCAGTGTATTCATATGGCAAAATGCAAGCGAGTCGGTAATACAGCAAAAATACTGAGACACACACATACACACAGTTTCCATTCCGTCCATTGTCTTGTTTGAGATACGTACTGCCTAATGCCTTTAGAATTGAACATTGTTTTGCCAGTAATAAAAGACATGAAGTTCATAGCAATTTGTGCCTTCAGAAGGATGGTTTCCTATTCAAAATACACTAAGTTAAAACATACATCACCCACACAGCACTTGATTTTTGAAATGCATATACTTTTATAACTAGCTACTCTAGGAAAATGCACTGAATGATTTAATTTCATATTAAGGTGCAAATGTAGTCCTGGATTTGTGTTGAGACATAAGTGTTTTGTGATAGAGAGCAAAGCTTTTCTGAAAGATTTTCACCACCAGCTTCAAAACTACCAAATTCAACAACTGAGAGTAATGACACGATTCTCTTTAAGAAAAGCACATTGATTTTAGACATACTGAAACTCAGAAGTTTTAGAAGTGTGTTTGGGTGAAGGTTAAGTCGTCCTTGACAGTATTAAAAGAAAAGTTTGAATTGTTGAATAACCACCTTTCACCCATCCCTAATTGTAATTTAAATGACAATATGCTCTCAATCAATAGCTCTTTGTCACACTTTGAAGATCAAGGGATGAGATTTCACCCCATGAGTTTACAAGGCAAAAGCTCCTTGTTCATAACACTAAAATGTTGCGTTAAAATACCTCTTCTCCAAACATTCGTCCTGGATAAATGCATTTAAATCATACCTTATAGATGTTAATACTAGGAAAATGTCAGAAGTCTTTATTTTTGTAATTTGCTCCGAGGTAGACGTCATAATAAAAATAATAGCCCATTAAAAAAACCAAGTTATCTGTATCCTAACTTCACTAGTTTAACTTTCGTCATTTCATCCTAATAGCCAACCTTCTGAGCATTTACTGTATTCTGGGCGTTGCCCTAAGCACGTTTATGCTGTTTCTTTATTCTTCCCAGTCAGCCTAGGAGGTAGAACCGAATCTTTACTCCCATTTAACAGATGAGGCTCAAAGAGGTTGAGTCGCTTTGACCTTTTTCACACCGCCAGAGAAGGGAAGAGCCTTGACAAAATAAATTCTAAATGTACCTCCGGACATTTAACAAGCCTCCTCAGCTTCTCATGGGATGAAAAGTCAACGTGACTAAACACAACTGCTGCTTTCTCCCCAAATCGCTCTCTACGTGGAAGTTTATAAATATATCATAAGCACATTGCGTATGTACTATTATAATGTAAAACTGCATTGAGCACTTATAGGATATGCTTTATGCATAGAAAGAGGCACTTTTTGTTTTTTTCTCCTGCTTTCCATGTAGAATGCATTCTTTGTACACTGGCATATGAGTTGCATTTTGTTATTATATTCATAGGGTGATACTGAATTTCCAGTTGGGCCTGGCTGCATCTAGTTAGGTTTAGATAAGATGGAGCTTGCTCATGCAGGCACTAACTGATAAATTCATAATTAGCTGTGAACACACAGGACCTCAGGCCATCAGCTAATTTTAAGGATTCCAACATCAACTTTACTATATGACCAGACAATTGTCATATAAATGTTAAGAGATTTCCAATTTGGGTTGTTTTTCTGCTAGTGGCAAGGCTAATGATAATAATAATGGCCATTATATGTTGAGTGTTTATGATTTATCAGGCTAGAGGTGGACCAAATCCTATTCTAGAACAGATTCTCTCAAGCCTACCCAGTTGGTCTGGCAGCGTCGCTAAAAGATGAATTAGTGGAAAATTTCACATGGAAATTTATGCTTTTTATTTACCTTGGAACAACATCCCTTGAAAAATTAGAAAATAATTGGAAATCCTGGGATGGATTTCTGCTTCATAAAAATTGACTGGAGTGCATTATGGATGTTCCCCTTTTGATGACCATGCTCTTTCCCTGTCACAACAGTCCCCACACACCCAATTTTATTCTTACACACACCATAATAGCTTCTCTCATTGAAGTGACCAGATGGCACTTATTTTTGGAATCCACATGAAAGAAGAAAGTGCTTTACACCTACTACACAACGTGTCCTACTATGCAATGTATCCTTATGTTATCTATGAGGTAGGTGCCATTATACCCATTTTACAGATGAAGGAAAAACCCAAAGAAGTTAAAGAGCCACCCAATGCCACAATGAATAAGCAGCAGAGCTGGGATTCTGCCTTCCAAAGCCTGTGTTCTAACTCCTTGTGGACTGAGGCATTCACTCCCGCATGTAGACTCCCCCCATTCTAATTAGCAAAGTGTGTTTTTGTGACGGCCATGCAGGATTGGGGATATGGTGGGGGACTGGAGATCACTAGCATGTGCTCATTGGCATCTCCATTCTCGTCTATTGTAAGAAGCTGCTGGGGTTGCCCTCCAGGTGTGAGCGTGGCTGGGAAAACAGTACGCTTTCAGAGTAAGAACATCCCGGGCAACTTAGACTTGACACGATTAGCCAAAAAGGCGTGGGGGAATTAATTTCAATAGTGCCAGTCATTCCACCAGCCATTCCGTGCTGGAGTGAGAGTGAGGTGGGAGATGGCAATCTGCTGTTCCCTCAGCCAGTCTTGGCTGACTTGCTTTGCGAGTCTGTTGTTTAAAGATAAGTATTTAGCTATCATCATCATCATCGTTAATATTATCTTGATATAAAACAATTGCAATTTTAACGCCGTGGCAGAACTAGAACTGTGAGATATTTTGCAGTTACATAATAACTACTTTGCTGGATTTTCCATGACATCTTCCCCTATCCAAAGGCTAAAATTTATAGAATTAGTTGGTCTCTGGATATGGGACATCTTAGCATGCTATGCTTAGGGAATTCACACGTCATTTCTATTAACTCAGGCCACCTAACTAACAACAGACAAACTCTAATCAAGTAAGATTTAGCAAAGCGAGAGAAACAGAGAGGGTTGACTAGGGCTGCAAAGTGCCTGGGAACTGTGATTGGACAGAGCCAAGACTGTTTAAGAAGCTTAGACAAGAAGAGGCAAGTAAATGTCCTGTGGTCACCCTGGGCCCACAGCAGACATTGCTAATCAGTCTTTCCTGCTAAACATGCGAGGCCATTGAGACTATTAATAATGCAGCTTTAGGGAAGGGAATATGAGAGCCCACCTTCCCATGGGAGATTTTAACCCGGTCTTGCCTAGTCTTAAGCCAGTTCTCTGTCTTATGTTCAACTGAGTGAATGAGCTGTGAAGGGATTGGAGCTTGCTTTTCATTGAGGGACACGGACAACATGCTCTGTGATGATATCTGTGTCATTGTGAAGAGATTCAAATTGCTTATTTTGTCAGAAACGGAGATTGGAACAATAAAATAATATACAGGGATTATTTTAAATCATTTAAATATGTAAGCATAGGAAAAACCTACCCAAAATGTTGCAGAACAAAATGCATTTATGTCCATGTCTTGGAGCAAAGGAATGGAATAAGATTGGCTGTGTTAAAATTGTACAAATTAGGAGAGTTACCAGATCCCTAGTAACTTCTGTGGAGAGGGGAAGGCAGATAGGCTTTAGGTTCTAGAAGAAATTATTGCCAAGAGGACCCATCCCCCCATCATCTATAATCCCTAAGATCACCCTTAATGGGACGTCAGGCAGGAAATCGTCAACACTAGCATAGAAACCAAAATCATCTCCCTCTTTCCCTTCCTTCTTCCCTTTCTTCTTTTGATCCTTCCTACCTTCCTTCCATCTCTCCATCCTTTCATCCTTCCATTCCTCTTGCTCTCCCCAAGTGAAACATAAAAGGTGCTCTGAGCTTTTCTTTCAGAAGTGAGAAAATAGACATGGGGTGATCATAAACCCTAGCCTCCATACCAGATCTTTCCTGTGTTCTACATGAAAATCTTTTGAGAAAGAAAAAAAGAAAGCTGGCAACTCCACAGAAAGAAAAGGGTTTAAATGCAAATGAGAGCTCAAGGTAACACTTGTGTGTAAATGAGTTTCATTCAGAGAATGCCAATCACTCAGCCGTCACAAATGACTGACAAGAATTCAGGGGGCTCTGGCGCCAGGAGGAGTGTCTATGAGAGGTGGGGAAAGGGGGCAGAGAAAGGGTAGAGGTGAAGAAGACACATTCTGTGCCTTTCAGAATTTTATAAGGGTCATTCCTTTTGACTGTATTTGGAAAATGAGTCAAGGCCATTCTCTTTCTAGGATTTGTGAAGATTTTTTTTTTAACTTTTGATTGTTTCTGAATTTGTTCCTAGAGGGTTTATAAAATAGAGGATCTCTGTTTTATCTCATGATTCCCCCCAAAAAACCCTCAACCAGTGTTGTCTTGATAGTCACACTTCATGGTCATTTAGCTAGGCTGGGGCTGGACCCACTCTGGAATGCAGGGCAGGTCATTTGGGGTAATTCTAATTTTTCACCTGCAGAGCTACTCGTGTCTATGCTAAAAATGAACCAATCCCCCTCACATTGTCAGGAATCAAATTGATCTGTCTGTCAAGGCTGTCTGGCTCTGCCAGAGCACTCAGATTTTGCTTTATAAATGCCTGAAATATCGGAAAACACGTGTAGATTATTCATGGAAAACTGCAACTCCTGTGTATTTTCCCCTCTCTTGGTCATCCTCTTTATGAGTTGGTTTGGGCTTAAGTAATACACAGCGAAGCCAGTATCTTTCAAACATACCATAATTGGAAGGTGAAAACAGTGAATGTCATTCAATTTTTTAGAAAATAAAGAATTTCAGACTATCTACTGTTTGGAATCCAAAGCTGCCTGTTTCTCTCAATTGCAATTCCCTAAATATTTACTGAATGTTTTCTATTTGCAAGACATGTCAGAGACCCCAAAATGAACTATCTATGACCTCCGTCCTCGTATAGCTAAGTAGCTCTGAAAATGTAGTTGGCTGTGTGGGGGAAGAGGGAGAAGCCCCCTCTGCCCTTTCCCTTAAGGTTCTTATGGCTGGCCAAATAATTAACAAAACAGGTTAGCAGGAGAAAATAATACCAAGTTTAATAACATGTATACATGGGAGAAAGCAGGGACACTGCGTTTCTCAACACAATAGCAGAAATTCTCGTCTTAAATACCATGTTCAGCCAAAGACAAAGGAGGATGTTGGGGGTGGTCAGTTACAGGAGATTACCACTAAAGCACAGTAAACAAAAGTAAGGTTCTTATGCAGATTTAAAGCCTCTCCTTCCACATTGATAAGTTTCTAGAAATGAAGTTATCCTCCCTCTTCCCAATACAGAGAGGGAGATACCTTTGCAAATGGAGATTTCCCTTATAAATGTAAATGTTTGTCTGGCAACTCCTCGCAGGGCCACCCAGAGGATGTGGCCAGAGACAGAACTTCCGATAAGATGGGCTTGTTGGTGCCTTTTCTATTGTAACATCTATTTTACATTATATTACAGCCTTCAGATAGAAGATCTGTTCCAGGAAGGAGTTACTATGTCAAATTCTTTAGGCAGTTAGTGCGGGAGGTCAAATGTCCATCAGAGAAAACAATCAAGGTAAAGAGATAGATTTCGGGGTGGCCAAATCTTGATCTCCCACAGCTGCCTCAGTGGTACTCAAACCATGCTCCTTTGCTGAAGGAAGGTATTCTAACACTAAAATGGACTAATGGTCTTTTCACAGTTCACCAAATCAAATTAAGCAAATGGATAAAATTGTCTCAAGTAAAACTTTTTCACTCCCATGGCTTTCTTAAATGACTAGAATCTTTCTGAATGCTAATAAGCAATTTATAAAATGAACTGAGTTTGTAACCAGTGCAATACTGGTCATAGAGTGATTAAATAGTAACTACACAGAGTATGGTTTCTCCAAGTGAGTGTGGCATGTGAATGGGGTCATTTAGCTGCATTCCCCAATAAGGAACACACTTCAATGTTGAACTCCAAGTAGGAATGCACCTCTTTCCCAAAATAAGTTTGGAAAGCACCTTCCCATTACAAAGAACACAAGTGGATGAGAAGAATTTCCATAAAGAGAAAGCAAGTTTTATCTCATTTAATTCTCTCAACAATTGCATGAGACTATTGTTATTCCCATTTTATGGATAAGGACAATGTGGCACAGGAAGGCGGGGTATATCTTGGCCCAAATCACATCCTGAATGAGTGACAGGAATAGGATGTGCACCCACACACACTGGGGAGAGGAATGAATCACAGTCAGAGTGGAGCAGTTTCTCTTTTATGAATATGACTTAGAATTGCCCAAGGAACTTTTCCAAAATGCTTTTGCCTGGCTTCTACCCCTAGGGATTCTGATTTAATTGAGTGGGCATAGAAAAAAATCTTATTTTAAGAGACAATAAGAGAGACAGAGCTACAGCCATCGACAGGCAGAATTTTTTTTTTTAATATAAGGAAATAAAACCTTCTGAAGAAATCACTTGATTAAGTACTCAGAATATAAACATCTTAATTTGAGCAAGGGTATAAAAGGGTAGAATCTTCTAATGAAGGCCTTGAGGTGAGAAGAGTGCTCTCCAGGACAGACCAGATGACCACGTGGCACCAGCACAACTTTGTCCACAGAAGGGCAACTAGACCAGACCTGCCAGTGAGCAATTGTTCCCCTAGACACACTGGGTAACATTTCCCAAGGTCCTCTGAGTGCAGAACAGGCTCTGTGCAAAGTAACTGTGCATTCCTTAACACTGAGTGTACATAGATTAGAAGAGTAAACTCTGCCAGGTCCCTTGATCAGTGTGGGTTCAGCTAAAAAATTGGAAGGAAATAAATTTCTTGAGGTATCATTTATACCATATATTGGTATCATCCAATATTTTAGATATAGATAGATGGATAGGTTATATGTAACACATATTACATATTAATATGTTATATTAATATATGTAATATTACATATAATAAATATCTATTAGTATGTATAATATTACATTGATATATAATATATTGGACAGAGTGGCCTCTACCTGTCAGCCAAGATTTGGGTACCATGTTGGGGAAAAACAGGTCAACAGCTCCCGTGAGAAATTCCATCCTGAGGCTTAGTACTGTCTCAAGGTGCTAAATGTTACAAAGGGCTCTAAGTGAACAAAGAAAAAAACTGATGTTCATAGTGTGGAATAAAATTTTAAGCCACCAAAACTTTGAACTGACGATGGCATTTGATGAGAATACTTGAAATAAAATCTTGTTGTCCTATATTTGAAAATTCAGTGCACTGTGCTAGCTATTACCCTCATGGGCAAAGATAAGAAAGAGAGATTTAGAAAATATTTACATTTAGGTGAGGGCAGCAGCACAATGAAGAGACAGCACTAGGCAAGAGGGTAAAGAATCTGTTTAAGTTTAAATCTACACAGCTTCTGTTTCTTGTCATCAGAAAATCACAGTTCTTCTTCCCAATGTTTACAGAAAATGTGCATAAGGCTCCCCAAGACATTCAACTTCAGATCTGAAGTTTTGAATTAATTTCTTAGGAATATAAACTTGAACTTCAGAGCATATATTGACCACAATATTTGAAAAGCATATTTGTTGCAGAAAACCTAAGCAATAAAAGCAACTCACCAGCTTGTTTGGTGGCTAAAAAACTAAGAACTGTTTGGGTCTATCCTTCTCCTTGCTGATTATTAGAAAGTTCTTCTAGAAGTACTGTCCAATAGAACTTTCAGCAATGATGAAAATCTTCTGTATCTACATTGTCTAAAATCATAGTCTATATGTGATCAGCTAAATATACTAGCTATGTGTGGTTATTGAGCACTTTAAATGTGTCTAGTGCAACTGGGGAACTGAATTTTTAATTTTAATTTTGATTAATTTAAATTTAAATAGTGCTGTATTAGACAGCACACTTTACTAAGCAATCACTATTTCACAATAGCAAATAAATTAATCCTGTTTGTTGTTGTTAACGATCTTTTTCATAATTGGGAATTTATATTATGTAAATATAACAAGTCATATTTTCTGCTAGTGTGGGAGATCAGAATTGGCCACCCGAAAATGTGTCTCTTTGGCTTGATTATTTTTAGGAACAAAAGACTGAAAGAAATTTTGACCTTCTCCCTAACTGCTTAAAAGAATTTAAAATAGAAGGGCCTGTTCCAGGAAGGAGCTAATACCATAAGATAACTGTAGTGTAATGTACAATGTGTCTCTCAGGTCACATTGTCTATAGTTGGCCCATTTGCATTTCCGTCTCCATGTACGTTGCCTTCCTTCCCTTTGAAGACCCAAACCACTACCCCCAACATCCTCCTTTGCCTTTAGCTGAAGATGATATTTAAGGTGGTGATTTGGCCATTCTGGCAGGTTACTCAGCTTTCCTGGGTTTCTCCCATGTATACATGTTATTAAACTTTGTTTGATGTTCTCCTATTATTCTGTCTCATGTCAATTTAATTCTTAGACCAGCCAGAAGGACCTAGAGGGCAGAGGAATTGTCTTTCTCCCCTACACTAGTAAAATTATTCAATGTTCATAAAATCAGTTGAGATGTAAGAATAGTTTACTGTATTGTTAAAAGCACTGAGACTTTCAGGGACTCACTCCTAGAACAAATTTGAGAACACTTGGACCAATGCGTAGGCTTTCTTTTCCATACAAGACTGGTGAAAACAGAACTTTGACTCTCCAAGTTCAATAATAAAAGAAGGACTTATTATTTTTTTTTTTTTGCTGTGAAAAATCATTGTCAGGATTTATCCCTTATATCAACATTAGCCTTTTATCGTCACCCACATCTAGGTATATCAATATTTTTACAATAACTTTATAATTTATTAATTCACTTTTTGCTTTGTTTTGTAAATTTCATTGCATGAGAGCATACCTAAGGAAAGGTGTACACATCATACCTGTTGGTTCTGTGACTTTTTACAGTACTGCTAGTTAATCTTTCTGTTCTGAGTTTAAGCAAGGTGGGTAAACTTCTAAGGATTGGTGGAGGCAGTAAATCTTGTACTCTTTAAAAGGATCTCCAGGTAGCAGTTGTGGGACAGGTCTAAGCCTATTCTAGCTACTTCCTTCCTCCACATCCATGCCTTCCCACCACTCACTCCCATTCACCTTTATGTCTCCCCATTTTCGAATGGTTGCTAACTTCCCACTTATTCAGAAGAGAGGTCAAAGACATTCGTGTAGTTATGTGACTACATCTGGTCTTCAACTATCAAAGTCTATTTGCATACAAATCGCTCCCTAGGTTCCAGGTACTGAGTTCTGTAAAGAAACCTGGGTCTTTTGAAGAATTAACACATTCACCCAACTGAACATCTAAACATTTATTCTCTTCACTTGGTTGTAGTATTCTCTCTTGATTTTGTTTTTTTTTTTTTTTTAAGGTTTTGCAGGCTGTAATAATTTCTGTTACTGAATATATTTCATTTTAATTTTTTAAATGCTCTTCTAATTTGAATTTAGGCCTTCACACAGATTTGTCGCCTAGGCTGTTTTGAAATATATGATTTTAAATGCATGAAACTCATCCTTTAAAAATGATTTGTGAGTGTACATTTGAAAATGGTTAATGCTTATTTATTACAAATGGAATAATTACAGCTAATGGAACAGTGCCATTTAACATCAGTATAGCGGTGTGGGGGAGCTTGATAATTAGCAGCTGGATAAGTGCCTTTCTTTAGATTATGGAATGAGAGCCCTGGAACACCTTTCTGTGAAATGTCTCTATGTGCTAAATTCTCTCTTGTTTATTCTTATTGGCTATAGACAATGAAATTGGGGGGCATTTGGATTTAATTGATTTTTAATCACCACCTGAGTCCTCCTCTGTCTTAGAAGGTAGCCATTTTTTTAAATATGCAGGATAGAAATCACTTAGCATAAGGAATAGGACTTTTCTGTGCAAAAACTGCATTTTTAAAAGTTCCAAACTACCAGAGGTGGCAATGCCCCCTTTTGAACTGGCTGCCCTTCAAGATGGGGACATGATAAATTAGTGTTTTAAATAACTGTGTTTTTAGTTACTACCTCATCTGCTTAGACAAGACAAGAAACGTTATTTTTAACCTGGTCATTTACCATGCTCCACAAATATTTTAAAGCAGTTTTCTGCCATTTTTAGCCTTTTGATTACGTGAAGGCCATTCTTTTTCATTCTTCTTTGAGACTCCAATGTTAATGATACTGATAAAAGTAAAAATTCTGTGTCTATCAAAGACCTACCTCTCTGATTTTATTTTCTTCCGCGTTCTAAGTTTGAATAAAGTGTTAACTAAGAAACTCCATTAGGTGACTTTCAGGAGGTATGGCCTGAGGAGCTGCATTTAAAATGAAACTTCTCCAATGCACCGTTTATGTATTAAGGCTTCTGTAAAATATTGTGCATTCTTTCTCCTTCTCTTTGAGGACTAAGAGATTGTGATACTGGACCTAATTCTACTCTTAGAACTTCCACTGACATCAATAAGAAAAGAAATCACTAGTAATTTATTCTGCGTCAGGAAGACATTTTCTAAAATGCAGTGCAACCCTAATTTAGAATAGAGGGGAAAGGGTTTAAATTAGGTTTTTTATAGTGGTAAGTATTTGCAGACAATATAGAGATTTATGGATTAATTTGTTTTAAATTAACTTTTATAGGGTGACTAATAGTCCACAGGGATAAACCAGACTTTCAATTGCCCATGATTTTCAGTCAGATCCTAGAGAGGAGATCATTTCTCTCAGGAAACGGTGACACATTTTTTAAGTGTGCCATACAATTTTTTTTCTTTTTTTTTTCCCCGTGTCCAGAGAAGATAAATAAGTTCTAGGCTTTGGGCAAAGATATTCACAACTGGCCAAGCATTGGATGTCACATTTCACTCAGAAAAAGAGGCAGACCCTGACCTCCACCCTGGCAGGGATCTTTCATCGACTGGTTGCACTGGAGAACATAACAGTGGCGCCCAAAGAGTGTTCATCGAGACAAATGCTCTGCATTATGAACGCATAAAGCTGTTTCCCTGCATTTTCTTTAGTCCAAGAAATGCTCATCAGATCCGGGAGCTGAAAATTGAGAAAATTAGCGTTTGCGACTCTATATTGTATCAGACTCTGCCAAGAGGTATTCAAAATCAGGGTCAGATAACAGATGACAAAATTAGTCCACAAAATATGCGTATGTATATATGTATATCTATCTATCTTTTCTATCATCTGTCTGTCTATCTATCTATCTAAATATCCATCCATTTATTCATCCCTCTGTTTACATATTTCCTGAGCGTCTACTACACACTCAAACTAATGCTGGGACCTGGGAAAGTGAATGAACTTTCAAAGTAGAATGATCCCATTTATTTGGCCCATTGTAGGTGATAAAGCACATTTCATTAGCAGAGCAATTTTATGAACTACATGTTTAAATCTCACAAACAACTGGAAAGTGTACTATGCTCTTTTATGCAGAAAACTATGGTGAAAAGAACAGTATCTCGATATCATATCTTTATAAGATAATACAAACTATTTACATGCTTTAAATCTGAGTAACTCCCAACTTAGACCGTTTTTAAATTGATAATTGTTTTCTCTCAGAACTTCTGAATACATCATTCTGTGATGTTTTGGCTTCCATTGTTGTTGTCAGCCTAAAGAATAAAATTGAGGGGGCATAATTTCTGCCCTTTCTCTTCTTACTGATTTTAGTATCTCCCTTTTATCTTTGCTGTTCTGCAATTTTTCTATGATGCATTTTGGTGTGTATTTCCTTATATGTATCAACCTTGGAAATTATTTTCTTCCAGATTCTGAGGTTCAGGTCTTGCCTGAGTTCTGGGAAATTCTTATTCTTTAATTTCAAATATTGTCTCTCATGCTCTCCATTAACTCCTTTTGGGGTTCAAAATATATCTATGTATATACATATATATTAGATCTTCTTGCTCAATCCTTCATATCTTTCAATTTCTTTTTTCCTAACTTCTATGTTTTGGTCTTTTTGGACCATGTTTTGTAATTTCTTTAGATGTAACTTCTGATTAATTAATTTTCTCTTTAAAGGTATCTACTTTACATTTTGATTCATTTGTTGACTTTTTTCTATTTTGTGCAATAAATCCGTTTAAGAGTGGTATTTGCTGTGATTTATCATGGACGTCTTTTCTCTCAACATTAAGGAATTTTTCTGTGTGAGTTGTGTGTGTGTGTTTGTGTGTGCAAACTTTTTATTCAGTTACAACATACATACAGAAAAGTATACAAATCCTAAATGTAGTGCTAGAGGAATTTTTATAAAGTGAACACACATTTATAACCATTATAAATAGTGCTGCTATAAACTTTCTTGCATATTTCTTTGGGTGAGCATATGTTGAGCCTTTTTATTGAATTTACACCTAGAGGAATTGCTTTGTCGTGGAGTGTGTGTTGTTCAGCTTTAGTGAATAATGCCAAACAATTTTCCAGAATGGTTTTACCAATTTACTCTCCTATCAGCAGTATGTGAGAATTCTAATTGATTCATATCCTTGTGAACTATTTAACTTCAAATATTATAATTTCTAGAAGTTCTATTTGATTATTTTATTTAGAAATTCTATTTTATTTCTTTTCAGATCTGACTGGTCATTTGACATATTTTCAAATCTTTTATTTTATTTATTTATATTTTTGTGATGGAGATCAGCCCTGAGCTAACATCCTTGCTAATCCTCGTCTTTTTGCTGAGGAAGACCAGCTCTGAGTTAACATCTATTGCCAATCCTCCTCCTTTTGTTTCCCGAAAGCCCCAGTAGATAGTTGTGTCATAGTTGCACATCCTTCTAGTTGCTGTATGTGGGACGCAGCCTCAGCATGGATGGAGAAGCGGTGCATCGGTGCGCGCCCGGGATCCGAACCTGGGCCGCCAGTAGCGGAGCGCGTGCACTTAACCGCTAAGCCAGGGGCTGGCCCCTCAAATCTTTTATTTTTATAAGCATGTTAAACAATCTTATTTTATACTCTTTATATTTGTGGTCTTTGCCCGTTTTACTCAGCAATTTATTTATCTTACGGGTTTTTAAAAACTGTGAGCTTATTTTTTAATGACACTTGTGCATGGGAATTCTTTGAAGCCCAGGTTAAAAGTTTGTTCCTCCAGGTAGGATTTGCATTTGCATTTGCCAGGTGCCTAGAAGCACCATCAGCCTGAGATAACTTTGTAATAAAAATGGGCTGAAACCCCTAAAAGGGCCAGCCTGTGGTTATGAATCTTCAGGGGAATTTTTTTCCCTTCCATTCAAAACCAGTATGGAGAGAAAATTTCTTCATGTCCCCTTCTGTGGGGCAGGACTTTTCCCCCATTCACCCTTTTGCTGAGACATAGTATCCCTTTGGAGTCTTGTTATAAAGCTGAGAGCACGGTGGAGTTGCTGTCTATCACAATAACCACTTTGGGCCAGCTCTAATCTGTTCTTCTGACTTTTCCGCTCAATGTACCTCTCAAAGTAAACTCTGTTGGTCACAAAAGATGGACAGTTGCCCGTAGGCTCAACTGTCCCTTACTTCTCTGGATTTGTGCTTTTGCTTTTGTTTTATTCTCTAAGGATAGCTTTTAATTTCTTGTCAGTTTAGAAGTGAGTTTAAAGAGATGTTTAATAATTTCATTATTAGCACTATTTATTATTCTTCAAGGGGAAGATTGTTTAGAACAGCAGTTCTTAAAATGTGGTTTAGGAGCCTCTGAGTGCCTCTGAGACCCTTTCAGAGTCAAAACTATTTCCATCATAATAAAAAATATACAATTTGCTTTTTCCTCTCCTATTCCCTCCTGAGGGTACAGTGAAATGCACAGTGGCAACATGACGTGTGATGATGTCATCACTCTGACAGCTAATGGAAGGTATGCTTTTGTGTTCGTACGATTGAAGAAAATTTTCAGTTTTAATTTCTAACACAGTAAACATTGGTAAATATAATTCATATAACAAAAGCTCTTTGGGGTTCTTAATAATTTTTAGGAATTAAAGGGATTTTGAGACCAGGAAGCTAGAGAACTGCTGATATGAGATATCCATTGTGCTACATTGCAAGAAATAGAACTACTGAAATGCCAAAATATACAGCACAGACAATCTGTGCTGTAATCAATCACAAGGTAGAGAAGATGGATGTTAAGTGCCTGCATACATGCAAATATATTCCCAAGAGTCCTTGAGTTCTTCCAGAGCAAGAAGCTTCTGGATTTGGAAGCTTGGCTTCATCATGTACCACGAGATCCTGAGCAAGTAACTCAACATTGCTTCTCAGTTTCCTCAACTATTCAATACAGGAAATAATAACCCTCATTCTTCTTCCCAGTGTAGGACCTATATAAGGCAAGAGGATAGGTGGCAAGATCATTCTTGGGTCTCTATAAGGTTTTGAGTTGTTGGAAATGAAGGCATATGAAAACCAGCAAAGACGTGTTTGTCTTAGATTTTCTTCTTTTTGTTTTTTGTGAGGAGATCAGCCCTGTGCTAACATCTGCCAATCCTCCTCTTTTTGCTGAAGAAGACTGGCCCTGGGCTAACATCTGTGCCCATCTTCCTCCACTTTATATGGGACGCCGCCACAGCATGGCTTGCCAAGCAGTGCGTCGGTGCGCGCCCGGGATCTGAACCTGCAAACCCCGGGCTGCAGCAGCGGAGTACGTGCACTTAACCTCTTGCGCCACCAGGCCAGCCCCTCAAATTTTCTTCTTAGATAAAAATGACTAGAATTTAAACTGGAAGGTAAATTTAACTGGTGACTTCAAAACAGATATGCAATATTAAACTGTCTTCTCTACTCTGAATTTAAGTGTACAACCAATGCTAAAATGGTGGATCCTCGATATTACAAAGGGAAGGTCAAATGTGATGTTGGAGAGTCAGCTTAGTCTGATGGGAAGAAAACCACATGAAGGAGGCCTGAGTTCTAATCCTTACTGTGTAACATACCAGCCATGTTGTGGTAGAATGTTACACTGGTGACCCCCAATGAACCACATCTCCTTGTATTCATACCTTTGTACAGTCTCCTCCCACCTTGTCTCTGGGCTTGCTTTTACAATGGGACATTAGCAACTATGATCCAATCAGCAGCTCAATTAATGCTTGCACATTGGGCTTGTTGTCTTGGAATGCTTCCACTTGGAAGTCAACTGCCTTGTTAGAAAGAAACTCAGGCTAAGCTATTAAATAATGAGTGGCTACATGAAGAGAAACCCTTGTGGATGAGAGGTCACCTTGGATATTCTATCCCCAGTCAAGCTCTCAGCTAAATGCAACTTCATAAGTGACCTCAGTCTATACCAAATGGAGCAACAGAATCATCCCGCTGAACTCATTCAACTCACCGAATTGTGAGAAACAAGAAATCATTGTTTTAAGTCACTATGTTTTGGAGTGGTCTGTAATGTAGTTATAAATAACACATTCTAGCCACTTCTCTCTAAAACTCTTCAGCTTAAAGATAGGAATAGAAATATTTGTCTCACCCACCCCAGAGAGTTTGTACAAGTATCAAATTAGTTAATAAATTCGAGGTATTGTTACTATTTTTTCCGGTGAGCTAGGTATGACTAAATACCATGGCTATGTCCATACACACAAACTGGTTTGACTATTTTGACTAACTTGACCAGTCAAATCAATCTCTTCAGGGAAAAAAAACCCTTCCAATTCAATTTTTGACTGACTTGATTATTGTTTTGACCTCTCTGACTTTTTTGGTTGAGTTCAACTTTTTTTAACTGAATAACTTGACTTGGCCAGTTTAGTCAGTCAAAATAATCAAAACAGTTTGGGTATACAGAAATAGTCTGTATGTGATATTTTCCTCCTATTGAACTTTAGTGGGAAATTATGTGACAGAGGCCCATATATGCATAGCAAATATGGATATAAACTTCTATTTATAACTGCTCGGTTTCAAATTACTATATAGATTATAGCAGCGTTTGTTTGGTAACAGGAAAAAATATAGTTAGTTTTTATTTCCCAATGGCATGCTACATTATAAGTCCATTAGCAGTTGCATATGTTATTGCTGTAATTCTAATAACCGCCATATATTATTATGGCTATAATAATGTAATTCTTATAGTATGCAATATGTAATTTATTGAACATTGCTGGAATTTATTTTTCAATTGTAAATTTGGCTTGCTTTTCAGCACTAGAACTCGGTATGTCTTGCTTTGGGAGTTTAGTCATATTCCTTTGTTTGAATAAGCTGTCAGAAGCACATGTCTGAGGTGAGTGCATGCAAGCGAATGCTGAAGCTTGGCAGTCATTAAAGTCCTGGGTTAGGAGTGAAGTGAATGATTGGAATGCGGGTTGAGTAGGTCCATTCATATATGTCATACTGATACTACCCGAGCTGCTGACTAGGTGATTCCAATATAAGCCACCGTTATTGGAGTATCCGTAGGTATTCTACTGCGCTTAAGGTTATGACAGATGAAGCTTTCCTTATGAATTGTCAAAAGGATCACAAAACCCTCTACTGCTTCTATTTCTGTCACCAGTAGCTTGCTTGCTTGCCTTTTTTTTTCCCTTCTAATGCCCTTTGAATATAGTTCTTCAGAATCCTACATCACAGAAGACTATACAAAAAGCTCTTGAATTTGCTTGCAGGCTCCCAAACTGGAATGATTCTAAACTATTCCAAGAACACAGGTGTCTATATTTTTCTCTTAGAGGTCCAAGTGAAAATAAAATAAAATTTTAATACGAGTTTCAATGTCTTTAACCTATTTCATCAAGTTCTTTTTCATTTATTATTCAAATATATATTACTCAAATATATTCTATTCTATATATTATATTAATTTAAATCCATTTCTCAACAGGTGTAACTAAAATCCTTCAAATTTCAGTCCAAATGTATTCACTTTGTTTAGTATAAACTAAATCTGTCTTATCATGTTTAAACCAATTTACATCAGTGTTGGGAAAGGCAGCCCGCCCTGGGCCTTAAGTGTCACCACATTCCTTGCTGAATGTGTCAAAGGCAAGCCCTACCTATCCTCTGACGCTGTGCCCTTTCTATAGCTAGTCACATAGGCAATTAGTAAGTCAAGGCCACCACAAACGACTATGATACAACTCCGTTCATTTTTTATTCCTTCACTCCAAAAGGAAAACCTATTTATTTAGATTTTCTTAGTAACAACCTTTCATTGGTTAGTTGCCTCTTCTCCAGTTCTTTTCTAAAATTTCCTTTTCTCTCTTGAGTTAAGGAGTTCCAAAGTTGACTCTTATTGGAGCCTGACCAACATTCAGCATAGAAGTAGGAATTAAAACCTGCCATTTTACATTACCATTTATACTTTTCCAGATCAGTACTTGTTGCTCAATCTTTCACTCAATCTTTCTTTTTCAGCCAGTTATCCATTCTTTTATTTATTTAACAAGTATTTATTGAGTGCTCATGCATTCGATAGCTAACCTGTCGGTATAGTAAGTGAATTGGGCATGGCTCTTAACTTTGGACATTTTATATTTCTCAAAGCTGGTCAATATGTAATCTAAATCTCCTTTAGGCCCCATCTACTGTGGGTGGAAAAGATAGACCACATCACACAAGGCCTGAATGCCAGACTAAGGAGGTGGAAGTATCTACTGAAGACTACAGTTTTGGAGTAAACGTATTCAGAAAAGTTCCTTTGATAGAAATGTATAGAATGGATTAAAGAAAGGAGAAAAAATAAGTAGAGACTCCTTCAAGAGGTTATGATAACAAAGATCCACATTCCCTTTTTTGAAACGCTTGAGGCCAGATGTATTTTGTTTTGTTTTATTTATTTTTATTGGGGTCACTCTGGTTTATAACATTACATAAGTTTCAGATGTACATCATTATATTTTGACTTCTGTATAGACTACACTGTGTTCGCCACCAAGTCTAGTTGCCGTCCATCACCATACAAATGTCCCCCTTTACCCCTTTTGCCCTCCTCCCACCCCCCTCCCCCCAGTAACCACTACTCTGTTCTCTGTATCTTTGTGTTTATTTGTTTGTTTGTGTTCCACATGTGAGTGAAAACATACGGTATTTTTCTTTCTCCATCTAACTTATTTCACTTAGCATAATACCCTCAAGGTCCATTTATGTTGTTGCAAATGGCAAGATTTCATCCTTTTTTAAGGCTAAGTAGTATTCTATTGTATATATATATACCACATCTTCTTTATCCATTCATCCATGGATGGGCACTTAGGTTGTCTCCAAGCCTTGGCTATTGTGAATAACGCTGCAATGAACATAGGGGTGCATATATCTTTACTAATTAGTATTTTCATCCTCTTTGGGTAAATACCTTAAAGTGGAATAGCTGGATCATACAGTAGTTCTATTTTCACTTTTTTGTTGAATCTCCATACTGTTTCTTAGATTCAGAATTTTCCAGATTTGAGAAAGGTACTACAAGGCATATACCATGTGTTGGTCTGGAGAAGCTCCCTGGAGTCAAACACTTCTATATTTCTCCAAATAAATTCTAACTAAATATTATAAATGATATCTGTAAAAGTCTCATGCCAGTTCAGGTCACAATTACTTAAAAAAATAATTTTAAAAAATCTTGGGATTATCAGAACTTTTTGGGCTTTAGAACTATGGACCTTGGATTTGAGCTAAAGGAAATAGGTCTATGAATTATTTGAGGTAAAGAGGAAGAGTGGATATAAGTAATATTACAAGGGTGGCATTGGCGGTGCTTGTCATTTGGTTAAATATAAGGCAAGAAAAGAAATGTGACAATAGTGACTGTGAGGTTTTGAGTCTGGGTGGCTGGGAGAATGGTGGTGCCATTAACAGAAAAGAAAGGACGTAGGAGGAGGGGACTGCTTGATAAGGGGTTGGATGGAGGGGAGGTGATGATTAATTCAACTTGAAATCTACAAATCTCCAGGACATTATGAACCTGCCTGAAATTAACATGATTAAAGGTACCCCTCACAGTGTTTTGGTGAGTATGTAATGGGGAGCTAAATTAAAAATCAGTAGCCTTTTCGCATATAGCATATTTCATTAATCAAATTTGAAAGTTGAATCTGTCCAACATAAAAAGTCATCCTAGATTCTTCTTTAAGAAAATGGCACAAATGTTGATGGTATTCTAAAATTGGAAACAAATTTTGAAGAGAATATTTCAGTTTCAAAATTTTACCTGGATCAAAATGGAGCTCTTTTAATCTATTTCTTCAAAGTTGCTTGAGACTGTAAATGAAGGCTTATGGCTTAGTTTAAAAACTGTCTGACCCATTTTGGGTAATAACTATACATTAGGTCAGTGATGTAAACATTATCATTTGTATGAGCTCTCCAGTAGCTGAACCTACAAACACCACATTCTTGAACAGGAGTGAAGTATGGCCTAAAATGATCTGAAATATTTATTTTAAACTCATGTATGTTTCTAGGAATGTAGTAACTATCTTATAATTATTTATATCTGCAAAGAGATATTGATAAAACATTGTATAGCTCATAATGACGTAGTTACCAAGAAACATCAGAACTTTTATTGGTTTGTTTTCATGTCAGTCAATATGCTCCAAATGGTTTGCTTCTTTCACCACTGTCTATGTAAAAAGTCTCATGATAGAGGTAAATGGATACATCTCAGATTTGAGGGAACCAATCTTATCAAACAAGGTGACTGGTCGCTTTCTTCAACAGCTCTCTTGCTAACTAGAAGCCTTTATTTCCTGTCCTGCCTTTGCATAGAGGTGTATCTTCAATTGAATTCTTTGGGTAGCCCCTCTTGTCACCAAGTCTAATGACTGATGGCAATTAAGCTACAGAAACAGCCTATCTGGGGTGAGGTTCTGATAGGGTGTGATTACAGGAGCATGGAGAAGGGGAGGAACAAGGAATGGCATGTAAGCCTCCAAGCACTATATTTTAAGTTAATCATTAAAATGAAAAGAATCTCAAATAATGAATGTATGTTTTCATCCCTGTCTTAAAAAAAAGAAAACAACATTTTTCTTAAAGGATAGAGAAATACAGTTTTAAACATGCCTTCACTTACATTAGTTACTTTTAGCTACAATGTTTTCATAGAAATACATTTGGCAACATGTTCCTTAGCCTGATCCTCTTAGAAAGTATTTTCAGGAAAGGAAACTTTTTATTTGATAGCTACTGTTAAATGACCCTCTCTCATCTTGAAACAGTTAATTTTTCTCAACCTTTTAAGAATTTTATTGTTGTGACATCCTGGAGTTTCTCTCCCTATCAAGGATATAGGTTTAAGAAAATGTATTTCTGGGCTGGCCGGATGGCGTAGTAGTTAAGTTCGCGTGCTCGGCATCGGCAGCCCGGGGCTCTTGGGTTCGGATCCCTGGCATGGACCAGCACACTGCTAGTCAGTCCATGCTGTGGCTGGCATCCCGCACACAAAATAGAGGAAGAATGGCACAGATGTTAGCTCAGGTCCAGTCTTCCTCAAGCAAAAAGAGGAAGATTGGCAATGGATGTTAGCTCAGGGCTAATCTTCCTCACAAAAAAAAAAAAAAAAAAGAAAGAAAATGCATTTCAAATATTAAAAGAAAACATCATAGAATATTCCAAAGAGAAGACTCTTTCAATGTAGAAGGTGGTATTGTTTATATAATACTATAACAATGACAACTTTCTTGTTTATAGTTAGAAAAAAGGCAATGGTCCCTGTGTACCAGACAGAGGAAAATGTGTTCTTTTGTTCCAGAAGTCTCACTGCCTCACCTCTTGAGCATAGGCTCCTGAAAAGTGGCTTTAACCTTTTTCCCCCTGCTTACATGGCCCTGGCTGTAGAAGCGTGATCTTCAAGGTCCAGGGCATCGTGAGGGTTGCGTGGTTATTGCCTTCTCTCACATGAGCAAGGGAAAGGGCCGGTGCATTTCAGTCACTTTATGCCATACACAAACTCAGGTGGAGCAGCTTGCACCTTTGAGAACACCACAAAAAGACCTAGCAGCAGGAAGAATTTGGGCTCCATTTTGGGAAAATGCACCAATAAAAGACTTGTGGGGCCCTGGTGCATATTACCGAGGGATTCTGTGGAATCTCCTTATCTGGTGATTTTAATGACTAACGTACAACAATTTTTGAAGGATAATTGATATGAAGTGCTGCCCAGAAGCTGAGAGATGAATGAACCCACCTTCACACATCTTTTCAGGCCCTTCAGTTCTATGATTTGTGCATTATATTATTTAGCAGAAATAATAAAGAACTAAATAGGCTTTTTTTTTTTTGTATGCAGCATTAACTACCTTTGTGTGTCAATGTGGTACCTGCCAATTACTTGCATTAAGGCAAATGGCTAAAATATACAAATTAAGTTATGAACACACTGCTACATTTAACAGATTAACTGAAAACCTGCAAAGATTTCAAGAGTACATTAAATGCATAAAAACCATTTCGTTGATCTTGAGCTTGTAGGCTACTTTTTCTCCCCCAAAGGTATGTGGCCTTAGAGCCCTGAATGTTTTCTGAGTGCAGCAAAAGGAATTTAATACCCATTGAGAAAGTGTGTGATCCCCAGGCTGTGTATTTGGGAGGCACTATCGTGATTAACATTCACAACTATCTAGGTCATGGTCAGCAAACTTTATCTGTGAAAGGATAGCATCTCAGTCTGTTGGGGCTGCTATAACAAAATACCATAGACTGGGTGGCTTAAACAACAGACATTCATTTCTTACAGTCCTGGAGGCTGGAAATTCAATCAAGGTGCTGGACGATTTGGATCCTCATGAGAGTACTCTTTCTGGGTTGCACGTGGCCATCTCCTTGCTGTGTGTTCATATGGTCTTTCCTTGGTGCGTGTGCGTGGGGAGAGATCTCTCTCTCTTCCTCTTCTTATGAGAGCACTAATCTCATCATGAGGGTTCCACTTTCATCACCTCATCTCAACCTAATTGCCTTCCAACAGCCCCAAACTCCAAATACCATCAAATTAGGGGCTAGGGCTTCAACATATGAATTTTGGGGGGACACAATTCAGTCCATAGCAGATAGGCTTTATGGGACATAAGGGCTCTGTCCCAACTACTCAACTCTGCCGTTGTTACCCGATAATGTATAAACAAATAGACATGACTGTGTTTTAATAAAACTTTATTTACAAAAACAGGCAGCTGGCAGGAATTGGCCCAGTGGTCCTAGTTTGCCAACCCTTGATCGGATGATAAATATTATTACTACAACTTGTGGAAGATAAAAGTGAAGGCCCAAAAGGTTATTTTAGTTACCCAAGGTCTCATAGGTAAATGACGGATGTGAATTAAGTTTATTTTAAAATATATCAATAAACTATAGTAGTGTAGAAAATTAAGTAATTTAATCATTCACTTTCTAATGAGCTATTCTGGAAGCTCTAGATATGTGATTTACTGCTTAGCTTACACATGTCTTCTTCTGTGGGGACCTGTCCTGCCCACAGCCCTACTGGGTGTGTGTGGTGTCTGAGACCCTGGCCCTTGCAACAGCTGATTGAATAAAAGATGGGAACTTGACCTATCTGTATAGTTTCCAACAATTTATGACTTGTCTGGTCTAGTGTGAATTGGAATCGATCCAACAGATTCCTCTCTTGGGAACTTGATCTTAGAGATACAGGAAATTCTTGATTGGAAAGGGTTACTAGAACTGGAAGGTTATGAGTGGAGGGTATTTGAGGCCCTAGAATAAGAGTCAGTAGAAGAAGTTGGGGTGGGGGGAGGAGTGTGACTGTGTGTGTGAGAAGGGGGTAGGGGGGAGAGATTGAGAAAGAAAGAGAGAAAAGCATAGCCCTTAATAAGTGGAGAAAGATTTCTTTGCTGAATTTTCAGTTTCTGATTCCAGTCTTTGTGAAGCCCAGATGTGCTTTGAGTCTGTGCATATCTGTGTTTCATCATTAAAATAAATCCCCCTTTAATTCAAGCTTAAGTATGGACTCTGATCTTTGAATCAAAAGGGCCTTGATAATCCAATGAAGTTATGAGGTATTCTTTTTATATTAACCTGAATAAAATACTCCCCTCTCTCCCCTTCTGGAAGTTTGCAGGGTTGGAGTATCAAAGTCCACATAAAGGCTCCTTAAGTTTGTTCTTCAGCAAGTAGGATTACCCAAGGCTAAATAAAAGTGTACAAAGAACGGGGCTTATGACTTTTCTAAGTGATGTTTATTGTCCCCTCCTCTTTTCAAGGTTTTTAAATCCAGAGGGAAAGATATATGGACTAGATGGAAGAGGTGAAAGGGTAAGCAATCAGCTGTTTGGTGCTGGCTCACGCTTCTTGGCTCTCAAGGTTGGTGTAGGCATGACATGAAAAGGGAATACAGAAGCCTTGACTAATGCACTCAGCTATTGGCCGCAATGATCAGAAAGGGGATCCATCAATGGATCCACAATAACCTATCCACTCATGGGCACCTTACACCCATCTTCTCTAAGCCCACTTCCTTGAAAAATCTTGCTAACTTGGTATCGTAATTTTTTTCTAGTCCCCATCTTAACTATCATTATAGGCTTTAAAAATTTTTAGCACACGTGCTTCTCTCCTGTTAGCTGAATTAAGATGGAAATAAACTATATCTGATTAAAATATATGTGGCACTTGTGGTGCACCTTGCACCTCCAGTTGGCCCAGCTGTTTTCAAGGCAGCTGTGGTGGACAGTTCTCCATATTTGCAATGTTCCACAAGAAGCATGTACTGAGGCTCTCTCCATTTTGCTTTCTCTGAAGCTGTGAGAGGGTGAGACCCTGTGACCCTGGCCCTTGCAACAGCTGATTGAAGAAAAGATGGGAACTTGACCTAACTATATAGGGTGGCAAATGTAGAGGCAGCAGATAGACACAACCCAGGGTTGCAGGTGGGTTGATGCCCTCTGGCACAGCCTTCAATCAAAGAGAAATGGGAATTAGCAGATAAAGGCCCACTGCTTTCTGTCTTGCAGTGGGTCAATTAACAGTGTCATTCTTATGCATTTTCTCAGAATAGCGCCAGTGTGATTGAGCACTAGTTTCCTGCTGTGGCAACCCGCTTAGTCATGTTCCTGTTGACTTTTCTCTCTTCCCTGACTTACTTTTCCCACCTCCCATCTTCTGCTTCCTGGAATCACCTCCCAAATAAACTATCTGCACCAAAATCCTTGTCCCAGGGTCTGCTTTGGGGAGAATCCTAACTAAGGCAATGACCAATCTACAATTTTCACACGTAACAGTTTATGTTCATAAACTACTTTCCTCTCTCTGAGTCTCCAAGTGTGTCATTGTCAGGTGTTCTGTGTGGGAAATAGTAGAACATCTGATGAGAGAGAATACTTTCCCTAAAAATTGCCCCTTCCCACACAGAGTCATGCCAATCATTTTTTCATAGACTTTAGTATATTTTACTGGCTTAAAGAAACTGTTTATCTAATGTGGTTTTTTTTTTCCCCACAAGGTACTAATTGCTTCACTCCCAAATCAACCCCATGAGTGCAAAATTGTCTCTTCCATCTTTTTTTGTGTCTAACAGCAGTGTTTTTGCCATTGATCAAGTGGTTTGGGGAATAGGCTAACTAATACTATGAAAAGCGTATTTATGATAGGAAGTCTGATTTGCCCATCATTGCTGAGATATAATAGAATGCCTGAGCCAAGAGGATCCTTGAACCAGTTTCTGCCCACTCTCTTATTTTACAGTTAAGGAAACTAAGGCCCAGTAGAATTAAGTAACTCTTCCAAGACTATAATTCATAACAGAGATAAAATTAGAATTCAAACCAATTGATTTTTCAGTACACAAGGGTCTCAGCCCACAGTTTTCAAAGCTAAATATAATGTGTTTGACTATTTCCTTCATAATTTTTTCAAATTTTGTCTATAAAACTACAGGTTTTCATATTTTTCTGTGCTATTCTCATGTTGGAATAAGATCAGGTGGCACAGAAGCTATTGTTACGGCCCTAGAATACAGTCTGGCATTTTCGTTGGCACAATTGAAGCTTTAAGCGTGGATGTTCTAGTCAACGTATTGTGTGGGGCAAGAGGCTGAACTGCCATTGATCCTACTCCTGTGAACCTCCACAGGATCCCACGCTATAGAAGAACCCTGTCCTTCATGGACGCTGTAGAAGTAGGCACGTTAATAATCAAGACTCTCCAGGAATATCTCTGCATCAGATCAATCCAAGCATTCGCAAAGCAGCCAGAAACGCTTTCTTGGAGGCTTCTCTTTGACTCTCACTTATTTTCTCACCAACTGCTGGCCCCGCTTTTTTGCCCTGGATCCAACCCCATCATCAAAGACGCCAAGGCAAGCTCTGCAATTGGATTGTCTGAAAATGAACAACACACAGAAAGTGAGGAACAGATATCGTAGCACTCTACAGCGCCTGTTAAAGTCACACTCGCAGAGCACTCGAATAATCCAGATGACTGAAGTAAATGGCATCTCCCAGGAGAAACAAGAGACTTGACAGGTAACAGAAAAGATTTTCTGGCAAGGCAGGCTGAGAGGGAGTGACCGTTCTTCCTGGAGAGCATATGGAAGTGTTGACAGGCTCACTTCTTAAAGTGGCCAAGAAACAACTTAGTTCCAATGAAGGAAAACGAGCGAATGCACGTGACAACCAATCATGTTTCTCATAGAGCTGGAAATCCAGTACATGAGGCCCAGGGAATTCACAGATGCAACCTTGGCAAGGGTCACATTTTGAGGACCTTCCCAAAGCTCAGTGATGTTAAATAATTGATCTTTTTGCTGAGACATGAATTTGAATTCCATGCTGTATAGACTGGGACCTGGGCACAAGTCGTTTAGCATATTAGTACAGCGTTGGAACACCCAGGAAGAATCTCTGTCCACCATCCACAGTCTTACAAGGCCTTTCTTTAATCCTGATTTCTGTGTGTGAGAATTGACCACACAGAGATAAATCCCACGTAGTTTTGTTCCCGTTTTGTGACACGGCCAATTTAAAGGGAAGAGGCACCTCTTAGGAACCACCAATTGGCATAATAAACTTGATCCTCTAATAGCCTTGCACCTCTCATCTGCAGGCATTTAAGTTTTTTTGTTTGTTTGTTTTGCAGACTTTTAATAACCCTGATTCTAGAACTTCTTCCTAGTTCAGCAACATCTAACTTTCTCATTTTAATCCCTGCCTTTGTTTGGGTCTCCCCAGAAGCCAACTCTAAGTCAGAGTTTCTCAACCTTGGTGCCATTGACATTTTGGGCTGGATATCTTTGTTTTGGGAAGCTATCCTGAGAATTGTAGGATGCAGAACAGCATTCCTTGCCTCTAGATGCACTCCTAGTTATGAAAACCAAAAGTATCTCCAGACATTACCATATGTGTTCTAGATGGAGAACCACTGCTCTATGTCAAGGATTCCCGTGCAAGTATAGTTTAGTTGGAAAAGGATCAAGGAAACATTGGTATGGGAATGGGAAAGTATATTAGTCAGGGCTCACCAGAGAAACAGAACTAATAGAGAGAAAGAGAGAGAGAGAGAGAGATTAATTTTAAGGAATTAGCTCACACAATTGTGGAGGTAAAGTCCAAATCTGCAAGGTAGACTGGCAGGCTGGAGACACAGGGAAGGGTCGATATTGCGTTTCAAGTCTGAAGGCAGTCTGCTGGCAGAATTCCTTCTTCTTCACGAGAGAGGAGTATTATTCTATGAAGGCCTTCAACTGATCGGATGAGGCCCACTCACATAGTGGAGGGTAATCTGCTCTACTCAACCCGCTGATTTAAATGCTAACCTTGTCCAAACGATATTTTCACAGAAACATCTAGAGTAATGTTTGACCGAATATCTGGATACCATGGCCTAGCCAAGTTGACACATAAAATGAACCATCACAGAAAGGAAAGGGAAAAAGCCAATAAAAGTGTATTCTTAAGCAAGTTCTGATAGAAATAGGAGTACAATTCTGATGGGAAAATCTGGGAAATGGTGTAAAATACCATTTTTTCATCTCACAGTTATTTGTCTCATTCAAGGAGGGATGAGAGAACTCGGGTATTTGTACACCAGTTCCCATCAGCCATTGATTGAGGTCTGTTCTCAAGGAGCTTTAATTTCCTGACACTTCTGGTCTGCTGCATACCCAGGAGAGGCAGGCTGTGGCAGGCTAAGGAAATGCGTCAGGCAAAGAGGTGCTGGCGCTGGCAGCTGGAATTCAAATTGATATGTGAAAAAAATGGCAAGTGGCTGAAGGACTACGATCAGCATCTGCTACAGTTTGTGTGCAATCCATCATTAACTGCTCCCAACCTCTGGCTGGTGTTAGGACCTTCTTCAGTGGCAGTGTTGTCATCATTTATTGGCCTCTTCTTTCCATGTCCCCAAATACTTGACTTTTAAAAAATTGTAGTAAAATACACATAAAATTTGCCATCTTAACCATCTTTAAGTATACAGTTCAATGGCATTAAATACATTCACATTATTGTATCACCACCATCCATCCACAGAACTTTTCATCTTGGAAAACTGACACTCTACCTGTTAAACACTAACTCCCCACTCTCCCCTCTCCATAGCCCTTGGTGACATCTATTCTACTTTCTGTCTCTATGAATTTGGCTACTCTAGGAACCTCATATACAATGTTTGTCCTTTTTTGACTGGCTTATTTCACTTAGCATAATGTCTTCAGGGTTCATGTATGTTGTAGCATGTGTCAGAATTTCCTTTCTTGTTAAGGCTGAATAATATCCCATTGTATGTATAGATCCCATTTTGTTTTTCCATTCATTCCACGCTGGACACTTGAGTTGCTTCCACTTTTTGGCTATTGCAAATAGTACTGCTAGGAACGTGGGTATACGAATATTTCTTGAAGTCCCTGCTGTCAATTCTTTGGATATATACCCAGATATGGAATTGCTGGATTGATTATCTTTTAAGTTCCCTACATAATGAGTAAACACAGTATAGAAAACAATTGGGCAGAAAGATAAGCATGCTAGGAAAGGAAATAAATTGCCCATAGATTTCTCAAGTCTAGGTTCACCAGTTCCCACAACCCCAGTCAAACCTGAGCTTCTCTGAGTATAAAATACATTTGTGGATAGTACATAATCACTACACATTTGTGGATAGTACATAATCACTACAGCTTCACATTCTAAAAACAGTTTTATTTGTCTCCTCCTTTGCTTTCTGACGAAGAGCTTTGTTTATGAAATTCCTGTCTTCTGAAGTTCTTGAAAGATCCCAAGTGAGTTGTCTTCATAAATGACGCCAAAAACATTGCCTGGCAAAGCCTGTGACTGACAACATCTTTTTTTAGTTACCTGAACTCTATGCCTTAATTCTCTAGCACTTTCCGTTTTCTCTTTGTTTCCCAGAGTTTTGCAGCAAACCGCTGTTTAGCAAATAGAAGCCAAATTCAGACTTAGGCCAAACTCTAGTTGCAATCTGTTTCTTTTTGTTGTTGGTACCAGCATCACATCCCACCTGGCCAGACCTGCCAAGTTTTTTGGATTTCCTAGAGGAGGTTTTTATTCTGTCTGCTTGTCAGCACTTGTATACAAAACCTGTAATTATATAATAGGTGAACTTACTGGTGTGCTATTGTGCATTCTTTTCTTTTTTTAAACCAGCTGAATTGGTCCTTTTTATATTTTGAGCCTATTGTTACCTTTATAACTGTTACAGTTTCCTTCCCCCTGGCTTCTGATACTTTAGCCTTTATGCCAGCAACTAAATATTTATGTAAAAAAAATCATTTAAAATAATTTGTCTTTCAGTGAAATCTTTAAACTTTTATATTTCTAGCTCTAATTTGAATGTTTTAATGTTATAATTACCAGTGACTATTGATGAAAGAATTTTGTTCTTAAAATGTTATCTTATTTTTAGATAAGAAAGATCACCTATGAAAGTCATCAAAAATTAAGTATACATACTTAACTTGTTTGCTTAAAGATCCATGTCTTCTAATTTGTGACGTTCCTAATCTACCCTTAACTCAGTAAACATTTTGTGGTTAACACATTACACAGATTTTTTTGAAGAATTATACAAAATATGTGAAACTTAAAGCACCATCAATGCTTGATAAAATTTGTTGATTGATCAAAAAGCTGACATTTTAAGGAGAATAGAAGGAATACTATGCCATTGTCTATTTCATGATACTGTACACTCTGTTCTTCAGTGTGGCGGTCTTTCCTTCAAACTTGTAGATTTCCTGGAGGCTGACACAAAGCTCTTCATTTCTGTGGGCTCTGTTTTTCCTAAGATCTATGGAATATTTTGTCATAGAACTGCCTTCTTATCCTTTTTTTCCACTGCCAATCTTCCTCTGTTTCTATGTGAGCCGCCACCACAGCATGGCCACTGACAGAGAAACGGTGTATGTTCTCGCCCGGGAACCGAACCTGGGCCGCTGAAGCGGAGACTGCCGAACTTAACTAGTAGGCCACCGGGGCTGGCCCCTTCTTGTCCCTTTTGTGCTCTTTGCCTAAATGGCAAGCTTGAAGAGAGATGGATGGGACCTGATTCTTTTCTGCCCCTTGACACTCAGTAAATGTTGAACTTGAAGTGCTTAGAACGCTGCTTGGAACCCAGTCAGCCTCTTGAATTATTGGTTGGGGATGCTGTTGCTGTTATAGTTGGTGTAGGGATTGTTGTTCATCAAACTTAAACAGATTACCAGATGATTTTGAATTGGTGTTCTTGGTGGGCGTGCCTGAGGACAGCTCTTTAATGGAACAGCAGATAAAATACATCAGTAAGAACTGAACATCAAGGTTTTATCTCTGAGTATGTGTCTTAGAAGTAAGAACCTGTGGACAGCCAAATCGAATCACTCCTCCTACTTCCAAACTTTTTACCAATACTTTTCTTCTCTTACCCATCTTTTTCTTTATAGGTGTTACAGCATTCTTATTGATGAGGTCAGGGATCTTGTTTTACTTCTCTGTGATGGGGAGTAATGAGGTATCTGATTAATTGACCAGAGAAATAAATGATATCACTCCATTGAGTAGACATCTTTCTCTTCCACTGAATCAGAGAATGTTATCAAAAACCATTCAGATATAATTTTTCAGGTGGAAATCATCCATGCAAGGTAGTCAGAAGTTCACCTAAGACAGAACAATTTTACATAGTAAATGCAGAAGCGAGTATAAACATAAATAAGACACTTGGATTGACTCTACTGGCCATAATGAAAATGTAGTAGGCGAGAAAAGCAAACCACAGTGTGAAAGGATAAACTCATAGATGTCCTCAGAGACTGACCAGACCCATTTGGAGCCATCTGTCCCAAGATGACTCAGTAACACAGTCAAGAAGAAAAATGTGGTTCCCCTCCTAGATGGGCAGCAGGCCTTCAGAGACCTCTTGTTGCAACGGCAGAAGCAGTTATTCAAGAGACAAAGGAGAAACCCAGTTTCGAGGAGATGGATCTCAGAGGAGGATAGACATTTACATTTAATTTATCAGGTATGGCAGCACAAACACTGTCAATTTGATTCAACATATATGTGTAGAGCCCTTTGCTCTAAGCAAACACAAAGGAAACAGCACTTGGCCATAGCAGAGATTCTAGTATTAACAAGAATACAAGCGAATACAGAGCTAATCATTGGAACCGAATTTAATTCCCTTTATGTCTTCAGGCAGCTGACTTTCATGTTCCTTTCATGTTCCTTCTATTTGAGAATGAACATGAAACAGCAGGTCTGGGTAGTCAAAAGGGAACTCACTGTGAGATCTAGTCCCAGCTCTGACTCGACGTGTTTGACACCTCTGGTCCGACTTGGTAGTGTTGAGGCATTTCTTTTTCAAGCCTCAGTGCCCTTCTTTTCAACTATCTTACCTGGAACCCGAGTATATAAAACAGATTAAAAACAAACCCGTTCACTCTGGTTGAACTGGGGGCAGGGGTCCCAGAGTCTAACCCACAGAGCCTCCTCCTTATGTCTTCACCCCCTTGAGCATGACTTGCCTTGGACACGAGGATTCTGCAGAAAAGAGTTTGCAAAAGGACATATTACTTATGCTTTCCAAAGACACTTCTAACACTGAACATCCAATATCATCTATATGTTTAACATTTGTTTAATCTAGGCCTCCTCCCTCCCATCTAAATGCCCCCGTCTCATGGTATCACTCGTAAAAGCAACAGAAATCTGACTCCAAACGTTCAGAAGCTATAGAGATATTTTTTAGAATAATAATCTGTTCCCAATAATCTTGTTCCAAATCTGGAACAAGAAATTGGAAGTTCTAGGTAGTACATGGCAGACTAAAATATAGACTATCTAGAAAACTTTCCTTATATATCTCCCTGCCTTTTCTTTTGTGGAGCTGTATGGCCACCAACCATCTTCCCCCATCTTTAATTCCACATTTCCACCATTCAATTCAGATCAATGCAAAAAGGTCTCTTTTGCTGAACAGGACAAAGAATCTACCTTTCAGGGCAAGGAAAGAGAAAAAGAGTGGAATCATCATGTTTTTACTCCCTGTCACATAGCAACATAGAATCACATGGGATTAAGTGCCATCCTGAGTAAATAATATCCTTCCAGGCCAGTGGGGAAAAAATGCTCTCTGTAGACTTAATCTTCACCTCTGGGCTTCCATATAATTTTGTTTTATCTTATTTTTAAGACACTTGATATTTAGTTTGAATGATAATTTAGGGATAAACTTGCCTTATTTTCCTATTATATTACAAACTCCTTCAGGGCAGAAACTTCTCCACGCACAGCTCTGAATCTTTTATAGGGCTGAATATGACACCTAGTATCATGCAGCTGTTCCAGGAATTCATGGTGAAGCGAATTGAGAAAAATCAGGAGTTGATCATCTAAACAGAGGTTGGCAAACTACAGCCCATGGGCCAAGTCTAGCTCACCACCTATTTTTGTAAACAAAGTTTTATTGGAACACAACCATGCGATTTTTAATGTATTGTCTATAGCTGCTTTCAGGCTGTAGCAGCAGATTTGCTTAATTGTGACAGAGACCATATGGCCCACAAAGCCAAAAATATTTACTGTCTGGTCTATTATGGAAAAAGTTTATCAACCCGTAACCTAAACCCCAGGTAAATTAATATATGCAAATATTTTAGAGATGTATATTTTCACTCTTGTTGAATTACTTTTCGGTCCATGTAGTTTCATTAAGCAAATTTACTACTTATGTTTCAGTTATTGGCAAATAGTCATATCGGATATGAAGTTAATTTACCCACCTTAATTGATTATTCTTTACTATCATCTGGATATTTAACTATGCAATTGGAAAAAAATTAATTTTGCCCTTCCATGTCATATTAGTCAAAACTCTTCTATTTTTATGTAACAAAAGACAAATTCAAACTAGCCCCCTTAAAAAAGAAAAACTAAAATGGTTGGAGGAGAAATTGATTGCTTCATGCAACCAAGAAGTTAAATGTTGAACTGGCTTCAGGAAGGGCTGGATTCAGCGGCTCAAAGATGGTTTCAGGGCTCTCACACCAACCATTGGCACAGCTAGATTCTTTTTCAATATTTGCTTTTCTCTCTTTTGCCATTGATGGTCCAGATCCTCTCACATGGAAGAAGGTTGCTGCTGGCAGCATGATAGCCTCAGACTAGTTCTGTATAGCTCGTTATCCGAAAGGAAGAAAAACTTATCTCTCCCAGTAGGTATATATTAAGTCTGTAAAAGGGCTGTGCCTACTTAAGTCATGTGTCCAGCCTTTGGATCAGTAACTGTGGCCAAAAAGATGAGACCATTGGATTGATCAGCCCTGGGTCATATGCTCAACTCTATGTGCAAGAGGCTCTATAACTGATAGTCCCACAATAGCAGAGCAATGAGGATAAGGGGCAGTGTCCCAGTGGAAAGAAGGCTGCCTTGCAGATAAAATCAATGATGTTCTATCTACTTTAAAAATATTACGTCAGAATTTTAGTGGAAGCTAGATTTGACAAACAACTAGATCTAAGAAAAATGATTTTACTTTTCCTCCTCTATCTTGTATTATCTGTCTTCTTCTTCTTCATCATCATCATCATCATCATCATCTTTCATCCTATTGAACATGTGGCCCCAGGAAACTTCATAATACCCTTTTAGCTGCTTTGGAAGCAGATTCAGTGTTCAAAACTCTACCCAAGCTCCCACTGGTATCAAATCTTATGTCCTATGCTCTTGGATTCTGCTTGTTCTCTTCCAGATGACCTGTTGGTTCTGAGTTTAATGAGATTACATCCTAAAGTTGGTATTTACTTATTTGTAACATTGCCCAGAAATCTTACACTTCAACAATTAAGTGGTTACGGGGCTGGCCCGGTGGCGTAGTAAAGTTCGCTCTCTCTGCTTCAGCGGCCTGGGGGTTTGGAGGTTCGGATCCTGGGCACGGACCGTCATACGGCTTGTCAAGCCATGCTGTGGCAGCATCCCATATAAAGTAGAGGAGGAGGGCACAGATGTTAGCCCAGGGCCAATCCTCCTCAGCAAAAATAGGAGTGGCAATGGATGTTAGCTCCATTGCTAAGTGGTTAAAAAGAAGTGGTTAAAATGCAAGCATTTTCAAAGTGAAACTGAGGGGTGAAATGGACAGAAGTAATGTCAGGGTGCAGAAGGATGGGACTGGTTTGGGGGATGGGGATTGGTCAGAAGAGTGTGAAAAATTGACATAGGTGGAGCCATTTTAAAATAGAGCTAAAGTAGCCATTCCAAAGGAACTGCCTTGCTCATCTTGTTCCTTGAAACTTGAACTGCGCCAAACCTTTGGACTAGGCCAAAACAACAATTGTTTTTTTTGTGTGTGTGTGAGGGAGATCAGCTCTGAGCTAACATCCGTGCTAAACCTCCTCTTTTTGCTGAGGAAGACCTGCTCTCAGCTAACATCTATTGCCAATCCTCATCCTTTTTTTTTCTTCTCCAAAGCCCCAGTAGATAGTTGCATGTCATAGCTGCACATCCTTCCAGTTGCTGTATGTGGGACACTGCCTCAGCATGGCCGGAGAAGCGTGCGTCGGTGCACGCCCAGGATCCGTACCCAGGCCGCCAGTAGCGGAGCGCGCACTTAACTGTAAGCCACTAGGCAGGCCCAACAACAATTGTTTTACAAGCAGTTTTTTGAGAAGTCTGCAGGAGAACGAACACCCTGATCACAAGACAGATGATTATGGACTTTCTTTTTTTTTTTTTTTTTTTAAAGATTTATTTATTTATTTTCACCCCAAAGCCCCAGTAGATAGTTGTATGTCATAGTTGCACAGCTTTCTAGTTGCTATATGTGGGACGCGGCCTCAGCGTAGCCGGAGAAGCGGTGCGTGGGTGTGCGCCCGGGATCCGAACCCGGGCCCCCAGCATCAGAGAGCACGCGCTTAACCGCTAAGCCACAGGGCCGGCCATGGACTTTCTGAAGATGGAATCAATAACCAGTAGTGTATAGCCAAGCATAGCATAGTTTGTAAGCATCAATGAACTCTTCTTAAAAACATCTTACCTCATCTTTCTCCTTTTTCCCATAAAAATTCTGAGCCCTTCTCCTATAATTGGGACACTAATTGAGTTTCTACCTGAATCTGTGCTCCCCAAATTGCGACTCTTTGATCCCAAATAAACACTTTGCCTCTTGAACTGCCTTCTGATTTTTATAGGTAGACAAGAGTCTCTTGTTGCCCCCACATATCTCCCACCACACTTCAACCCAAGAGCATCTAAACTTTTAGATACTGAGAAGTGGTCTCAGAGGAGCTCTGAACTGTCTGGATGAACCACTTGGAAGTCTTAGTATAGGTTATATTCTCCCTGCTTGTCTTATAGCTTGAAGACACTGTGATTTGGATCTAAAATAATTACTGCTATTCAGTGTCATCCACACATAATTAGCCTCAAATTATAATGAATTAACGTTGTTTGCCCTGTTCATGAAGTGAAGTGATTCTATTATCTATTACTGTTTTTTCTTCTCACATATTTAAAGTAAAAACACTTTGAAAATTCCATCCTATTAGGCAAAATTCTCTCTAGAATGTCGGCTAACAATGAAGGAGAGCTAGCCAAGGATGGCTAGTTAATCAGATAGACTGAGTTGCAGGGCAGAGTTCAAATGATTCCTTTGCTTTCTCTGAGACATTGCACCTGTTGCCTTTCTCCTCCTCCCTGTGTATACATAGAAGATGCCCCAGTGTGGTAAAGGGATTAGGTCACCTTGAAAGAATCCAAACTAGAGAGATTCATTTGTTTTCTTATTCTATATAACTTGGCATAGACAGATGTTTGTAATAAAAGAATTACGTAATAATCCTAAACTTGTTTCTACACGGACTTCAAAGAATATGTTTCTGAGAGGAAGACAGAGAAGGCGATGATTTCAGAGCAGGGGTTTACCTTTTAATCTCATTACGCATATGCAGAGCAGCTCCATAAAAAGTCAAGACTTTGAAACCAAAGTGTGCAAGAATTCCCACCACACTCTGACTGTCCCTACAGTTTTATTTTAGTCCTCAACCCTTAATCCAGTGGTCAACTCTTAGTGCGCAAAATAACCAAATAGATGTATGTCTAAAACTGGATCCTCCCCCGTAACCTTGGGTTTTCTTCTGCACTGTTGTTGCTGAGCCATACGTTTGAAGTTGCAAACAGGGTATTTCCATGGAAGTTTCTCATGTATAAAAATCCGTCTCAAATTCTGACCAAAACAATCAGAGAAATTAGTTTATTGATGAAACTCTTGTCTCTGAATGGATTTTTGAAAACAAAAATGTTTTTTTTCCTCTTCTTGAAAAGAATGAAACAATCCCTTTGTTGCATACTTGCTGAGAATTTCTTTTCCACGCCTTATTATGCATGCCTCCTTTATGTCATCGATACATAATCCATTATGTGCCTCTTATCGTATTTGCTCCAACTACTGTCTCAAGACGATGTCGAAGCACATTAGATCCCGGAGACTAACTCTGCAGGAGTGAATTAATGTCAGTGTTGAAGGAGTCTATAATCATACGACTAAATGGGCTTTCAGGAGGCCACACAGGATGCTGATGACAGAATCAAGAATGAAACCTAGGAATTCCGACCATTTGTCTTGTGCTCTGTCCACAAGTGATACTGCCTATTCTTAGTAGTTAGTAAAGGCTTGCTGAAAGCAGTCCATTTACTGGTAACATAGAACATTCACGAAGGAGTTTTAAAAAATAACTCAATGAAAATTTCTTTATGATTATATGAAAGTTTTGAAAGAAAATTGTGTGCATATATGACTATACATGCAGTGTTATTTTGTATAGAGTAACATTGTTACCACTTGGATAGAACATTGAAATTTTCATTTGAGAGTTTATCTTATTTAGAAGTTACAAGGTCCTAGTTTATCTGATATTAAGAAGTTTTTATGCCATATATGAAATTATTACCTGAGCTCAAATAGCTGCCCATCAGCAATTAGCTATCTGATCTTGGACAAGTTTTTATCATTTTGAGATTTCTGTTTTTAATTTGTAAAATGGGGGCATAAGACTGATTTCTAGACTTGTGAAAATTAAGTGAAATAACGCATTGAAAACATTTAGGACACAATTTTGGGAAGATAGTAACTGTAGTGCAGTATGGTTTCTAGATAATCCTAAATCCTCGCATAGAAACAACAGAGCAACTGGACAGCCACACCAGGACCCTGGAGACAGTATTTGCAATAAGACATAACATCACCACAAGCCCCAAAATACAATAGAATGAGGACAAACCAACAAAAGCCACCATATCAGCCTGTTATTGGCATCTGTGCAGAAGCTAAGGGAGATTCTGACAATGAAAATGAACAGAGAGACATCAACAAAACACTTTTGTGAAGAAAAATACATATATATATATATATACACACATATATATATACACATATATATGTGTGTATATATATATATATATATATATATATGTAGAACTAAGATTACATGCTCTTTCAATGTAGACATAGTACAACTCTAAAAGAAATGACAGAAGAATGCCAGAGCAATTGCAGAAAAAAGTATTTAACTGTTTTCAAGAATCCAATTGGTGATGGCAGTAGTAGTAGTATTATTCTGAGATGATTGTATTTGTAGTGGGATAAAGCCAATGAGTAATTGTGAGATAGTTTTAATTCTATCATTCCCTGTGCCCTTGAGAAACAGGATTCTCAGCATGTAAGACACAGTATACCAGAGGTTAAGAAAATCTGTAACTCTGAATTTGAATTGAAAATATCAGTATGAACTCATGAGGCGTTCTGTCTTAATTATTATCTCTCATGTGTGTGTGTGCATGTGTGTATATAAATATATACATTTCCTAGCTCCACTGGAAAGGTCTAGAAACAACAAGTAGCAATATGGGTCTGAAATACTATTTCCTATTAAAAGAAGCTAAGGCTTCTCGGGAAAATATGGCTGATTCAAGGTCTGAGATGAGAAAGTGAAATACAATGGTATTGGTATTTTTCCAAAAGTGTATTTATTTCAATATGGTCTTATGATTTTTAATATTTCTATAAAATCACCTTTAATCTTCTTCAAAGTTGCATTTTATGATTAATAAAATTGAAATTGACACCACAATTTAAAAATAAACTTAGAACAATATTAAGTATTTAATTTTAACATTTAATTTAAATCGGCACTTGCTGAGTTCAATCAGAGAGATGGAAACAAAAATTCAAATTAAAAATTCACAAAACTAAATTATGACATATAGCTACAATATGTATTATATCTGTCATAATTGTTTTTCTGAATGAAACCACTGAGTCACTGAAATAGTGATTTATATGGTATATCCCTCCATATATCTATAATAGGATCTGAAACTGAAAAAATCTACAAAGATATTTTAGTATCTTGGTGGTTTCATTCAGAATAAAATATGACAGGCATAAGATAACTCTTAGAATTTGGTATATTTTCTTGAGGTAGAAATTGCTTTCTCAATGTCAAAAGCATACCAGTAACAAAAGTTATTTTAGCAATTCACTTAGTTCTGACAATTTAAACATCTCATATGTATTCTTTTTGTTGTATTTTTTCAAGGGGATAAGTCAACATCCTAAGTAATGGGGATATGTGATATAGTTTCTACCCAACAAAAATCTTCTTATTTAAATTGCATTCAAATATATTGGTTCACAATCCAAATATGAAACCCTTGAGGCTATTATGTTTCAGAATTTTTTAGATTTTACAAAAGTAACTCAGTGCAAAAACTATACATTATGTAACACTCTCACCCTGAAGCAGAGTTGAGTACAGCACCTCTTAATCAAACACATTAATAATTCTGCAGGAAAATATATGAATACTTCCACTAAGTGAAATAAATAAAAACTATAGATAGTCTTATGTTGACTCAGGTCAGGTTTTGCTGCCAAATGAGTTTTTGCCAAATTTTCAGGGGGAAAAATGGATTTTAAAAGCTTTTACAATTTTAGAATTGTGGATTTAGGGATTGTAGATCTAACTAACTTGTTTGTCTCTTTTTTTAAAATAAAGCAAAGCAGTATGATGTACTTAGGAAGAACACAACACCATTTCTGGTGTTGTTATTCCAAAATATATGTGACTTGACTTTAAACATGAGCAAATTCAGAAAAATTCAAATTCAATAGAAACTACAGTAGGTGGAATAATGGTCCCCTCAAAATGCCCACACCCTTATCCCTGGAGCCTGAATATGTCACTTTACCAAGCAGAGGGACTTTACATATATGATTATATTAAGGATTTTGATATAGGAAGATTATGCTGGATTAATCCAGGAGGCCTAATGTAATCATAGGGTCCTTATAAAAGGGAGGCAGGAGGTCAGAGTCAGAGAGGGATATGTGATGACAGAAGCAGAAGTTAGAGGGATGTGCAGCCATGTGCCAAGGAACGTGGGCAGCCTCTAAAAGGTGGAAAAGGCAAGGAATAGATTCTTCCTTAGAGCCTCTAGAAGGAACACAGTCCTGCCGACACCTTAATTTTGGCCCTATATGACTTGTTTGGGTCTTCTGACCGTTGGATTGTAAGATAATAAATTTGTGTTGTTTTAAGCCACTAAATTTGAGGTAATTTGTTACAGCAGCAATAGGAAACTAATACAGAGAAATTCTACAAAACAGCTAGCCAATACTCTTCAAAAATGTCAGAGTCATGAAAGACAGAGAGAGACTGGAGAACTGTCCCAGATTGGAGGAAACTAAGGAGACGTGACAACTAAATGCAGTGTGGAATCCTGAATGAGAAAAAAGGACATTAGTGGCACAATTGGCAAGATCTGAATAAGCTCTCTAATTAGTTAATAGAAATGTCATGTTTCGATAATTGCACTGTGTTTATGTGAGATGTCACCGCTAGGAGAAACAGGATGAAAGGTATGGGAAATTCTTTACTTTTTCTTTTTGCAGCTATTTTTTAAGTCTGAAATTATTTCAAAATAAAACTTTAAAAAAAAAAAAAAAGCAGTGGAGATAAACCAAAGCGAGCACACTTCATTTCCTTCATCATTTAATAACAATAAATAATTGACATTTATTTAGTGATTAATATGGACTAGGCACTGCGCTAAGCCTCGACATGTATTAGTTAACTTAAACCTTACCATGCTAGAGGTGGTGGATACTACTACGATCTCCATTTTGCAGACACTGAAGCGTAGAGAGGGTAGGAAACATACCCAAGGTCACACAGCTAAGAAGAATGTTAGTCTGGAGTCTGTGATATCAACAGCTACTGGAGGTGATTCTTTTGCACATTAAAATTCAAGAACATACGGCATGAATTTCACTACTCAGTTATAGTAGAGCATTTGACTACTCTGCAACCTTTGCTTATTTCCCAATTACTGGCTATGTTCTAGATTGGTGACATTGACAAGTAACTGAACACTAGTGAGCCAAGTTGTTTCACTAGTAATATTTTCAACTGGTGAATATTACATCCAGGAAACACTGGTTCTTCAGAACTAATGGAGTTTTTCTATATAATTATCCCTTTGTTGTATTACTTTTCCTCATTTTTATCACTCAGTGTCTTGATACATTAATTTTCTGAAATTCTTTCAAAACTCTCTACTGCTTTTACTTGTTTCCCTCGAACCTTTCAGGCTTTCTGTCTGTCTTGGTGCTTTAAATGCAATTCCACACTTGTTCTAGAGTTGAGTGCATCATATACTGAATATAGTCTACTTTCGCCACATAGCAATAAGACAGGAGGCGTGGCAAACAGAAGTTTGGAGAAGGAAAATGTGGAGGACTGGGAACTACATTCTTGTTTTATAGTGATAATCTGAGTTAGGAAGCAGGAGGAGGGAGAAGAGAGAAGAGGTGGAAGTCATTGTCTACTTCAGTGTGAAACCCCTTAGGGTAGAAAACACATTATTATCCATGCCTTATGCTGAGTCAAGCATGTTGTCAATACTCAACAACAATAAATAATTAGCCATATTGAATTTACATACTTAATTCACCATATGTAGAGATTAAAATGTGCCTCTGAAAATAAGGTTCTGAAAGAGAGTCTTTCATATGTTCTGACAGAGGCTGTAAATCATACCACTTTGTGCAGAATCTTAGATAAGTTAAATATATACCATTTTACCCTTCATTATATCATAAGTTCCTTTTTAATATTTTAAAATAAATGCCTGCAAACTGAAAGTCTTATTCCATTTAGAGACTTTCTATACACATCTCTCCCCACATAGATATGGATACGGTTATACCTAGCTATTTATCTATATATAATATATAAAGCAATTATTCACTGGTAAATTTGTACATTTCATTTTCCAATACAGTGTATTGACTTTAATCACATACTTTGTAATCTTTTTGCCTCCTAGTCTCAGATTTTTGAATTCAAATTTCCTTCCCTTTGTCTGTATTTAAAAATAATAATAATCATTTTACATCTATTACAAATAACAATACCTAGTCCTTGATTGAATGCTAACATTGTAATTCATTCTCAGGGTTCGGCTGCCATTCATTCATAGCTCGAAGCTGTGCTCTCATTATGTATGACATCAGCAGAAACTCTCAATTCAATTGCAGCCTTTTATTTAATTAGGGACTATGTATTATTTGGTTTGTAGTATCCAGAATTAAAAATAGCCCCTTCCACTGTGTAATGGGAAAGGAAGAAAACTTTGAATATATATTCTAATTGATATTTTTAATACTTACTCTAAAAGCAATCAAAATTTATGTTAAATATTAATTATAATATTTTTCTGCTTTTGTGCACCTTGATTTATTGCTGCCCTTTTGGGTTCACTTTTAATTACATTACAGGAAAACAAAGGATATTTTTATCGGAAGAGTTATTTGGCACAGACAATACTTTCAATGGTGATGGTTATACTGAACTTTATATTAAACTTAATTTTCAAAGGCATATTTAACGCAGTTTGCCAGGCTTTTTAAAATTATTTTTCCTTCCTTTAACAACACGCCTCTCGGGTCTCTACATTAGAAATCAGGGACAAAGCTCATAAAGGAACAAAGACCCAAAATCAGGGATAGTCTTTTAAAAGAGGTACAGTTTCAAAGACTCCTAAAGATATAAATCAAAGTGCTTTTGAATACAGAGAGCATTCTAAAAGAATATTGAACTGTTTGCTTAAAATCTCACATTATTTCCTGCTTTTTAAACCCTGTTCCTTTTTGAAGGCTAGCACCAGATAGGGACAAAAGGAATATTTTCATGCAAAAATCAGGGCCAGGTACAGAGGCACAGTCAGAGTCTATTTCAAGTGGGAACAGGAATTTAATTCAAGTTATTCTCCTCTTTATTCCACATTTAACAGATTTGAAGGATTTCTCCACCTCTCTGACACTTACGCACACATCACTAGGTAATGTTTGCACCAGTGGCAGGCACTGGGAAATCTTGGGGTGGAATTTTTGGTCCCCTTGGAATGGATTCTGAAGACATGGGAGAGTTCAAACCTGTCTGCTCGAGAAGGGAGGGGGCTTTACGTGTCTTGAAATTGCCCTTCTGGTCCCCTCTAGGAAAGAAAGAGAATACTCAGTCTCTTTCCCTTTTAAAAAGAATCTTATGTTACCCACAGGTGGGCCTTACCCTAGATACTATTTTTAAAAGTGTTAAAAAAAAAAAAAAACTTCTTACTCTTAGAAAAGACAGAGATTTCACTTACTTTATTCTAGATGTATGCCTTCTTGTATTTTATTTTTTATTAATATTTCTAGCACTTTGGCTAAATCAGTACAAATACCAAAAGTAACTAACTGATCATTCTATAACAAATTTTACTTTCCAAAAGTTATGACCAAATACAAGGCTTAAGCCCCTACGATGTGTGTGTTTCATTAAGAAAGTGAAATGCCATACCTCTGAATAGAGCAGGTATTGTGATTTTTCATGTTTCCATAGCAACATGTAATTTTTATTGAACTGTGGAATAAATAGGCAAATAAAACATGCATAAAATATTGATGGGTGTTAAGTCTGCTGTCCGGGGACTGTAGTAACTTATGGTCACTATCATTTCTTTTTAACTCCTCTAGCCATTTTTCTAATTACAGCATATTTTTATTATGGTTTCTTTATTCTTCATCTAATGCATTGTTTGCTTTTTAATGGAGTTTTCAAACTCTGCTTTGTAGAATACATACTGGAGAGAATACTGAGGATGTAACACGAGCATAGAAACAAAACATACTTTCTATGTTTTTCTAAGGGAATTTATGTGATTTGCTTTGTCCTGGATTAAATTTCCATTTTTGAATAACTTTTACAAGTTATTGACAGTGACTTATGTTCTGTGATTAAAATATATAATAACAATGAAAAGATAACAAGTGCAAATAAAAATGATCACATTTGAGAAGGCAATTTGTTTATGAAAATAAGTATTCCAACCTCAGCTAGAAAGAAAAAAAAGAAATTGAATCAATTAAATTATTCATTTGAGCTTGAAAAAAGGAAGAAATGTAAGATGAAATTGATCTAATATCCACCTATTTTATTGAAGCTGATCATTATAGTACTATGCTGTTTGTATCATTTCAGTTCAATGAACAGTTATTGAGAGCTAACTTTATGCTCAGTACTATGTCAATTATAAAAAAAAATATAGGGGCCAGCCACATGGCATAGTGGTTGAGTTCGGCACGCTCCAATTCAGTGGCCCAGTTTCACAGGTTCAGATCCCAGGCAAGGACCTATACCACTCATTAGCCATGCTGTGGCAGCGACCCACATACAAAACAGAGGAAGATTGGCACAGATGTTAGCTCAGGGCAAATCTTCCTCAAGCAAAAAGAGGAAGATTGGCAATGGATGTTAGCTCAGGGCAAATATTCCTCAAAAAAAAAAAAAAAAAAAATAGGGCTTTGACCTTAAGTTACAATCTAATAGAAAAGTCGTGATAAAATAGAAAGAACAAAATCCCTTAAAATTAGGTATAGTGTCTGGGGAAAAAAACAACAACTGTATCCCTACCTCATAGTTTACAGCAAAGTAAATTCCAGACTGATAAGACTAAAACTTGTAAAATGAAATCATTAACATACTAAATGAAACATGGACCTTTTAAAATATTTATATAATCTTAGCATTAGAGAGGGGAAAGCCTTTCTATATAAGACCAAAAAGTCAGAAGCCATTTAAAATATGATAAATTCTATTGCAAAACATGAAAAAAATCCACATGGCAAAAGAATGTCATAAAAAATGTCAAAAGACAAACAACAAATTGGAAAATATTTTTTCTATTCATATCACAGAAGAGCGCTAATTTTTAATAGATATAATATCCCTACAAATCAATAAGAAAAATATCTACAACCTAATAGGAAAATGGACAAAAGAAAAGGAAATACAACTGGCACTTACATGTTTGAAAAAATGCTCATCTACATTCTTCATAAGATACATGCAAATTAATGAGATACCATTTCACCTAGCATACTGGTAAAAACAAAAAAGACTTTTATAACCAACTTACCAGCAAGGGGATGAGTATAAATTGTTATAAGCCTTATAAGGATAGAAATATAATTTGTTGTCTCTTTGGAGGACAATTTAGCACTATCTTTCCAAAAAATACTCATAACAATTTCATTTCTAGGACATTCTCACATATGGGCAAAATGTAGGTTACTCATGGCAGCACTGCTTACTGTATAAAAACATTGGAAACAATCTAAATATTCATTAGTAGAGGACATATTAAATCTATTTCAGCACACTTATACAATGGAATACTATGCAGCCACTAGAAGAATGAAGTATCTCTGTGAGGCATATACAGACTTGTGTCTAAGAATATCATTAAATGAAAACAGCAAAGTGTAAGACAGTGTTATAGTATACTCCCATTTGTGTGAAAAAAGAGTTAAATACATACATATATGCTACCATGTGCATAGACTATCTCTAGAGGTACACACAAGAAAATTTCTTATCCCTGAAGAGGTGAATTTGTTTTCTGGAAGACAGGGGTGAAATAACTTATTTTTTACTCTATATCTTTTGTATATTTTGACTTTTGTCCAAGTATTTATTCTGCCTATGTAATTAACTTAAAAAAAAATAGGGGTTAATGTTAAGACAATATATGGACAAGTACAAAATAGGATGTTTAGTGCTAGGGAAATTTTAAGTAACGTATGACCGCCCTGTGATAAAATTCAGGAAAGGTTTAGAATAAATGGGTCTTGAGCTAGACTTGAACCTAAAATTGAGATCTGGAAGTACTACCATGAACTAAGATAGTCCTAATCATATCCATATTGTGCAAGCTTGTGGCCACATCGTTCAAGCAAGCAGGAGATGAGGGGGAGGATAAAAAGAGGCAGAGATTACAGAAATACAGAAAAGGAGTGGAAAGAAGTATGAGATTAAATTATGTCTGTTTGCAGTGAAAACAAAATAATGGGTTTATAGGAAATCAAAACATATATTCAAATAACATGGGGGAGAATACCATGTTCTTAATGATTATGTTGTAAAAGTACCCTTTTTTGCATTAATTCTTAGATGAGGGGAAGTGGTGTGATGTATTAGAAAAAGCTATGAATCAGAATTCAGGAGACATTAAGTCTGGTCCTTGTTCTGCCATTAATTAGCAATGTAACCTTGAGAAGGTCACATGGTGTCTCCAGGCCTCAATTATATTGTCTGTTATATAAAGGGGGGGAGGCATGCAATAGATTCATGATTCCACAACCATTTTTTTGTCTGAAGAACATTTTTTTCCAAATGAAATGTGAGTGCAAACCAGTAAAGCAGATAAAAGCCAGGCAATTTTGTATAAAGCAGGGATGGGTGCCCAGAGCCCTCCTGCGCAGTGTCTTTCTTTCTCCTCATGGCCCACTTGAATGGGGCAAAATCAAAGCCCTGGGAACCAGCAAATTCAATTTAAAACTATTTACTAGAGGCTTTCTAAGGTCCCTTTTTATAAGAACATTCCACAATTCTAGGAGGTAATTGATTCACAGGTTTAATCATGTTGTGAAATTTCGACAGAAATATTTACAAAAATAATGGTGGTAGTGGGAGGTTTTGCAGGAAGTAATTACGTCAACAAAGATTTATTAAGCATCTTCTCTGTACTTGGCCACCCACAGTATCACAAGATACAAAGCTGGCTAGAGTATGTCTTGCCGCTCTCTGATTGTCACAATCTATTGGATGTTTTAAAATCTGTTTAGGGTTCTCGAAGGTTCTTGAATATTTATGTTGTTATCTTTTACTTGTTTGGGAACTTTTCTGTTGTCTTTCTCCTCTCCTTCTGGGACTCTAGTTCCACATATGATAGTACTATTGACTGTTTCACATGTTTCTTGCGCTCTTTTTTGTTCTTTCCGTCCTTTTTTCTTACTATGTTTTGGTTTGAATGTCTTTTATTGACCAGTTTTCAGTTTGCCAATCCCATCTTCCACTGTGTTAAACCCCTCGACTCAGCTCCTAAATTCAGATATTGTATTTTTAGTGGGAAACTGTACATTTAAATCATTTTTTATAGATTCAAAATATATTTTGAAATTCTCATTCCTTTATTTTGTCCATCATTTTCTCTGTTTCCTTGCACACATTAATCATAGCTATTGTAAAGATATGACTGGCTAATGTCAGCATCTGGATTACCTATGGGTTTGTTTCTATTGTCTATTTTTGCTCTTGGTTATTGATTATGGCCATTCCACTTCTTGTGTATAATCATTTTTGACTGTATGTAAGACATTGTGTATAAAAAACTGTAGAGACTTTAAATGTTGTTAACTTCCTCAAAAGAAGTCTCCTCTTTTCTCTGCTTAGGCAGATAGTGTGAGGGGCTGATTGGCTAAATAAAATCAAAGATTGAGCTGGATTGGGGGTATATTGTAGCTTTTGCAGACTCAGTCTATCTCTGTGGAAGATTCAGTTCTGCCTTTCAAAATTTTTCAGTTTAACTCTTTAACCTTTTACCTCATGCAGCTTCAAAATTTAGTAAACGTATTAAGGCCGTATGTTGGAGGCCTCTAAGCTTCCAACCTTATTTGTCAGTCCCACACAAATATAAAAAAACCATACAGTTTCTCATCCCTTAAGAGTGTCTTTCTGGACTTAATACCTATCCTTCTCAAACTCTTCCAAAAAATTGAGGAGGGGGGGAAGCTCCCTAACTCATTCTACGAAGCTGACATTACCCTGATACCAAAACCAGACAAGGACAACACAAAAAAAGAAAATTACAGGCCAATATCACTGATGAACATCGATGCGAAAATCCTCAACAAAATACTAGCAAATCGCATACAACAATACGTTAAAAAGATTATACACCATGATCAAGTGGGATTTATTCCAGGTATGCAGGGATGGTTTAACATTCGCAAATCAATCAACGTAATACACCACATTAATAAAATGAAGAACAAAAATCACATGATCATCTCAATAGATGCAGAGAAAGCATTTGACAAGATCCAGCATCCATTTATGATAAAAACTCTGAATGAAATGGGTATAGAAGGAAAGTACCTCAACATAATAAAGACCATATATGAGAAACCCACAGCTAATATCATCCTCAATGGTGAAAAACTGAAAGCTATCCCTCTAAGAACAGGAACCAGACAAGGATGCCCACTGTCACCACTCCTATTTAACATAGTATTGGAAGTCCTAGCCAGAGCAATCAGGCAAGAGAAAGAAATAAAAGGGATCCAAATTGGAAAGGAAGAAGTGAAACTGTCACTATTTGCAGATGACATGATTTTATATATAGAAAATCCTAAAGAATCCACCAGAAAACTTTTAGAAGTAATAAATGAATATGGTAAAGTTGCAGGATACAAAATCAACATACAAAAATCAGTTGCATTTCTGTACACTAACAACGAAGTAGCAGAAAGAGAAATTAAGAATACCATCCCATTTACAATTGCAACAAAAAGAATAAAATACCTAGGAATAAACTTAACCAAAGAGGTGAAAGATCTGTACACCGAAAACTATAAAACATTTCTGAAAGAAATTGAAGAAGACACGAAGAAATGGAAAGATATTCCGTGTTCTTGGATTGGAAGAATTAACATAGTTAAGATGTCCATACTTCCTAAAGCCATCTATAGATTCAATGCAATCCCTATCAAAGTTCCAACAACATTTTTCACAGAAATAGAACAAAGAATCCTAAAATTTATATGGAACAACAAAAGACCCCGAATAGCTAAAGGAATCCTGAGAAAAAAGAACAAAGCTGGAGGTATCACACTCCCTGATTTCAAAATATACTACAAAGCTATAGTAACCAAAACAGCATGGTACTGGCACAAAAACAGACACACAGATCAATGGAATAGAATCGAAAGCCCAGAAATAAACCCACACATCTATGGACAGCTAATCTTTGACAAAGGAGCCAAGAACATACAATGGGGAAAAGAAAGTCTCTTCAACAAATGGTGTTGGGAAAACTGGATAGCCATATGCAAAAATGAAAGTAGACTCTTACCTTACACCATACACAAAAATTAACTCCAAATGGATTAAAGACTTGAATGTAAGACCTGAAACTGTGAAAGTTCTAGAAGAAAACATAGGCAGTACGCTCTTCGACATCAGTCTTAGCAACATCTTTTCAAACACCACATCTGACCGGGCAAGAGAAACAATAGAAAAAATAAACAAAAGGGACTACATCAAACTAAAAGATTCTGCACAGCAAAGGAAACCATCAACAAAACGAAAAGACAACCTAACAATTGGGAGAAGATATTTGCAAACCATACATCTGATAAGGGCTTAATCTCCAAAATATATAAAGAACTCATGCATCTCAACAACAAGAAAACTACCAACCCAATTAAAAAATGGGCAAAAGACCTGAACAGACATTTCTCCAAAGAAGATATACAGATGGCCAACAGACACATGAAAAGATGTTCAAAATCACTAACTATCAGGGAAATGCAAATCAAAACTACAATGAGATATCACCTCACGCCCGTCAGAATGGCTATAATTAACAAGACAGGAAACAACATGTGTTGGAGAGGTTGTGGAGAGAAGGGAACTCCCATACACTGCTGGTGGGAGTGCAAACTGGTGCAGCCACTATGGAAAACAGTATGGAGATTCCTCAAAAAATCAAGGATAGAACTACCATATGATCCAGCTATTCCACTGTTGGGTATTTATCCAAAGAACTTGAAAACACCAATTTGCAAAGGTACATGCACCCCTGTGTTCATTGCAGCCTTATTCACGATAGCCAAGACTTGGAAGCAACCTAAGTGCCCATCAAGGGACGAATGGATAAAGAAGCTGTGGTATATATACACAATGGAATACTACTCAGTCATAAGAAACGATGAAATCCAGCCATTTGTGACAACATGGATGGACATTGAGGGCATGATGCAAAGTGAAATAAGTCAGAGGGAGAAGGTCAAATACCGTATGATTTCCTTCATTAAGTAGTAGATAATAACAACAATAAACAAACACATAGGGACAGAGATTGGATTGGTGGTTACCAGAGGGGAAGGGGGGAGGGAGGAGGGTGAAAGGGATAATTGGGTACATGTGTGTGGTGATGGGTTGTAATTAGTATTTTGGTGGTGAACATGATGTAATCTATGCAGAAATAGAAGTACAATGATGTACACCTGAAATTTTTACAATGTTATAAACCAATGTTACTGCAATAAACAAAAAATTAAAAAAAAAAAAAAAAAAAAAAAAAAAGTGTCTTTCTGGATTCTCAGCTTCGGCTGCACCTAGAATGAGTAAGTGGGTCCAGGTAACATCAGTTGCAAATCTTCAGTGCTAATCCTTCTCTCCTTTCAGAGTGCTCATCTGTTGCTCAATTTGTTTTCAGGCCTTCTCCCAAAGAAAGTCTGCGTTTTCTAAGTCTGCAACTTTGTGGAATTTTTTGTTCTCCCTTTCAGAATCTTTTGGCCTATTTCTTTAGACTTTCATACAGCCTTAATCAATTCATGTAGAAATGGGCTGTCTATTTGAAAGCCCTCAAATCTCCAAATTTTATTTCTCTGGCTTCATCGTACCACTAAAAACTTAGCTTTTTATCCTTCTTTCTATAGTAGCCTTCTGCTTGCACCAGGATCTCATCTTTGTGCCCACGATGACAAATACCTCCAGGAAAAAAACCACTCATCAACTTATCACCTCACCTACTACTGGTCCTCCTCTTATGTACATTGTAGTCTGTCTGAATTTTGTTGCTTTCTGATGCCTATAAAAATATGACTTTTGCAATTTACCCAGCTTTGTCTAAGTGTCAGTGGGAATATCCAACTACAATAATCTATTACATCGTACTCAGAAGCAGAGGCTCACAATCTAGACTTTTAGGAAGCTTAAAATCTAAGCAATATGAGACAAACTTTTAAAAATTTAATATATGTCATACTATTCATGTTATTGTGTATGAACAGATGTTTCTACATTTTTCTCTAAATGGTTTATAAATGTATGGGACATTCTCTGATTATGTAATGTAAGATGCCATTAACAAATATCCTAACAACTCTGGCTAAAATTTCTTGTAGATATACAACATTCCCTAGTAACTTTAGTCAGGAAAGGCAGAATTCTCTAAAACACATTGCAACTTTAGATACTTTAGAAAATTAGATACTAATTTTCTAGGGTGTAGAAATAATCATACAATAATCATAAGTAGTACCTTGGGGAAAAAATGATATTTTCTAATGGTTTATGTATAGAATATAAGAAGTATAGTCTTATATCATGCTTTGAAATTCTAAGCCACTGGTGTTACTATCATTTTTTTTTTCAACTCGCAGTATATATCAACACTCATTTTAAATTATTTCTTCAATTAACTCCAGGATATCCATCATGCTAAAATTTTTAGAAAGCCTGTAGGGCTTAAGAAATTGTGTGTATGTGTGTGTAAGAGTGTACTTAAGAAATGAATTTGGTTTGCATACCTTGGATTACTGGGGATTTATTTTATTCTTTCTTTTGTTCTTGATTTTCTCATATTTTGATCAGAGTCATATTTGTAAAGCAATTTAAAACTAGATTAAAATTTACCCTGCAAAAGGGTTGCTTAAGAAATGAATTAAGTCTCTCTGGCACTCTATTTTTCTCTTGCTCTTTTACCTGAAGGGCCTGAAACAAGCCAAATGACCCATTGTAGGCATTTTCTTTCAGATCACAATTCACTGAAACAGTGTTTCCCCAAGTGTCATTGCTACATTACAGCTATCTAAGTTAGATTATTAAACACGTTCAGATTCTTGGGTTCCACCTCAGAGAGGAATCACCCAGGATAGTTCAAAAAATCTGCATTTTATTTGCACATTGAGGCATGCTATAGCTGAACACCAGTACCCAGTGACTGTTCCATAAAAATACCATAGGACAGCATCACCACTGACTCCTACAATTGAAGGAGCATTACCCTGGTTCCCATTATAATACCCATAGCAGCTTCCTCCATCCATACTGGCAAGGCACCTACCTTATTTGCCTCCTCTTTATCTGTGTTCTTCTCTGGAGGCCCCTTCATCAGCTATTCATTTTGCATTATACAAATCTCACTAGAAGCGCTTCCAATTCTTACCTTCTTTATTCCCTATTCCAGGACATTCAATGATATCTGTGTATACGTCTTCACCTTTCAATTCTCCCCTTGGGATCAAACCTGGAGGGAAATGCATTACCTAAAATTGGACATGTCGTTTACCAACTGAAAACACAATGGCTTGTGATACTTCTGGTGTATGGTTCCTGTGATCAGAGTCAGGTCTTTCCCCAGGCCTCACCAACCGGGAAAACTCAAGGCCCAGCATGAGGGGTCCCTAGTGACCCTGCTTAATTCTCACCATTCCGTCAACTCTGGATAATCAGAGGCAAGTGACAAGTATTGAAGAGAAGAGCGAAACTAAACCTCTCTTCTCTAGTGTCCAGAGTGGCAATTAAGAGCAAGTGGTTTGGAGTTAAACTGCCTAGATTAAAATTCTCCCTGCGTGACCTTAGCCAAGTTACTTAACTTCATCAACCCTCAGTGTCTGCATCTACAAAATGGGGGAAAATAATAGTCCCTGATCTCTCAAAATGTCTTGGTAAACTGTTTTATTGTAGTATCACACATATAGAGAAGTGCACAGACCGTAATTAGAGCTCAGTGAGATTTTTACAAAGTGAACACGCTCAGGTACTCAGCTCCCAGATTAAGAAACAAAATCTCTTAAGTCTTCCTACTCTCTTTTGGTCAATATCATCTTACCAAGGTTCACCCTTCTCATGACTTCTAGCATCATAGATCAGTTTTGTCTATTTTTTACTGTACGTATATAAAATCATACAGTATGGACTGTTTTGTGTCTGTCTTCTTTCTCTCAATATTATGTTTGGGAAGATCATCCTTGTTGTTGCATGTGGCTATGGTTTGTTCATTGTTACATAGCATTCCTTTTTGTGAATATACCACAATTAATATCTATTCTATTATTGATAGGCATTTGTTTCCTCTCTAGATTGGGGCTACTTTGAATATATTGCCATATATATTTTTGTACTTGTCTTTAGTAAATATATGTACACATTTCCTTTGGGCATATACTTAGGAATTGAACTGCTAGATCATAGAATTTGTGTATATTCAACTTCAGCAGATCTGCCAAACAACTTTCCAATGTGGTTTTACCAATTCACTCTCCTAACAATAGCATATGAGAGTTCTAGTTATTCCACATTATCACCAACAATGACAACGGAAATCATTGTCTTTTTTATATTAGCCATTCTGATTGGTTGAGTATTGCCTTGGAGTTTTAATTTTCTTTTCTCTAGTGACTGATGCAGTTGAGTGCCTTTCACATGTTCTCACATAGCTATTGTGATAATTAAAAGATATAATCCATGTAAGGCTCTTTGCACAGTGCCTGGCACATAGCAAGTGCTCAATGAAGCCTGGCATTCTTCTTATTACAGCTTTGTCTATTTGATTGCAATGAAGGACCATGGCATGATCTCAATATTGCACATTCCCACCTTTTAATAATCATTATTCTTTTCCTCTTTGGGTGGCTACAGCAAAAAAAAAAAAAACACACAGACAACTAGACAAATCACAAAACAAAATGTTAGTAAAACAAGAAAAAGAAATATTTTTACGGTTTTGTTTCTATTTTAACTAGTCTAAGCAACCAAAGTTTATTTTACTGAACACCATTGAATTAACATAAATGAAATGTAACCTCATTAATCACCATTTATTGATTTACACCTTGCTAATGCAATCATTTAGGAAAGTAGCTGTTAGGTAATGGTGTCTCATTATAGTTCCTGTGTAATTTCCAGATAGGAATTATTATCAAGAATGTCAAGTGGGAATTCTACACACTGGGTGTGTGATAATCCAAGAGCTCAAACAGTTGTGTAAAATACCACCAGGGACATTTCCATCTAGCCAATAATGTATAATGTAGTTTTCCTTTGCCACGCTTTAAAGGGAGTTTACCTTCTTGGCTTTTATCATTCTGTGTTGAGTTAAAGAAGGATGTAGCAACCATTTCTGGCCACATTCTGCTCCTTTGACTACAGTCACAAGAGAAAGATGAGCATGAATTGTAGCCAATAAGGAAAGTAGAGCATTCTGAAGACAGACGGCACACCCCTGTGAGTGAAATGGTGTCCATTCAGGAATTTAGAATTAGGAATGACATGGCAGAGGCCACAGAATGACCTTAAATTGTGAGCTGTCTAAACAATGCCAGCAGGCAGGCATCAATCAGTGCCATCCAGCATATGGACAAGAAAATTTATCCCGACGAAGTAGCTTTCATTTTTTTGAATTATTGAGTCGTCTGTTGTTTCTTTTGCATGAATGCTGAGTAGGAAAGTTTTACAGACACATTCTGATACAAATATTTAAAATGTAAGTTGATAAACTTAAAAACTAAACAAATTAATAAATGTAATTTTTTTCACTTTTGAGATTATCATGGGCTTTGACTATATTGTTTATATATACTCATATATACTTTGGGTGGCACAATAAAGCAATAATGTGAACCACTTGATGAAGAACTGACTATTAAACCTAAATACCATTTGAGTCAACAATGCTACCTTGCTGTGGTGGCTGCAAGGATACATATGTAAGTAAACATACATATGTAAATTTATATCAAAGCAAGGTGTGGAAAGTGTGATTGTAACCAAGCCTCCCTGAGCCTGTTATGGAGTTTGACCATATGGTTTAGAGCAATGGTTCTCAACATGGATGATTTTGCTCCTTAGGGGACATTTGGAAATGTTTGGAGACATTGTTGGGTGTCACAACTAGGAAAGAAGGGACTACTGGCATCTAGTTGGTAGAGGCCAGGAATGTTACTCAACAGCTTGCAATGCACAGGGCAGCCCCCACAACAAAGAATTCTCTAGCCCAAAATGTCAATAGTGCTGAGGTTGAAAAGCCCTAATTTAAAGCTTTAAGCCTTATCCCCAGGGCCCAGAATGGGACATGTCACATATTAGGCTGTCAAGAAATATGTATTAAAGAATGAGTATTACTATGAAGTTATTAACCCATTCAACTGGAAATTTTGTTTAATAAACAGTAATCAAATGAGCAAATTGTGTGGTACGTGAATTATATTTCAATAAAGTTGTTAAAAAAACAATAATAATTTTGCTTTTTGTGAATATAATATTTGCAATTTTTTCATGTAAGGTGTTCTTTTTTAATTTGACGAAATAGAATTGAGAGCAATGGCTTCAAAGTCAGATAGGCATGAATTCAAATCCTCAATGACCCTTAGTTTCCTGGACTGTAAATTAGAGTAAAAGTAAACAGGAGGAAAGTTATATATCTAAAACGTACTCATTTTATAATAATAATGATTACAGTCACCTAGCATGGGATATTGTCATGTGGATTCAGCTCATTGTATATTATCCTTTGGTACCATTGACGGGCAGGCAAGGTTAATTCCTGTTTGATGAAGGAATTACTTTATTCTAGACTACTGCTCTGTACCAGCAGGGTCACCCATGGTGGACAGGTTTCAGCAGAGTTTCCAGAAAACCCTATGAATAGCTGCTGAGCCTTGTCTGATACAGCACCAGAAGGTGAGAGGATGGTGCAACAAGAGTGGGCAAGGTTCTGCTGTGCTGTACACAGGGTCTCTAAAAGTCAGAATCCACTCAACTGGCACTAACAACAAAGACTACTGCTCTATGATAGTATTATCAGGTCACCTAATAAGCCATTTTGTAAGTAGAAGTTACATCAACAATGTCAACCTCTTCAATGTAGAGAATTTCAATGTGTCAGGCACTGTACTAAATGCATCACATACATTTCATTCTCTAATCCTTACACAACTTGAGATTTGGGGTATCAAGTCTTCAGGAGGTTTGGCCACACAGGTAGTGGGTAGCACATCTGGCATTCAACCACACACAGGTGTGTAATTCCAAACCAAAACTCTTTCCCATTGTGAATGACTGTGTCTTTGAGCAGTCAGGAGAAAACTTCATCAAGGATGTAGAGAATTTTTATACTTAGAAAAGAAAGGAAGTCCGATGAAGATGGGATGGAAATGAGAATAAACTCATCTTTCAACAAAAGCCCAAATACTTCGTAATGTATGAGTTGTTCAATAGAGCATTGGTTACAATAATGCATCACTGGAATCAATTTTTATGACCATCATTAGAGGATCAGATAAATAAAACAGAATAGTATATAACCATTACAGTTAATAAAGCAGGTCTCTACACACTGACTTAGAAAGACAACATTGGCTATGAAGATGAAAACAGGTTGTAGAATATACATATATTCACATGTGCGTGTGTATATTGGACAGAGTCACATCTGTACATGTACATGTTGGAAGTAGTGCCTATAAAGGAGGAAGAGATTATGGGGTGGGACATTTACTTTCTTTTCTGTCTCTTTCTCTCAGATGAGCATGTATTATGGTTACAAATTCACTAATTTAATTTACTAATTTAATACACGTTTATTGTATACCTACTATGGCCAGCTGCCACTCTTCTAGACATTTGAGTCTCATCCTTGCTCTATAATTAATCTAGAAGCATCATATGAGATTGTTTCACTGATATCCAAGCCACAATCAGGGAGTGAGCTAATAAGACCCTGGACTAAGGTGGTCATGTTGGGAATGCAGGGGACAGGGGGGGCGAAGCTCATATAATACGCCTCTTGTGGAGTCTAGAGTATGTGTCCCTCCCATCAGCCCATCCATGGCAACGTTTGGTGAGGGTCTGGAGGGCAAAATTCAGTCCATGCGTTTAGTTCATAGGAGAAGACTATTTCCTGAAAAGTAGGAGGACTGAGGCATTTTTAAAGAGTCTCTTCAGACCATTGTTCCCGTTTGACTATAATATAACTATTTATTCATATAATACTTTCCACAGATTCTGATTTTTATGGTGCTATAAAGTAAGATTTTCAGAAACTTGGTGGTGGGTAACATAATGCCATCAATGACACTATTAATTAATGAAGAATTCTACTTAGTGAGGGCGAGCATCATATTTTTCTGAAAATGAATCTTGAGAGCTTCCTTGATTATACTGTGATTCTGCTTCCATTATCATTTAGAGATTGAGGCATGAGATGGGTCTGGTGATTATAATGATTTAGGAGGAGAAATAACATGTCAGAACTATAGGAGATTCTATAATTTCATGGTCTATAGCATAAAAAAATACATCACATCACTAGACCTGGGTTTGTTGTATTTTTATATTGGCTGTTGTGATCCCTTGCACAAGGAACCTGATTGCAAATTTATACTGAACTCCCCTGACATCAATGGCGTACATATTGTAGTTACTAATGAAGAAAAGAGAATGTAATATACTTTTATTAGAAATTTCTTTAGGGTCTAGGCCATAATGGCACATATGAGGGGGGAAAGAAATTATTCATTAAGTATTTCCTAGGAATTATTCATCATTTCATCTAACAATATGACAGACACTAGACCTCGTGGCTGCTTCAGCTGTCGCTGCGTGGAACTGCCCAGCTCCGCGATGCTGTTAGCCATATGGAACACATTACACCTCTGATCTAAAACCTGCAATAAAGATCCTTTTGCTTTCTGGGGCAATTACAGGCTCTGACAATTAGAGTCTTTAACAGGTTGGGCCATAACTTCTTTAGAAGCAAGAATTTTTACATACTGCAAAATCTGCTCCTGAGATTGTGTGGGTCCCTTGAAGATTTGGGTTTTGATGCTTGACATGACAACCATTAAAATGAAAAGTGAAATAACTCAGATGCTATCCAATATAGAGAAATGTGGCATGATGTACCTTCTTAGTACTTAACTAAGAAGGTAACTGAATTTTCATTTTCTATCTGAATATTTTTATGTTTTTTTTTAATAAATAGAAACATTCTAAGAAACATAAGTACTAGATTATTTTTCTCGGGTATCAGATGTCAAGGAAATGGAATTAAACAAATTTTTTTTAAGTTTTTTGTTTTTAACTTTCTAAAAATCATATTTCATTGAATCTAAGATGCATTGATTGTATAACACACCATTATTTTGTGTGCTATTGTGAGTTGTAAGACTAATCTCGATTTTGAGAAATGTAGAAGAAAATGTATTTTAGAATCAATGAAATTTGGTAATCACAAGTGGCACTTGTTGGGAAGAAGCAAACAGCATATATCTATGTAGGTATTAGGCGCGCCCAAACCTCTGTAAATAATTTGTCCTGCATCTCCCATAATTGAATATACAGTTTTTTACAAGATGGAACCATTTGATATATTTTGAATTGCAACTGGCTTTTTTCATTCAACAATATATATGGATACTCTTCCATAAAAGTTACTTCATTTTTAAAAAATGACTAAAATGTTATTCAGAAATGCCTGTTCTGTCTTTAAATCAGAAGTTACAAACTGTGGCCCACAACCCACTGTTTTAAATATCAGGAAATTTCACATACGTTCCTGCTTTTCAGCTTCTCTTAAAAATCATATCAGAGTGATGCCTTTACGTCGCAACAGTTTCCAGCCAAGGAGTGACTGGCCCTCTAGTTGGAGGTTGCATCCCCTTCCAGTTGGCCGTGTTCTCCCCAGTTCTCCATTCTCACACACAGCCTGCGTCTTTTGTTTACATCCATACGTGGCCTCCATTGGACTTGAGGTTTGCAGCTCCTACTTGAAACATTTGGAACAAAACTCATTGCAGTAGCACAGAAAGGCCTTTTTGTTGCATTCCAAGTTCACTTAGAAAATTACAAAATTTCTCTAGTTTTCACTCCTGCCAACATTTAGATATCTGATACAAAACTTTTTCAATTCTCCCACTTCCTTAAAGCTACAATAGTTGAGTTATCAGCTCCATTTAATTGGCCTCAATTATTCTTATTATTCTTTTCTATCATGTGCATCTTGTTTGATTGTCATAGACCCAACTGTAGTTTCACATTGGGAGTTCTTCATTAAACCTCATTTCTAATGGTCTGCCATTGTCCACCCAAGATAGAAGTGTTTTGTCAGTACCATTAGTTACCCCAGCTTGGTCCCTGCAGTCCAACCTGACCACTTCTTTGGTTGTGTCTCCCCTAGAGTTTGGGAGCTAAACCCACCCTTTTATCTCCACCATTTCCTTCATTGGCAAAGAACATTGTGAAAATGTTTGAGTGAGCCTCAAGAATAGGAAGATATCTAGTGTTCCATCTGCTGATGTGGCCCATTTTCCAGTGTTATGATTTGTATAGAGTAGATATTGATTAGGAACACTAAGCGGGAATTTGCAATTCTTCTTAATAGACTTCTTATAATTATTTTACCACTTAAACAGATTTCTTGGAGAGATTCTTAGTATGACCAATGTACCACTATTTTTTGAATGTGTATATTCTACAAAATAGACAATAAAATAATTTAAATGTAATTATATTTCTGGAAGACATGCAGACGCATTCCTATTCCGCTTCAAGCCTAAAATAGAAAAATAAAATACACAGCACTGAATTTAGTGAAATTGTGTGACTATCAAACAATGAATATCAGGAAGAATTTATTCCACAGTACTAGTTTACATACGTCACAACTAGATAAAAGGCCCTTTCTGTGCCATCTCTCTCTCTCTCTTTCTTTCTCTTGTGATATCATGTCAGGGGAATAGCGAGTGTTGTTCCCCTGAGGAATGCTATGGTAGGACTGAAATGGACAATTTACACTAAGGGACTGAACTATAATGGTGTTATCTTTTAAAAACACCCATGTCTCTTAGGTAGACTTCTTCCCATGGGAAAGCATGAAAGCAGAGAGCTTCCTGGGTAACTTGCTGTTAGATTGTGTCCCTTGCAATATAAATTAGATGTAAAGATGTATAAACTAGGAACTTTTCCAGACTTACTTTTGAAGAGGTATGGCATTTCCCAAGATTTCCGTGAAAGCAAGATTCTTTGGACTGTCACAAAGCTTAATACCAGCATGAACATTCTGTATGCTCTTTGAGTGTGTTGAGTAATGGACAGTCAGGAATAGAGCCAATTGTGTGGAAGCCGACTGGATGCATCTATATTTCAAAAAGTCCTTAAACTATCATAGCTTTTCTTAAGTAAGCCAAAGATTTAAGACATGAAGCGAAATTGTTTTACCCTAATTATATATCATGATCCTAATGACTACTTCTAAATTTCTGATTACAAAAAAATACACACTTAATATAGAAAATCTAAAAAATATAGAGGAAAAGAAAATAAATCTCTCATAACGCCAACATCCAGAGACAACAACCACTAATATTTTTATGTGTGTTAGTTCTAGGTGAGGTTTTTTTTGACGCATTTAAAATTTTTGAAATCATGTCATGTACAAATATTATATCCTCTTTTCAGGTAATTTATAACATACACACATATATTTGCATAATGTATGACATAGCCAATAATATACACCAGAGCTATTTTCTCTAGCTTATTGAAAATTTCTGAAAGCATAATTTCATGGCATAATTGTGTGGCTGTCCATTGCGTCAACATAATATAATTTGCTGAACTGTTCTCCTATTGTTGGTCATTTAGTTTGTTTTCATTTTTTGCTATTGTAAATAACCACAATGCAAAACATTTGTAGTGATTCTGCGTGAATGAAATAACTGGGTAAAAGGTATGAAAGGCTTAAGACTCAACAGACAGATTGCCTAATTGTTGACATAACACAATAATGTTGCAAAAATGTTGACATAATACAATAATGACAAAAGTATTATTACCATTTTACTTTCATTGAATGAGTCTCAATTTCAATCAAGTCTCATCGGCACTGGGTAATCTTATTTTCTAAACAATTTCTTTTAGTAAGTAAAAATGGTGTCTCTTTGTTGTTTGAAAGTATATTTCTTTTACTCCTGGTAAAGATGAATATTTTTCCACATAAGCATTTGCTTTTGTGGGAATTGCTGAACTGCTACAGACAAGGGTGGCCTTACATAGACGGTGTTGTCTATGACTATTTGAACATCAGCCTTATTTTCAAAAAATCCTTTTCAATTTATGAAGTGCTGTCACATGAGTGCAATTCCCTCATTTGAGTCTTCCAACAATCTTTTGAGGTAGGAAAGATCAGGAGTTAATTCTCTATTTAAAACTGAGACAGTGAGGCTCAGAGAAAATCAGTAACTAGCCCAAGCTAATCTAGTTAGCAAGCAGAAGGGGTGTTTTTGTTTTGTTCTAATTTTTTGCTATTAAATCAGAGGGTTTCAATAAAAACTACACTTTGTGTGAAGTAAGGTCCAATTAAGGCAAAATGCAAGGAAGTAAAGTAAGGATTACTGTTTAATGCCCTTCACTTGCTTCCTAAAACAGAATACAAGACATCACAAAAAAGGCTGGTATCCTTTTTATATGGTGTATAAGACACTCTGATTTTGAACCAGAATAAATCTTTAGCAAGAGACAAAAAAAGATAAGCTGGAAGATTGTTTTTCTGACTGTTGCCTTAGAAAGCATTAACCTTAAGCACTCATGGGCTTAAACATAAGGTGACAAAAAGAAGTATTTGGAAGGTGTACAGAGGACTGGCAATATTTTTGAGGCAATATTTTTCAAGCACACTAGCCAAGCAAGTAGAGTGTTGAGTGTACATTCACAGTAAAGGTTTTGTTTCTTGTTCATTGTTGCACGAACGTGTTTGCCAATTGCAAAAAGGCAACTACTTCTAAGTTGCTGATCTAAGGGGAAAAAAGCTATAAAAATGTCTGTAGTAAGCGACTACTCTGTTTTGATTACGTAAGCTTACAAGAAATTTTGGATTTGAAACCCTTTACACAGATCTTCCCATTGAAGAGAAATCACACAACTTTCTGAAAAAGAAATCTCTGAGATTTTATTTTTAATTAATTCCATCAATTTTTATTGATTACAAAATTTGTTTAGGCACAGTATAATTTTTAAACCAATTTTTCACATATTTTGGTGAAATGTGACCACATATAAGCCATATAATAACCATGTGGCACTTAGGCATTCCATACACTATCATTAGGCACCACGCAACTTGAGATGTAGCAGTTGCATCAGTTAGGATTCTTGGTTGCAAGCAACGGAAACTGATGCTAGTAATCTGAGGCAAAAATAGAATTTATTGGCAGGCTCCAAGAGGCTCACAAAAATTAATGGAAGCCTGGAGGACCATTCTTGTAATGCAGGCATAGATTTGTAACTCTCTAAATGGCCCTACAACAAGACCACAGAAAATGCTCACCCCAAAGGACAAATTAGACCTGTCCAACACCATTCATAAGTATGGCTCCCAGCGTCCCCACATCCTGTGTCACTAGTTCAGAACTCAGAGTTCAAGAGGAGAACCTCTGGTTGGATAAAATCTAGTGTGCCTATTCCCTGGCAGTAGGAAAATGAGGATCATTTCATTTTTGTGGTCTGCAGCAGCTATTGATGCCTAAAACTGTATAAAATTTGGGATTACCCCAAAAAGAGGCTGTAAAACAAAGGGATTTGGCACCAGGTGAAGGTAGGGTTCTTCATTGAAAATACAGAAATTAAATAAAGGAAATTAAATTCTATACGCTATGAATGTTGAGACTAACTGCTACCCAGACCCACTGCCTCCGCTCAGCCAGCAGAAAGTGGGCAGCCAGTTGTACACCTTACAGGCTGGAGATAGAAAGTCTTTCTGTAGTGAATCTGACTAGCCCAAGAGCAAAACCTTAAGAACACCGACATTGAGGTCTTCCCAATGAACCAGTCTAGCTGTATCCCCCTACGGTGAGACGCACTGTCAGTAGTGACTGCTCGTGTACACAGAGCTTTCAATCAGGTTTTTAGTCTCTCATTATTAACATATGAGCAGACAGGCAAAGATTGCCATATATCTTTGCGAAGCCTCCAACATGAAGGGCACTAGCCTAAACACACAATTAGGAAGAAGTCAATTGTTGGGAGTAAGAATATAAAAACATTTTAAAAATCTATCCTTAGTATCCTCAGAGATAAGAGATAGTATTAAATCCACAAAACAAGAAGAGAAATTTAGGGAACAAAAATTAAGGTTTTAGAAATTAAAATTAAGATAGAAAAAGATAAAAATCTCAGTAGAAGGACTAGGTTACAGATATGAGGCAATCCCTCCGAACTGGAGACAATCCCTTTGAAATTGGTGTAAAAAGTAATAGAGCTGGAAAGGGAAAGGATAATTAGAGGATTTCCAGGAAGTTCAACACCCAAATGGCCTTTGCAGAAATAAAGAGTGTGAGATTCAAATTTAAAAAGCCTACTAAGTGTTCTGCACAATAGGTGAAATAGAACCACACCAAAATACATCATCATGAAGTCTCAGAACCCTAGAAACTAAAAGAGGAATCTAAAAACTTCCAGAGATTAAAAAAAATCAGGTCACAACAAAAGATCAAAAACCAGAGTACCAGTAGATTTATCAAAAATAACTAAGAACTGGAGTGAAATGATAGATCAAGAAGTAAAATTATATATGTACTTTTTAGAAACTTGGAGGTAAATAAAACAAAAAATAGCTAGAGGAGCTGAAAATTTTTGCCTTGGGGAGATTGAAAAAGTGATGTAAGTGTGCATGGAAGCTTTTTTTTAATAATAAAACTTATAGAAATCATTTGATTTTTGAACTATATGCATATATATAACCAAAAAAAAAAAAAAAAAGACAGGGAATAAATTGATAGCTCTACAATGAGAGAGAGAGAGAGAGAGAAAAAGTCCATCCACCATTGTAGGGCATATTCCCTATACCAGATGATGAATTGGTGACTACTCTGTTGACAGTGTCTGAAAACCAACTCAAACTAGCTTAAATAAACAACAAATTGAAGCTGGAATTTGTTGGCTCTCACATATGGGAAGGATGCTGGGGCAGCTCAGAATATCAAAGGCACGGCTGCAGGAATCAAGACTTCATGATTTTGCTTGCCTCTGTCTTTGCTTGGCTGCATCACAAAGACAAGGATTCTTCATAAGGCATATAAGAAGGCTGTTGTAAGACCCACATTCACATTTTCCCACCTTAGCAATCCAAATGGAATGAAAGCTTCTTTATCCCAGTGTTCATATACCAGTTTGGGTAAGACAGAGCTCTAAAATTGGCTGAGCATGGGTCAGATGTCCATCTCATTGGCCAGATTTGGCAAAGGAGCAAGGCATGGTACTATAATTGACTTCATCTCTCCTGGTCCCCACCTCACATTTTCTTAACCTACCCTTTGCTACAGCCATGGCTGAAGTAACTAGTTTCATGTACTTATAACCTGCCACGACTTTGCCTTAACTGGTCTCCCGCCTTCTGCTCCAGGGCTTCTATGATGTCTAAGCATGAGATACCTTCAGCATAATTCCTGCTGCAAAACCTGGAAGTGCTAGAGAGTTAACAACCCACGGGGCAACTCTTTTTTTTCTTTTATTGAGGTAACATTGGTTTATAACATGATATAAGTTTCAGGTATTCAACATTATAATTCAACTTCTATTTACAGTACTGTGTGCTCACTATCAAAAGTCGAGCTTCCATCTATCACCATGCAATTGATCCCTATAGGGCAACTCTTGACCAATGGGATATGGGAGCCAGTGGATAAATGGTTTTCTCTTCAGTCCCTCAGGCAAACCTTCTGAGATGCATTCTCCGTGGCTCCTCAGCAGATACCAGTGGGATTAAGCACCAGCTGCCCTTAGTGGTGACTAACTCAAGAACACACCCTTAGATTGCCTTTCCCTTCTTCTCTGTTTCTCTCCCCGTCCCCCCACTCCTCTTTCCTGAGATCGCTCCCTTCAGGCTCTTGTTTCAGGTTCTGCTTTCTGGGGAGAATCCAGGCAAAGACAGGAATTTTCTCAAAGGAATATAGATGCCTTGTTAGACAAAAGATAACATATCTGTCTTAGATGCCATAAACCATTGATTTCAGGCACATCACCAGTGTAGATAACGAATTTGTCAGCTCAGAAGACGTAAAATTTGGATTTTTGCTTCATAACTATTTCTTTTCATATGGACTAATTTTCCAGTAAATCCTAAATAAATATAAGGCTTATTATTAGGTAGAAGACAAATTAGGCAAACGAATACAAAAAATATTTCTGTACATACTATAAAGCAACAGATGATTTACAGTATGACGGGAGCCCTCCAGCTACTGGGGAATTGATATGAGATATTCTTAGGAAAAAAGCATGTTAAAGTGGTAGTAAATATGGGTGTTAATTTATACAACCTCATTAAAGGCTGAGCCTTTTTATTTAATGAGCTTCTGGATTAAACCCAAAGTCAAAGAGTAAGATAAAATATTTTGTGTTTGGCTATTTCTAAACTTGGCCCATTTAGACAGTCTTTTTTTTTTAAAGAATGGTTTAAATTCTTTTTTTAATTGTTGTCCTACTTCTAAGTGGTTTTGAAATAACTTTTCTTCTTTTATTGCCTAAACAAATTCAATTTTGGTGCTTATTTAAAAAATATATATTCAGATTATACATGATCAAATAATTTAGTCTTTACACTTTACCAAAAGTGGTAGTAATACTAATACGGCAAATGCATATCTTTAAAAAGGTATATGATGGTTATTCTGAACTGCTGTACAATCATCATCTGTATTCTTCATACTATGTGTTATAATTTTTCATACTTACATTGTGTTTCTCCATTAAATTGTAAGATCTTGAAGACAGGGACTCTTTCTTCTTTGCATCTCTCGTTCCTAACAATGAGGGCTACCCATAGAAGGTAAGAAACAAATGTTTCATTCACTCATTTTTCTTGATTATAACATGATAACTCTTCTTAATGAAAGAAGTGAATCATTCTCATTGTAAACAATACAAATAAGTAAAAAGAAGAAAATAAAAAACAATCCCACCATCCAGGGATGGTATAAATGTATAAATATAAACGGTAAATATTTAGTGTATGTTCTTCTAGTCTTTTTTTCTGTTTTACACAAACACACACACAAATGTGCACCTGATATATATGGTGCATATATGCAAAATGAGATCATATTAAACATAACACTTTGGTTCTTGGTTTTCAATACCACAATCATTTCTTCAGTACTTTAGTGGATTTTGCGCTTAAAGTCAACAATTAAACCTCATTGTAGTCAAATCAATTAGTAAAGAATATATAAAGAGGGCCGGCCCTGGGGCTTAGCGGTTAAGTGCACGTGCTCCGCTACTGACGGCTGGGGTTCGGATCCCGGGCGCACACCGACGCCCCGCTTCTCCGGCCATGCTGAGGTGGCGTCCCACATACAGCAACTAGGAGGATGTGCAACTGTGACATACAACTACCTACTGGAGCTTTGGGGAAAAAAAAAGGAGGAGGAGGATTGGCAATAGATGTTAGCTCAGATCCGGTCTTCCTCAGCAAAAAGAGGAGGATTAGCATGGAGGTTAGCTCAAGGCTGATCTTCCTCACACACAAAAAAAAAGAATATATAAAGAAAAATTATTTCTCCACCTTCCTCTAACCTACATCTCTGAAGTAAGCTGTATTAATAATTTGGTGTCTAGCCTTCCACACCTTTTGCTGTATGTTCCTACAAACATAAATAAATAGAAATGCATAAACATGTATAAGGTTTTAACTCATTAACTGCATTTTCACATGCCCTTTGGATCACAGTATGGAGAAATGAATTTAGAAATGTTAACATTTCACTTCCAGTAGTTCGGTTGATAAGACTGCTTGAGTTAAAATTAAGTGAAAGTTGATAAACACAATTTTTACTCAGACACCTCATTAGACTACGCTTGTTAGTACTTAGATTCTGAAGCTACATGGTCATTCTGTTTTGGGAAAGATCTCTGGTAAATATGGTTTCTGTGTAGACAAAGGACGAGGAAATGACTCCTTTTGCAATTTTCATTGGAGTCTCTGTAGATGATTATCTGTTAAATTCAATAATCACTCAACATTGCGTAAAATTATTTCCTCTCAAGTGCCAAAGAAATATTTGTTGTTATCTTATTTAGTATGTAGAAAATTGGACTCACATTCTTTTCATCCTTTTTTTTTAAAGGGCCAATAGGAAAGTAACTTGATGGTTAACTCTGCAGTCATTCAGTTTACAGAATGAGATACCTACAAAATTATTAAAAACACTTAAATTCACAGAGTTCCTTGTCAAACTTACTTTAGTCTAATTAAATGGTTGTTTTCATCACTTCTTATAATTTATATTACCCTAGATAAGAGACAAATATGTCAGTTCCTGAATAGTATTAAATATTTTCCTCATAATGTATCATCAACAAAGTCCTACTGAATTAATGAATTGTGTGCATGTTTGAAAGTGGGATTGTACTTGTCTAATTGTGGCATCGGTTGTCATGGTGACTATCAGCCAATCAGTGAATAAACGCCCTTACTTGGCAGTGTTTGGGTGAAGAAAGCTTTGTGCAGTTGTCAGCCTGAGATTTATGATGGTAAAACTATATTTGGCAGGCAAATCAATGTGTTGTCCACTCTTTGTGTTTCTGCCCTCATTTTAAGTCAACCTCTTGATATTCAACTAGAATATTAAGAGACCCTGGGTCTTTGGAGCAGTTTTGTTATTAATAGATCACTTTTTATTAACTGTGTATGGGATGACTAGCTATTTGTATACATATCCAATGAAGGGAACCCCTGGTATTTCTTTGTATTTGTAATTGTAAATGTCAAATCTCAAAAGCAAGTGGGTATTAGAGGATATCTTTTTATGTCTACTATTAAAACATGTCGAGTGATCTATAAATTACCCCACATAGATAAACAGTGGATTAAAATTAGGCACTCTTATTCTGTCATCACTATAATATTAATCATTGGAGTTTGGGTCTTTAATGTTAATATATACCTTTTAGCAATATATGTCACTACATATTAAATTACATGATAGCTGACAGATTTTTAAATCAAAACATTTTTTCTCTCTTTATGTCATAACATGATAAGAAATAAAGAGTAATTTTTGCTTACACTGGATATTGTTTAATCTTTGTGCATGCTGTTTTTTATTGTTTATATTTGCAGTGAACTAAGATGTTTTTATCAGATCCTATTCTTTTTCACATACATACCAAAATAGATGATACAACATTTTCATTTAATACACAAAGAGCTATACAAAGATATGTCCAGAAAATCAATACTATCTTACCAATTTTTAGTAAAAGAAAATTGGGATAAAATACCAAATCTTTAAGTTATTTATTTTCTTTCCCCTAGAATAAATTTTATCTAAAAACACATTTTTAAAATGATGAAGAAACACATAACTTTCATGTCCTAATCAATCCAAAATAGAAAATATTACCATATGTTCTATGGTAAAGAATGATTCAATTACCTTCACTCCTTATAAATTCTGAACATTCGGGGAACTCTGGATAAATTGCATATAGTTAGTTGACATAAAATATATCTATTGAAGAATGGGCAGGTATGGTTTCTTGCGTGTTAGTTAAGGCCAAAAAACAAAACCCCTTCTACAAGTCCACCATCATCCTAATTTTTCCATCTGCTACTGCCTAAGTCTATTGTAGAAGTGAACCTTGCGTGGAGTTGGCGTATAGCAAGATAATACTTTGTGTAGAGTAAGAAAATAAATGAACCAAGCTTTCTTTACCTACTGCCCATTAGACTAAATGAAAAGTATCTTTCTGCATTAGACTGTTTCTATCATAATTTTTGTGCTTATTAGGATTGTGTTTGTCTCGTCTATTAGACTGTGAGATCCACAAGGGTAGGGGCCATATCATATTCATCACTGTGTGTTTAGCATTTGGAACAATGCTCGGCCCTCAAAAAAATTTGAGTAAATGTAGGTTAAACTGCTTTTTTGTGAATCTATTTATGGAAGTTGAAAATGTATGGCTTCGTTAGTTTTTTTTCTCTCTTAAATTCTCTTTAACTCAAATGTATTCAATTAATCCAATAAGAATTATCCTGTCTCTGATTGATTGGTGTTAAAAATAAATCCATGAAAATGAGAAAAGAAGGCTTGAGAGGTAGCTAGAAGGAAAGTTTCAAAATAATGTCATATGTTAGTGATTATTAATTTTTAAGTATGTAAATAGTATTTTAAAAATAACATGAATACCAAGAGACCCTTAACATAGTATATCAACGATAACTTTTATTTATGAATCAATTTACAATTCCTAAAACATTCTTCACAAAGATTGACTCACACTTTTATTCTAATTTTACAAATAAGGAATCCAAGGGACAGAAAATTTAAAGAACTTGTGCAAAAATAGAAGAAAGTTATTCTGATTCCAAATCTAGTCATCTTTCTACTATCAAAAGTGAATTTTTTTGTTCCCTATCTCACATATGTCTATTTCCTTACAAATAACATGCCTCGAGTAAAAAGAAATAGGCCTGGCAGGTTTAGTAGCATACTACTGTTTTATATTTTAAGAAATTTTTTAAAAACCCAAGTCCCAAGGTCCTATTTCATAACATATTGATGCTAAGCAGCACAGTTGTCCATCCTGGAAAAATCAATTCCACAGACTTCCATAGGCTTTTAAATAACGTTTAGGGTGTGATATCATCGAGCACATGTATCTGGCAAGAATGTCTCCATTGGAGCATAAATCCTTGGCCTAAAGGCTCTGAGAGTTTATCAGTGCTGTGGGACGTATTTACCACTGTGTGCACACACCTCTACAATGAATGAACAGCTTGCAACTACGGTTTCATCTACCTGATGACCTAGACAAAGAATAAGGAAAACAGTATCAACAAGACACTTCAATCCACCGTAGTCACTGTTTATGTTTGTTGATTTGTCTTGATATCTCACGTTATTGTCCTCGGTTTCTGTTTTATTTTAAATTCATGATTTCCTTTCTGTTTTATTCACTCTCTGACATTGTCAGCCTTGAGATAGAATTTAGGGAGCAGATTATTAGCCCTTCTCAAAGCTAATTCTTGAACGTTTAAAAAGGTTTACACTCACTATGCCAGCTGATATTCTTAACCAAAATATTCTATCCATGAAAATGTTGTTGGTGCATTTTAAACTAGTCTCCGTACTCTATTGCCACTTGTCGTGACTATAGGAGTTCTTGAGATAGAATGGACGTTTGTGGTAGTAAAGGGCACATGTTGTATCAGTAGTTATGTTTCAAGAGGTCTCTTTATTCTGCAGAAACTTGGCAAATAAAATCCAATATGTATAGTATAAACATATATCATTAATATTTATGTGAATAAAAAGAATAATAAAAGTTTTTACTTAGGGGGTCGGCCCCTTGGCGCAGCGGTTAAGTGTGCACGCTCCACGTCGGCAGCCCGGGGTTTGCAGGTTCGGATCCAGGCGCGCACCAACGCACTGCTTGTCAAGCCATGCTGTGGCGGCGTCCCATAAAAAGTAGAGGAAGATGGGCACGGATGTTAGCCCAGGGCCAATCTTCTTCAGCAAAAAGATGAGGATTGGCATTGGATGTTAGCTCAGGGCTAATTTTCCTCACAAAAAAAAAAAAAAAGTTTTTACTTAGACCTTCTTTGGGCATATTCACTTAACAACTAAGGCACAAATGAAAAAAAGACATTTGATAAATTCCTTTGTTTTATTTCAAAATATGCATTGACTATAAAACAACATTAATACAACTGGCAAAGTTTATAAAATATTCAGGGGCCGGCCTGGTGGCATAGTGGTTTAAGTTTGCGTGCTCTGCTTCAGCGGCCTGGGGTTCGCAGGTTCAGATCCTGGGTGCGGACATACACACTGCTTATCAAGCCATGCTGTGGCAGGCGTCCCACATATAAAGTAGAGGAAAATGGGCATGGATGTTAGCCCAGGGCCAATCTTCCTCAGCAAAAAGAGGAGGATTGGCATTGGATGTTAGCTCAGGGCTAATCTTCCTCACAAAAAAAAAGATAAACAATTAATAAAATGTTCATATTTTACTATGTAAATAATTGAAATAAACATCCATAGAATCTCTAGTAAAAAATATTGTCATTGTCACACACAGAAAAATAGTCAAGGGCAGGCCCTGTGGCTTAGTGGTTAAGTGTGCACGCTCCGCTACTGGCAGCCGGGTTCGGATCCCGGGCGTGCACCGAAGCACGGCTTCTCCAGCCATGTTGAGGCCGTGTCCCACATACAGCAACTGGAAGGATGTGCAACTGTGACGTGCAGCTATCTGCTGGGTCTTTGGAGAAAAAAAAGGAGGAGGATTGGAGGTAGATGTTGGCTCAGAGCCAGTCATTGGCAAGGAGAGGGGATTGGCACGGATGTTAGCTCAGGGCTGATCTTCCTCACAAAAAAAAAAAAAAATTGAAAAAATAAAAAAATAAAATATGCAACATAAATATTTTTTAAAAATTAAAATAAAAAAATAAAAAGAAAAAAGAAAAATAGTCAAGTATTACTATACAGAAATTATAATGGTTTACTGATTTGGGTATAAAATATTGTATAATTCCAGTGTATAGGAGTTTAATTTAATGATCTTCTTAGTAATCAGTGATAAATGGCATTTATGGAGTTTAAACTTTTCTGCATAAATTCAAAACTTGTCACCATTTTCTAGGCCATCCTGATAATTTTGCTTTCTTGCTATTCTTCTACAATTTATCCCCTTTCAATGTCTCAGAACTATTTTAAGGGAAGATTTTTAAAAAGAAGGAGTAAAAAAGGAAAATATGACTCAATCTTCACTGATTTGATTAAAAAAAGAGAACAAAAAAGATCTGTTTCTGAACATATTGACAAACTCCAACAATTGTAGTCAACTAGGAACAATTTACAGACTTGGGATATTTCTTTTGCTTTATTTTAGTTTAAAAATTAAAATGTTATTTGTTACATATAAAATCTTGATCAGATTTTTTTACATACGAAAGTATAAACTCACTTGGTTTCCTGGTGAAAAGTTCAAAAGTTGTGAATTTAGGCATACTGATAAAATATCTTGATAAGAATTACTGATAATCAAGGCACAGCTTGGTAATCAAACAAACAAGTAGTTTTTTGCCTGAATGACACAGTGATGATAAGTTAATTGCAAAGTTTTTCGCTCTAGATTTTACTAGCACTTTGGGACTTCATATATAGTTTTCTCTCACTGATACTCTCTTCTCTAAAATTCAAATGACCGAAATGTTTTATCTTTATCTACTGGTATTGCACTTTGGCACATGATCTTTATGAAGACTGCAAGTTAAATCTGGCGATACATAATGTGCTGTTGGTTGCGGACATTTCTTTTGAAAATAAGTCAGTCTCCATACCAGCTACAAATGAAGTTCAGTACTACAGTTGTGTTGCTTATCAATGGGGATACTTTCTGAGAAATGTGTCATTAGGCTATTTTATCATTGTGCAAACATCATAGAGTATACTTACACAAACCTAGATGGTGTAGCCTACGACACACATAGGCTCTGTGGTATAGCCTATGGCTCCTAGGTTACAAACCTGTACAGCATGTTACTATACTGAACACTATAGACAATTGTAATACAGTTGTAAGTATTTGTGTATTGAAACATAGACAAGCGACAGTAAAAACACAGTATAAAATGTTAAAAAATGGTACACCTGTATAGGGCACTCACCATGAATGGAGCTTGCAGGCCTGGAAGTTGCTCTGGGTGAGTCAGTGAGTGAGTGGTGAGGGAATGTGAAGGCCCAGGACATTACTGTACACAACTCTAGACTTTATAAACACTGGACTCACTTATAAACACCATACCCTTATAAAAAAGTATTTTTCTCTCTTTAATAATAAATTAACCTTAGCTTACTGTAACTTTTTGCTTCATAAACTTTTTAATTTTTTTAACTTTTTGACTCTTTTGTAATAACACTTAGCTTCAAACATAAACACATTGTACAACTATAGAAAAATATTTTTTATATCTTTATTCGATAAGCTTTTTTCTCTTTTTTTTTTTTTTTTTTTTTTTTGCTTTTTAAACCTTTTTGTTAAAAACTAAGACACAAACACACACATTAGCCTAGGCCTACACAGGGTCAGGATCATCAGTATCACTCTCTTCCTCCTCCACATCTTATCCCATTGGAAGGTCTTCAGGGGCAACAACACACATGGAGCTGTCATCTCCTATGATATCAATGACTCCTTCTGGAATACCTCCTGAAGGAACTGCCTAAGGTTCTTCTTGAGGAGGTGTCACTCTTTTCAGAAATATGTCCATGGTGGTTTGCTTGGTTTGTTTCTTTTTTCATCATAGATTTGCTTGTAGGCAGATAATGCACCATGAACATTTCTCTCTACGAATGAAAACCTTTCAGTGCTAAGGTCCATGTTCTCAAACTATTTTTTTTGTGTGTGTGTGAGGAAGATCAGACCAGAGCTAACATCTGCCAATCCTCCTCTTTTTGCTGAGGAAGACTGGCCCTGAGCTAACATCCGTGCCCATCTTCCTCCACTTTATATGGGACGCCGCCACAGCATGGCCTGACAAGCGGTGCGTCGGTGCGTGCCCGGGATCCGAACCCGGGCCGCCAGCAGCAGAGCACACACACTTAACCGCTATGCCTTGGGGCCGGCCCCCAAGTTTTCAAACTTTTTAAGGAGCTTATTGAGGTCTGTAAAAGCTTCTGCTAAACCTTTCACTGTGAATTTTCTTGGGAGTTCTTTTTCTTTTCCTTCTCTTGCAGTTTCCTTTTCTATTGGCTCTCCTTCAACTATGCCTTCCTGTTCAGTTCCAACAGCTCCTCATTAGTCAGTTCCTCAAGAAGCACCTCTAGGAGCTCCTCAGTGTCATCCTCATCCACACCCAGGTTACAATTGTTTGCCATCTCAACCACAGCCTTATTGACTTTTCCAACCTTTTCATCCTTGGCAAATCCTTTGTAGTCATGGACGAACCTCTTGATTGTCTTCTTCCAGTCTTCTTCCAGTGTCTATTCATACACTCTTTGGTGACATCACCCCACGCCCAAGCAAGGTTCTTGATGCAGTCACAGATGTTGTAATCCTTCCAGAATTGCATCAGTGTCTTCTCAGTGTCTTCCTCAGTTGCAGCAACAGCCTGGGCAAAGGTCCTCCTCAGGTAGTAGGCCTTAAAAGCTGCTATAACTCCTTGATCCATTGGTTGGATCAAAGAGGTTGTGTTTGGAGGGAGAAACAGTGCTTTGATATTGAGAAGAAGATCACCAATAAAAGGAGGATGTCCAGGAGCATTATCAACAATAAGCAAAATTTTGAAAGGTATGTTATTCTCCAAACAGTACTACTCCATTTTGCTGGCATAGCAATTGAGGAGGGCATCTTGGAAGAGGAGCTGGGTCACCCATGACTTCTTATTGCTCCTGTAGCACACTGGCAGTGTGTGCTTATTGATGTGCTTGAAGGCCCTGGGTTCTCACTGTGCCAGGTCACAAAGGGTTTCAATTTGTAGCCTGTGACATTGCCCCCAAGCAGGACTGTTATCCTGTCCTTAAAAGCCTTAAAACCTGGCATTGACTTGGCCTCCTTATGGATGAAAGTCCTTTCAGGCATCTGTTTAGAGAATAGGGAGTTTTCATCAATATTGAATATTTGTTCTGGCAAGTGATTTTCCTCCACAATCAGCTTATCTAGAGTTTCCAAAAATTCTCCAGCTACCTTCACATCAGCACTTGCAGACTCACCACTCACTTTCACATTACATAATGAATAACGCTTCTTGAATCATTTAAACTACCTAGAGCTAGCAGTAAATTCAACATTGTAATCCGGTCCAGCATTCTCTTTCAACATCGCAAATAAACTTTTTGCTTTGCCCATGGTCGCCATGGTGTTGAGAGGGATATGCTTCTGTGTCTGGTCTTTAATCCAAGTCATTGGAAGTTTCTCCATGTCTGAAATAGGTCCTTCTCATATTTTTGTTAGTCTTGTTACCTTCAATGAAGTGGATCGTTTAACAGCTTCTGTCTCTTTGTTCTTGTTTTTCAAGATCGTAGCTATGGTGGAATGAGACATGCCTGACTGGCAAGCAATAACCATCACTGCTTTTCCACTTTTGTAGTCCTTAATCACTTTTAATTTCATTTCCAGGTCAATTTGGTGTGGCCTCTCATTGGCAATGTTAGCAGTGGATTTTGTATGCTTAGAGGCCATGATAAACAAAACAACACGAGATTAAATCAAGCTCAAGAAAAAATGATGCAATCAAGAGATACAGTAAACATGAGATGTATGAGGCTGCTGCCGGTGCAATGAGGCGTACTGTTTTACAATAAACTTTTTTTCTATAAGTAGGAAGAGTATACTCTAAAATAACAATAAAAAGTATAGTATAGTAAATACATAAACCAGTAACATAGTCATTTATTATCATTATCTAGTATTATGTATTATACACAATTGTATGTGCCATACTTTTATATGACTGGCAGCACAGTAGGTTAGTTTACACCAGCACCATAAACACGTGAGTAATGTGTTGTGCTATGATGTTACAATGGGTATGACATCGCTAGGCAATAGGAATTTTTCAGCTCCATTGTTATCTTATGGAACTGCTGTAGTATAGGTGGTCTGTCGTTGACTGAAACTTTGTTATGAGGCACATGACTGTATATTTGATTTTTCTGCTTGCTTTTTTCTTTATGTTTATGGATTTATTTGTTATTTTGGGAGCTACTGAACCATGCAAAGAATAGCATTCCAACTATTTGAAACCATCTGTTTGAGATGATGTTACTGGTGGTTTTTTTCTTTTGTTAATGTTTAGTCAAAATTATTTTCTTAATAATTTGATGAAATAGCTAAAAATCTTGCTTCTTTGAGTATTACCCTTAAGGAACTTAGTGCCTGATTATCATGAGGAAATTTTATGTAAGTTGAAACTCTAGTTAATAATTTGGTGAGTATCTTTCAAACATAAACACACAGAATATATTTATTCATTTACATATATTTTAAATATACAAATATATATTTAATATATAAATATTAATTATATATTATATATAATTATAATAATATATTATATATCATACATTAATAACATAATTATTTATATTATTATATATAATATAAATATTAAAATTATTTTTAGATCGATAGAATTTTTTAATACTATTTGGATCAAGGATGCCACATATATGATCTGAATGTTATCACCTCTACCTTCCTCACCCACCCATGACAGACAGCATCAGTCAATTACTGCTTTCCACCCCCCGGGTCTAGTAGCTTCATGTCATGTCATCAAAAAGTTGCAGGCAACAATTATTAGTTGGAGTTAGTTGGTACATAAGTTGATGGTCTTTTGTTCCTTTTCTAAAGTTAATAAATAATGTTCATTTCTTTTTCAGAGTCTTTAGAAATTAAAATCAGCAGAAGAAGCAATTTTATGAAACTTAAATAAAAAAATTATATTATTTTTAACTAATGAAACATTCAGAAAATGTAGTATGAAGAGCATATTTAGGAAGTAAAACTGTCACCCCGAAATAGTAAATGTGAGCACAAATATGGCATGGGAGGAAAACGTTCCAGGTATCAGAGGGGATTAACATACATATATTATAAATGAGATGTGTTATACCGCAAATAATCTTCACCCTTAATGAATAATACATCTTTATTGAATATCTAAAATATATCAGAACTATACTTGTAGTTAGAGGTGCAGAAGGAAGAGACAGCTCTGTCCTCAAAGGTCTATATTTTGTTTATAAAGATTTTACTTCAAGGGGTCAACAAACTACAACCCCAATCTAGCCTCCCTCCTGATTTGTAAATAAAGTTTTATTGAAACACAGCCATGCCTATTTGCTTACATATTGTCTATGGCTGCCTTTGTGATAAAACCATAGAGTTGAGTAGTTGCAACATAGAAGGTATGGCTGAAAATATTTACTTTCTGGGCCTTTACAGAAAATGTTTGCTGATCCCTGTGAGTTATTCAGGGGTTGATTACACCATAAACCAAAGTTAAAAGTTGGCAAGAATCTAGATTGTTCTCATTTCCTCCAGCTTCTCTGCTGAAAATTCGTCTACTTTGCTGCTTCCTCCAACTTCCCTTGCATCCAACTCACCACCTCACTCTCACCCCAAGGTAGCCCTGGCTTAAGGCTTGACTCTTGCTATGTGCTGCCAAGACCTGCTTGAGGATAAGTAACTCGCAGGCACCTGGTAAGCCGCGGTTAATCTGATCCTGTACAATTCGAATCTATCTGTTTTCTTTTATCTAAATTTAGGCCATCTATTTCTATCTCCACACATCTCCCCCCACCCCCACCCCATTTGCTTTCATTAACAGAAACTGTAAAAAAGATAAATGACATAGAAGTGCCAGATTTACAGTTCCAAAATTAAGACTTCTAGATTTGAGAGAAGGAGTCTTGGACAGGGTATTATTTGAGCTAGACCTTCAGGGACAAGAGGAATTCTGATGAGTATGAGGAGTAGGAAAATTATTACAGTCAAGGAAAATGGCAAAAGCAGAGGGATAAAGGGTGGGAGGTTCGTAGGGCGAGCAGAGGCAAAAGCAAAACCAAACCAAAAATAGGGGGCCTGGAGGAAGTGGAAGAGAATTTAGAAGAGTAGTTTAGAATGTGGAAGACCTTAAATAGAAAAATAACTGGACTCCATTTTGTGGGCATTAGTGGTGGGAAGGCTTTGACTGGGAAGATTTGAATATGTGCAAAGTCCTTTCCTTAGCAAAAAAAATATATAACTACATATATATATATATATATATATATATATATATATATATATATCCTCCTGATTCCTTCTTTTGAACAACCCATTATTATCTCCATCACCTACATAGGGAAACTGAGGTTCATTCAAAGAGGTTTTGCAGATTGCCCAAGGTCACAAAACAGAAGACAGAGACTCCTGGATTTAAATCCTGTCCAGTCTGATTCTAGGTCCCTGCTCATAACCTCTATCCTATATACCCTTAGGTCAGTTGTTGAAGCTGTGCATATTGATTGTGACCATTTCTATTTGATAGCAAGTGCCGGGGAACCAGAAACACCACACCAAAAAGAAAAAAAATAAAGAGAGAATGAATGAAAGAAAAATGTTTGGCCATGAGAACTTACAAATATGACTCAAATATCCCTAACTTCAATAAAAGGGAAATGAACTATGAAATTATTGAGGGCGGCAGTATATGAAAATGAAGGCATTGATACTTCATTCAAACCTCTTAATATATAAAGTTAAATATTCACTCCATTTTAAGTGAATGATTCTGTCAAAAGAATTAATTTTCTGAGCAATGAGGATATTCATTTAGCATGATTCCACCATCTGCAATTTATGAACCAAATTATACTCTTTGAGAAAAAAGGAAGTTCATACAATGCATTTAAACTACATCAAGACCAAATCAAAAATGTTTCCCTAAAATTGAAGAAATCACCAAGTAAAAGTTAATCGCCTGCACCCTTAGTAGACAGTGACCATTACAGCGTAATATATAACAAATGCTTTACCCAGATAATTTTTAAAACTTCAGCACTTTATTCATGATATGTGAAGGCAGAGATCAGTTCTTAACTGAAAACAGGAACTCTCCCAGCAACACAGACTTCTAGAGTGCTGGTGTCCCAGGGCAGCCCTTTTAAACACTGGTTAGTTTCCTGAAGAATTTACAGGGATCCTAGACAAAAATGAGTGGGGAATGCAGGCTGGGCGGACGCTACGCAAAGTGAAAGAACTTGCTCTGTATGTGGGAAGCAACAGCTCCTCCGATCCAGCTAATTGTTTCCATAAGGAAATAGGGCCTTATTGTTGTAAGCTGTTCTAATTTTTGCAAAAAAAAAAAAAAAATCTAGAACTCCAGGTACTTGGGTAAAATTTCCTATATCTGAAAAAATTTGGTAATTAAATCAAAATGTTTAAGATGCTGAGTAGACTAAAACCACATTTGCAAGCTGGGTAGACCAGCAGGCTGTTCCTTACCCATTTTGTGCTGGAGCATCTGTTATCTACCAAAGATTGAAACAAAACATGAATATACACAAAAGGAAAAACCATTAAGAGAATACCATGGTGCTCTTTTCTATAACAGAGATGACTACCTAATTACCAGATTTGTCTTTCTTTCCGTTCTTCCTTTTTGACTCATTTATTCATTCTTTCATTTAACAAATATTTGCTCACTGTCTCCTCGGTGTTAAACTCAGCAGCTGGTGAAAGGAAAAAAGGCACATAATCAAAGAATTACAGGTACTTAACATGTGCTAGTTAAGGTATATACCAAAGCACTGCGAGAGCACAAAGTAGCAAGTTATTAACTCTCCCCAGGGAGGTCATGAAGCCTCACTGGATTTAGTGGGCAGCTGCTGGTTTTGCTTGTTCACCATCCATTCCTCTTTTTTCTTATGACATTGCCTCAATTTTAGTTTGAGAAATATTTTAGTCTGGATAGGTTAATAAAAACAACCTCGAAATATTATTTCTTGCTGATACTACATGGCCTACACTGGATAGAGAGGGTTTCATCAACCCACAAGAACTTGGGGACCAAGGTTCTGCTTCCTTTAGATGCACTATCAGGAACACATGGCAGATACAGCTAGAGGGTCTTGCACTGGCTCTTCTTCGCCTTACCTTAGACATGATAGCTTAGACATGTCACTTCCTCTCATGTCTCATGGGCTCAAATTAGCCACATGATCTCACCAAACTTCAAGGAGGCTTTGAGATGTGAGAGGACATATGGAACCATCATCCCATGCCACTGCGTGCAGTCTTGGTGGGACTGTCCATCAAGACATCTCCCCAGCCCCTGGTTGAGACATAGGCATGTTACCCTAGTTGGGCAATCAGACAATTTCTTCCTTTGAGTCTTGAATCTTAAACTGTGTCTCACAGAGTCCAAAAACAGAACCAAATCATTCTAAGAACCTCAACTGAAAGAGGTTATCCATTAGTTCTTGCTATCTAGATCCTTGAATTTTTCTTTTCTGTGGCTTGAAATTTCAATTTATTCTGTCATTCTCTGAGCCACTCTATGTCCTTCCAAAACAATATATTTTGTTGGCCAAGCTAATCAGAGTCATTTTTTTAGGGTGAACACTTATAACTAATAAACTGGAAGAGGTAATATGCAAAGTAAGTCTTAAAGGATGACTAAGAGTTTGATATTATATGAGTTAGGGTGAGGAGAGAAAGAGCCAGCAGATAGCAAAAGGCAGAGAAGCAAGGTAGAGCCAGGTACAAGTAGTTTTGCGTGGCTGGAACAAAGGTTGTATGACTATAAGCATGGTAAAGATTGAGAAAGGAACTGTAGGCAGGGAAATAACAATAAGGACCTTCTACATCATGCTAATGCAATTTAGATTTCATCCTGTGGACCAATGCACATGCCCCAGCCAGAGAAGTATGGCTGCAGGCAGTAAGGCCCCATTGAAGGCTTTTCGGTAACTGTGATTTCACCATTTTTTTAAACAGCTTTATTGAGAGACATTTCACATACCATAAAATTCACCCATTTAAAGTGGGCGAATTCACCCAGTGTAGTGGTTTTTAATATATTCACACAGTCGTGCAACCATCACCATGCTTTTTTTCTTAAACATTTTCATCACTCTGAAAAGAAACCCCGTATTCATTAGTAGTCACTCCCCATTCCCCTAGCCCCTGACCACCACTAATCTACATTCTATCTCTACAGATTTGTCTATTCTAGACGTTTCATACAGATGGAATCATACAATATGTAGTCTTTTTTGACTGCCTTTTTACACTTAGCGTAGTGTTTTTAAGGCTCATCCATGTTGTAACATATATCAGTACTTCATTTATTTCTTTTTTTTTTTTTAAAGATTTTATTTATTCATTTTTCTGCCCCCCAAAGCCACAGTAGATAGTTGTATGTCATAGGTTCACATCCTTCTAGTTGCTGTACGTGGGACTCGGCCTCGCGTTGGACGGAGAAGTGGTGCCTCGGGGCGCGCCCAGGATCCGAACCCGGGCCGCCAGCATCAGAGCACGCGCACTCAACCGCTAAGCCATGGAGCCGGCCCTCATTTATTTCTTATTGCTGAACAATATTCACTTGTGTGATTATACCGTATTTTGTTTATTCATTCATCAGTCACTGAACATTTAGGATGTTTCCATGTTTTGGCTATTATGAAAAATGCTGCTATGAACCTTCACGTACAAGTTTTTGTGTGAACATAAGTTTTCATTTCTGGTATATACTCAGGAGTGGAATTGTTAGGTCATATGTGTATTTAGTAATTTAAAGAAGTTACAAACTACTTTCCAAAGCAACTGTACCATTTTACATTCTGATCAGCGATATGTGAGAGTTCCAATTTCTCCCCATCCTTGCCAAAACTTCTTACTGTCTAGTTTTGCAAACTTCCAACTCCTAGTGGTGTGCTTGCAATAAATTACTGTTTCTGTATGTTGCTTCCATCCAAAGAAACGTAACTTATACAGCCCAAGAATGAGAGACTGATTAGTGATAAATGATGATGGAGGGCCAGCCCCATGGTTTGGCGGTTAAATGTGCGCGCTCCGCTACTGGCAGCCCGAGTTCGGATCCCGGGCGTGCACCGAGGCACCGCTTCTCCGGCCATGCTGAGGCCGCATCCCACATACAGCAACTAGAAGGATGTGCAGCTATGACATACAACTATCTACTGGGGCTTTGGGGAAAAAAAAAAGGAGGAGGAGTGGCAATGGATGTTAGCTCAGAGCCGGTCTTCCTCAGCAAAAGGAGGAGGATTAGCACGGATGTTAGCTCAGGGCTGATCTCCCTCACCAAAAAAAAAAAAAAAAAAAAAGATGATGGAAAGAAGCATCTCGATGTCTCTCAGGTTTGTAGTTTGGTTGATTAAAATAATTGTGCTGCCACTCTATGATACATGAAGTATAGGAGCAAGAGGATTGAGAAGATAGTGAGTTCCGTTTTGAATACACCAGTCGCCCCAACAATCCATTGGATATACAAGCCGGTACTTATGACAGATATTTGAGAATCATAAACGCATTGATGGTAACTGAACCTATAGACATAGAGAAGATGTGTAGGATGAAAAGAGAATGAAACCAAAGATGACCTCTCGATGGAGCAGATAAAAATAAACAAAAACTCAACAAAAGAGGATGGGAATGGGCCAGAAAGGTAGAAATCATAAATGAAACACTGAGCAGGTTTAAAGTCTGGGGGAAGGAACAGGGAGAGAGGAAGGGGCAGTAGAAGATAATGCATTCAAGAAGTCCTCTGTGGGGATGGAAGCCAAAGGGATTCAGTCTAGAGTGGAGACATTTCCACGGAAACATATTTTTGTGCTTCCTGGGTGGAGGAATGAATTCCTCTGGAAGAATCACTCATGTCTGAAATAAAAAGCCATTCTCCTTCCTTTGGGAGTGGAGGAAACTGGGGAAGATAGTTGTGAGTGAAGATGACTGTAAATTAGGAGGGAGATGTGCTAAAGGAGCTCTATTGTTTCCTTTTTCTATCTAATGGCTGCCCTTTTTACTGTTAGGGGATAGGCAAGGCTATCTGGTAAAACCAATGCAAGGCAGGAAATGTAGTAGATCTATAGCCCCAAGACCATTCTTTCATAACTTCCTCGCTTTTTCTTCCTTTCATTTCCAGGTCCTCTCTTCAATTCTCTGCCTGCAAGTTTCTCTGCCACCTGTCTCTATGACATCCACACTATATACTGTTACAGATTAATCCCTTTAAAATACTATTTCAATTAAATGGCCACCACACACACATGCGTGTGCACACACATACACACACAGACTTAAGTAACCCATTTCTTATTCCCTACTGAATTGAGTATTTTAAGACCTACCACCTTGTGGCCCCAAAAATATCTATCTTGCTTTCCTAGATATATCCTATGCCCCAACTAAAATTAACACTTCAACCTTCTCCAGCTCTCCCTGTATCTTCTTACTTCCATACCTCTGCTCCTTTTGTTTTTTCCACCCCAATGCCTCCTATCCAACTCTACCTTCTAATTTATGTCCATTTTTCAATCTCGAGGCCTATGATGGGATGGGAGCAGGGGTATTTGCCTTAGATCTTATATCTTCAAAAGACCTCAAATTTACCTTCAAATATGATCAGATAGAGAGAGACGTTATATTTCTTGGTGTTAAAAGCATTAATTTCTTATATGTGAATGTTTAAAATATACCTCAATTTTTTTAACAACCCTCTTTGTCATTTCTTTATTAATATACTAGGTGCCTCAAAAGAATGAAAATGACTTGGGTCTCACTAGAATTCTGAGAGTACCTGTTCAAGCTTAATAATAATAAATATAATCATTATAAAATGTTAATAGCTAACATTTATTATACAGTGCTTATTATGTGCAGGCACTGTTCTGGATATTTGTATTTTATTTAATCCTTAAACAACCGTCTCATGAAGTAGGTGCTGTTATTATCTCAATATCACAGAGAAGGAAACCGAGGTTTATGAGCGTAGATAACTTGGTGACGGTCACACAACTCAAATTCCACCTATTTCAGAAGTCAGGTTTTTTTAAAATTCTGCTAAATAATAAGTACTCTCTCTTTTCTTTAAAACCTCCCAACAGCAAATGTTCATATTTTTATGAGTCTCTTTATATTGGATCATAATCTTGTTAAAAACATGATTAATCTCCAAGGTAGTCTGATAGCTTCTTAAAATCAAGAATCAAGGCTAAATGTGTTCTCGGTATTCCCAGTGCCAACACTGAGCCTTGTACACAGTAGGACTTCAGTATGTCCACTGCATTATATTTCGGTATTACAGTTACCTGATCACACCAGCTTTTAAACAAATTCAGCCTTTATGCAGGAAAGAAAAATGCAGGTCGATGTTAGTGTAATTACCAGTATAGTAAATCAATAAGAACTGAAAGCATTAGCGCCATAAAGAATATGAGTCCAGTAATGATAAGTAATGGAGAAAAATCTTATGTTTGTTCTTGCAGACATTTTCTCTCATTCGCCATTTTTCCTTTCCACCTATGCTTAATTAGCATCTGGCATAATCTTTTGTTCTTTCTCCTTTAACATTAAACCTTTACGCACTTGCCGGGTGATGAAAATATATGTAAAAATGTCCTTCTCATCTGTGTTTTTGGTTCTAAAGGTGAGAGAAATAAACCCCAAAATATGTGAATCAGATGGTAAACTGTTAGAAGGGATGAATCAGTTGCACGTTCTCGTACAGGATATACACCACATTACTCTCCACTCTCCCCTCACTTCTTATAGTTCTATTCTTTTTATGTCTTCTTAGAAATCACATTCTCTGTTCTTCTCTCTTTCTTCTCTCTTACTGGCTGGGCCTCTTTCTTACCTTCTTCCTTCCCCTCTGCATCTCTTATTTTCTAAAATAATTCAGAATTTCCTGTGAAAATCTCAAGAGCTTACTAAAGAAAATTTAAAAATAGATTATCTAAACAATTTGCAAAAACAGTTTACACTTTGCCAACATAAAAGAGGGGGCTGAAAGGTATTTTATTCTCTCTTTGGTAATTAGAGCCTGATGTAGATTTTATACAATACCTCTTTTAAATTACATATTTCTAAATTTAAACCTAAAAATTCAGACGCATCTCAATGCATGAGACCTTGACTATTGGTCACAATAATTCTCATTTTGACATGAATTATTCATTTATTTTCTTCTTGGTGGTATCTGGCCAGTTTTTTCATCCACAATTTAACATTGGATATCCACATGTTCACATATTCCAGCACTTGCTTTCTACATATTAGGCTTTGAGATAGCCAAAATTGTGTTTGTATTATTGTTTAATGCATTATAAAATATTAGCTCAAGTTCCATTGCACTTGCTCATTTTGTAGCTTAATAAAATGTTTATCTTGAATAGCCTTTGGGCACAGAGACCATAAATAAGCAAAACCATAAATTGATAGGAATAAAAGATTTCTGGTTCTTATGACAGCCTGAGTATAATTTGACTGGAATTCTCCTGTCTTTTGCCACAATTTTTCACAAAGTACTCATGAAAGATTTGGCCCCAACACTGCGTGTAACTCATTCCCCTCTAGAAGCTGGAAAGACTTAGGGATACCGTCAGATGTTCTCAAACTTCAGTGTGTGGGAGAAGGACTTATAAATAATAATCCAAAAACTCTGGGTAACACCACATAATTTACACATTTTCATATGCATTATCTCATATCTCATATCAAAAGAAGTATCAAGCATGCTCCACCTTCTTTAAAAAGTATGGGGAAAGGAAATTATTGGCAAGAAACCAAAATTAGAACATAAAGGAGTTTGGCAACGTTACTAAAATTGTACCTAAATCCTAAGGAACTCGGGCACTACTGTGATATACATATTTAATATGTCCTAATGTTTTAAGCCAAGATATAGAGATTATTAGTGGCCATCAGGTAAAATTAGCTTTAGGCTGCATATAACAAAACAAAACAAAATCTAGGGGCTGGCCCAGTGGTGTAGTGGTTAAGCTCGCATGCTCTGGTTTGGCGGCCCAGGGTTCATGGGTTCAGATTCTGGGTGTGGACCAACGGACTGCTCAGCAAGCCATGCTGTGGTGGCACCCCACATATAAAATAGAGGAAGATTGGCACAGATGTTAGCTCAGGGACAATCTTCCTCACAAAAAAAAAAAAATCTAGAATAATCTTGATGCAAACAAGATAGAAGTTAATTTCTCTCAGCAGCCTTGGACTAGAATAGTAGCTCTCTCAAATCATCTAGAACCTCTGATTAACTATCTCTACACATAGCCTTCATCCTCATTGCAAAAATGGCTGCTTGATCCCCAGCCATCACATCAAAGCACCAAGCAGTAGGAGGGAGGAAGAGAAGATTAGCAAGCGTCACCTGTCTAAGGAGACTTCTAGAATACCTCACACAACATTTCTACTTGCATCTATTGACCAAATCTTAAATACACAGCCAACCTGGTTGCACGAGAGTCATGAATATGTGGTATTTTAGCTGGATGGGAATGAGCCTACTAAGGTGAAGGGGAAGAAAAGATGTGGGGTAGGCAGCTAGCAGTCTCTGCTATAGGGAAGGAGGGAGGGAGAGAGGCATAGAGGCAGGCAATAAGGGCGACACAAAGGAGAGCTATTTGCTCAAATTCCTTATTACCTAGGGGATTAATTTCTACCAACTTTCAAGGTTTCCATAAATAAAATTTAAAAATTCAACTCACTGGTTATTTATAAAGCCATCTGAGGATGACGTAGTACATCCGAACATTGATGGTTGCCTTTTGGGAGGGGTAACAGTAGCAGCAGTATTAATAATAACAGTTGTAATAATACCAGTTCCTTTGGTACTCAATATATATTCCCAGTAAAGCATGTAAAATCACAAATAACACAGCTAAGCTTCTATTTGAATAAACATATACTTTAATTCTCTATGCTTTCCTGACTTTTCCAATAGATATTTATAATTCATTATACTTCAAATAAACAGATGGGCATTTATACTGTAACTAACTAGGCTGAAGCAACTTTCAAAAGGCTAAGGGAGTCAGTATAGGTTGTGGTTAAGGAGATGAAATTTGAAGTTGAGTTTAAATCTAGACTGTATCGGCAGAGTTATATATGACCTTCACCTTCAGTGATTCATCCTCTAAGCCTCAGTTCCCTAAATTATAATACAGAGATAACAAAAAACAAAAATATTGAACTTGAAGGACTATAATGATGATTAAATAAGATAACATAAAATATATAGGGTTTAATAAGTGTTTATAAAAAATCTTTTTTCAAGATTTACTCAACAAAGTACTAAAGAGTAATCAGCAATTATTTTTTAAAACAGAATAATTCCAAGGGCAAGATATCCTTGTGTACTTTGGTAGTCTACACAGGGTAGTTAGTTAGGCAAAATGTGCCTTATCAGCTAATACTACTGAGCAAAAAACATTTGTTCCCTGTAGCTGGTAATAATTAATGGTTTTAAGACACCAGAAAATTAAATATTGTCTAAACTAAGAATGGTTCCAAAATATCAAGGTCTTGTTTTCAATTTTTGAATATGATATAATTAAATAATGCTATCAAGTTTTATTATTTGGAAATCTAAATTGTCTAAATAACCAGCATCAGAACTAAGTAGCAGAAAGCCTTAGAGTTCAGCCTTTAATAGTACATTTTCTTTGATCATTTCCCAAACATAAGGGAAAATACTTTTTTAAATTGAGATGTAATTGACATATAACATTGTGTAAGTTTAAGGTGTGCTACATGTTGATTTGATACATTTATGTATTGCAATATGATTACCACTGTAGCATTAGCTAACACCTCTATCATGTCACATAATTATCATTTCCTCTTTGTGATGGGAACAATTGAGATCTAGTCTCTTAGCAACTTTGAAATTTATAATTCAGTATTGTTGTCTATAATCACTATGCTGCACATTAGATCTCCAGGACTTATTTACCTAACTAGTTCCAACTTTGTACCCTTAAACAACATCTCCTCAATTCCCCCACCCCCCAGCCCCTGGTAACCACCATTCTATGCTCTGTTTTTGTGAGCTCAGCTTTTTCAGATTCCACATATTAGTGATACCATACAGCATTTGTCTTTCTTTTATACTTTTAATGAATTAGCTTTTTATGTATAATTCTGAGCTCAGAACTAGTTCTCCAGAGTTTTCTTACTCATCTGGCTTGAATGATTATAGTTTCTCCATCATCACTCATTATATCACATATTTGGGAATTTATGTTTTCTAAAGAAATGTTTTCAAATCCTTTTGGTAATAGGGTAAACATCTCTTTCAAACTCGGTTTTATGAGCAGATATTTCAAGCTGTGTAATGTGAATTCAGTGTCTCTGAGGGGACTGTGGGCCTCCTGACCTTCTGCACCAATTGCCCAGTTTTCTTCACTTCACCCTGTCCCTTATATACAGATTGTCCGCTTGTCTTTTGCTTCTTCTTCTTCTTCTTCTTCTTTTTTATGGTGAGGAAGATTGGCCTTGAGCTAACATCTGTACCAGTCTTCCTCTATTTTGTATGTGGGTCACCACCACAGCAAGGCTTGATAGTGGTGTAGGTCTGCACCCGGGCTCTGAATCCGTGAACCTGGGCCACCGCAGCGGAGCGTGCCAAACTTAACCACTACACCACGGGGCCAGCCCCCTCTTTGTCTTTTTCTTTAGCCTCCTCTTTTCTTTCTGCCATAGACAGCTTCAGTTACCGCCTCCTATGGGTAGGATCCAGAAAAATAAAGTATTTGAATAGATAATTAATATACTTATATATCCATTCATTTATAAACACACTTATTGAAAACCTACTATGACATACTAGACATTCAGAAATAAAAGACAGCCACTGGCCTCAAGGAGTCCACAATTTTACAGTCAACAGACGCTTGGAGATTTTTAAGGGCTCTGATAAAGATAAACAGTGGCTACCATGCAAAACGTGATCCTCTAGGAGGAGTTTCTGAGCTCCTCATGAAACAAAAAGGCTTGCAAAAGAGGATGAAATATCTAAGCTCATTTATGTGCATGTTTCATCAGTCTAACTAGATGGTAAGATCCTTGAAGTCCAGAGAAATGCCTTGTTCATCTTTGTTTCTCTACTCTACCACAAATGTAAGAGTCATATGTTTGCTTGCTGAATAAAGGAAACTACTCAGACTTGCTGATGCTGATGCTGGCCCACCCCTAACTACAGATGATTTCTTGGGTTTGTCCAAAGGGCAGATGGTAACTTTTTAATATTAGCCATTTGCATCTTAGTATGAATGAGTTTCTTAGATGCATTCCTTGGAGTGACAGATATACACAGCAAACAACTTGGGGAATACAGAGAAATCATGACGACACTCGGAACCCATGGATGTTATTTATCCTAAAGAAGGAAAGAAAGCACATAAAGTGAAGGCTGGGGGCTCTGGAAGATAAACTTTGCCCAAAGAACTCCTACTCTGTCTAAAATAAGGCTTCTACCTCGGAAGGTCTCTACCTTATGTTTCAGAACTGAGCACAAACAGACTACCAGCATGTGCAACGTATGCAACAAGAAGTGAAGTTTTCTTTTGAGACATGAAGGCTTTAACCCTGACTTAACCCCGAGAAGGGGCCTCAAATACTGAAGATTCGGGAATAAATGATAGCATAATAGATGTTTTAGTAATCAAGTTGTAAAGGATTAGAGATTACTCTCTAATCAGAAAGATACGATGTGGTTATGAAAATATCAAATAATTAACTGAATTTTCCTAATCATATTCACCTCTCCAATTAACAAAAAAGGATATCATGTCCCTTCTTTTAAAACATGAGGTTATTTAGGAGTGATGATGAAACACTGATTAATTGTTTTGTTTTAAAACAATTAGATTAAAATATTGTTTGAAGCTATTCATTTTACTCAGTTGACATTTTAATGTATAAATATAATTACAGACTCTTTAAGAATGCTTAATTTTTGCCTTGATATATATGTTAGCAATTGTGTGTTTGAAAGAGAATCATAAAATGTAAAACTTTATGTTTAATCACCAGTGTCAAAAATTATTAGGTAATAACCACTAGAGAAGAGGATGTGTAAAAGATACAAAGGCCCATATTTAAGACATAATTTTTCTAATAGTTTCTCTGATTTTAAGATGTCATGGCGTCATATGAAGGTTAGCAGGTCAGATACCAAATGGACTTTTTAAAAAATGTTAAGTGATCAATTCGCACTCATAAAAGGGTTAAGATTACTGGAAGCTACCGTCCTCTTTGACCATCATCTAGGTACATCACCGGCTAGAGATAAAATCATATCTGGCTCTCCTGAGTGTCCAAGTGGCTGAGCAGAAGTAGATCAAAGCAGTTCTTTAAAGGAAGACTGCCCCCAAATTGGGGGCAGGATATAATTCCATCAGTTATTATAAAACTAGAATTTTGATACTAGAAAATAGTGTTTGAAGATCTGCTTCGTTAATCCTGATGCCCTTCTCTCCTCTTTGTTACCCAAATCACAAGCCTCCTTTTCCCACTGCAAGACGAAGCATTATGTGAGGGTGCCACTGCTGCGAGGTTGCATGGGGGAAAGAGAACAGTTTTTTGACAAGGCTGATTTGTTTTTTAAATTGCATTTTTTACTGTTGAAAGCTTTGGCTAAGAGTATGTTTAAAACCCATTATGATTGTAAATATGATATACTTTATTCAGCCTGTGTCTAAATGCCGACAAACAAAACTTGCAGTAGGAGTAAATAAGAACAAGGGAATTCTCTCAGTTTCCTAACAGCAGAACTAGATTTGCCCAACAAAATATGACAACTAATTTTTTTAAGGCAAGGTGGGTGTTAGTAAAATTTTCAAGAGACGCACTCGTTGCAAAAACATCCTAGAATAAATGTTTTTATTAAGTTAAAATTCCTTTCAAACATGTAAGCACTCTTTAATTTGTTTTTTTTTAAGTGGTACAAATTTCCTAAGAAATTGGGATGAGCAATGTTGAGGAATCACAGGAAACGAGAACAATTTTGCTCATCGTACTTACCTCCAATCATTGGACCAAGTAACTCGCATTTATTTTTGGTCATGTTATGATAAAGGTTATGTCTGGATAGTGTCAAAATATCCAGATGCAAAGGGAAAAAGCCACTCAGTCAGGCTGCTTTGTTTATCCTCTACCAAACTCCTCGGGTTTGGAGGCATCCAGCTGATTGTCTGAAATGATCACATCACATCTGGATGTTTGGCATTGTGTAGCCACAAGAAAAGACAAAGTGCTAAGTCTTACAGCTGTTAGGGTAACGTGCTTTTTTCTTCTTATGCTCCACAGAAATAATCTCCTTTTACAGGATCATTTTTGTATTGACTTGGACAATTGGTGCTGCAAGCCCAGAAAGTGAGAATCTTGTTTGGAGCAAGATGGCAGAGCATTGGGGGTCCAGTGGAGGTTAGGGGGTGGGGGGCATGGGGGGAGAGAGGATGGGGTGGGTGGAGGTAATGGAAATCAAAGTTTATTCTGAACGCTCAGATATAAAATAATCTGATAGATATGACAGATCTGATGGGAAAATTGATAAAATAATTAAGAATGAGTTTTTAGAAAACTATATAAATGAAAATAATGGGGATTTATTTATGCTGGAGGTGGGGCACAAGGAAAGAAAGCAGAGTATAGTATGTTAATTGGAAATGCAGCAAGAATAAACACTACTGATTTAACTAGATGAACTACAATATTAAAAAAATATATAAGTCCATTGGGATTTATCTAGATTGTTGCATCTTTGAAAATGTTAATGACTTCATAATAAAGCTAGTGTTTATTTTAAAAAACTCAAATAAGAACACCTCTTTTCTCCGAAATATACGTACTTCTGTGGCAGCTTTAGAAAGTTGTCGTCATTTAATGGAAAAGCGTGGCGCAATTTCTTCGGAGCTTTGCCTCGTGATTTTCTACATGTACTTGAGTCGTGTTGATTAGCTGTTGTGTGCCTCGCTCTCCCCAAGTGCAAGGCAGAAACAAATCCTTTACTTTTGCCTGCCCAAAGTTCTCTTATTCTTTCCAATCTGACAGTTTGAAATATATTCAAATCTGAGAAATGTTTTGAGTTGCAGGAAATTGAAATCACAAGGCTTTTACTATAAAATATCACACATGAAAAATATTATCCTTGTTTAGGATGAAATTATCTGAGTTAAGTCAGATAACTTCTATTATATCTTATTCACAGTGAGCAGAGTATATCATCAACAAACTTCTCTTTTCTAATTAACATGAATTCACGAAGGATTCTTACGACTTGGAGTATATTCATTTAAAGGGCATTATAAAGGAAAACAATTTAAAAAATGAAGAAAACACTAGACATATTTAACTTCTCAATAGTGAAAAAAATGTTAAATACATGAAAATAAAATTCTACTGGCGCAAATAGCTTTTTGTGAAAAAGATGCCTTGCCGTTAGGAAAATATATTACTTATTTGCTCTTCTTGGATATATTCTCTTTAGAATAAGGATGAGAATCCCATTTATTTAATGATGTACGTTGAGTAATCATTTATAGGCTCAGCATTATATTCACATCTGTGGGTGAGGAATAAAAGAATAATAAAACATTCTCCCTACCATTGATAATTTATAAGTTTATGAGTGCAGAATTACTACATTTTTAAGGTATAAGACTTGGTTTGAATTAACAAGTTACTTGACCCCTTTGAGTCTCAGATTCCCCACTTTTAATCTGGTAAAGAACAAAATTCAACTGAGTACATTTTAAAGATCTCATTGGCTTTATTCAGCAATTCATGAATGGGGCAGCATCCAATCCAGCAAATAGAAAGGAGCTCCAAAGAGCTGTATAAGGGGAGAGATTTTTATAAACCAAAGTGAGCAAGATCAAGGAATTTGCTGATTGGTTAAAGCAGGGTTACTTTCCTTTTACGGAGCAAAGGGGAGTCTTGTAGCTGGGTTAGGTAACTTGTGCAGGCAAATGCTGATTGGTTGACCTACACTTTCCTTTTTTGGGAGAGCCGAGCATAGATACTTAGTTAAGCTTTTGTATGCTGACATTCGGCTTAGCATGACTGGCTCCATTTTCAGGCTAATCTGGTTATTTTAACAAAAATTTGGATAATTATACCTGCCCATATCACTGTATTAGGATTGTCAAGTACTAGTGACCAAAATGGAAGTTATTTTTCTTACATTATAGGAAGTCAGTTCATTCCAGTGTTCCTTCAGTGGTTCCAGGGTTCTTTCAAAGTTCTGGGTCCTCCATAATTTGATTGGTCTTTCCATCACAGCTCCTTTCTAGAAGCTGGCTAGCAGATTTCTCATTATATTTCGTTGGTCAAGGCTGGTACTTAAACCTACCCCTAACCCAATCAAAGGAAAAGGGAATTATGATGATGGAACTAGACCAATCATAATTCATCCTGTGGGGCTGGTGTAGAGGTCATTCCTCCCTGAGATCAAGATCTCACCACCCACTAACTGAACAAAATCAGAGTTCTGTTAGCAAGAAAGAAGACAGGACAACAAACAATGTCAGCCACTATCATGAAATTGTATAATTACTACATTATTAAATAAGCTAATATTAAATAATTTTTCTAATTCTAAAATGTTATGGAAGTATTGTTACTATAGTTGTTATTATTGATGATGACGATGAAACTATTATTAGCACTTAACATGGAGATCTGCATTTACAACCAAAATTAAACACTCATAATCCAAACCCCCCTAACCCTCTCCAGCTCTCTCTCTCTTTCACTCTATGTCTTTCTTAGCATCTCCACCCAACTACTTAACTTTACCCACGTAACACCTTCCATGTTCCCATGACAGCCTAGAGAATACTGTTATTGCCATAATTTCTACTAATGTATAGCATGTTTGCTTTCATAGATAGTTCCATCGTAATCATGTTTATTTGATTAGGTACTCTTTCTGGGAGTCTGACTCAATTTACAGGACTAGGAATAGAGGAACTAAATATATAAAATGTCATCAAAACTAAATTTAAAAGAAACATTTCTATCAAGGCATTTTTTCCTCCACTTACATAATACCAATACAGTTTCCACTAGTACTTTTCCTACTGAGTTTATGGATTGGGGGCAAAATTTCTGTCATTGTTTTTCACTTACCTCCTACTCTCCAGTATTAGCAAACAAATCTCTTTGATATCTACTTCTAAGACATTGTATTGAGCACTAACCACAGCCACCATCTGTAAGTATTTATGATCAAAATTACAAGAACAAGACAAAATTAGCTGCAGGTCTGGTAGAAGTAAAATATTGACATAATATTCAAGCAAAGCGTTAAAACACTTTGAAATGAATGAGGAGAAGCCTTGAAAAAGAAGTTAAAAGAGATGTTTAAGGTACCAGAAAGATACACAAATGAAACTTTTAAGTACTTGATGTTTTTAATTTAATCATGTCAAAGACTTTTTACTCCAATAAGATTATTTGGGTAAGAGATTTTGCAAGGTGCTTAAACGGGACTGAATAATTACTCTACTCAATATATTATTATATTAGCTAGATAACCGTAGGTGTTATAGCAAAAAAACTAGTAAATGAATGGGCTTGAAGATGATAGAAGTCTATATCATAGTCATATGAAGTTCAAAACAAGTGTCTCAGATTGGCAAGCGACTGTCTTCCAAGCAATGATTCAAGGACCCAAGGCTCTTCTTACCTTGTGGTTCTGTCATCTTCAAGATATAGCTGCCGAGTTTGCCATTTCAGGTTCATCATGTCGCAGAATGGTAATGATCATGGAGGCTTGGGCATGAGAGGAGTTTTATGGGCCAGTCTTGAAAGTGATACATATTATTTCCAATCCCATTCCACTGGATAGATCTCAGATGTATGGCCACACCTAACTGCAGAAGAGACTGGAAAATATAGTCTAGGAAGAAGAGGAAATTAGTTGGATGTCCACCTAGGCAGTCTTTACTATAAATATAATCAAACTTTTACATTAACTTTATTTCTCTAAAAAATTTCAAGCTAAAACAATTTCTTTATAATATAGAGCTTTATAGCTATACTAATACTTATTATAATAAAAATTATAACAGTAATAGCAATAATAATGGTGACGCTTGATTAGACATTACTATGTGCCACACAGTGCTAAGTGCTGTATAGATGCTTATCATTTAAATTTTCACAGTATCCCCCAAGAAGTATACTATTATTATTGTCCCTATTATTTAGATGGGGAAATTGAGGCATAGGAGAACTCAGCTAACTTGCCCAAAGTAGTGGGTGATGCAGACAGTAAATAAAATCATAGTACTTAAATGCATGGAATGTTGCCATTGCAATTCAACCAAAAATGTTTTACCTAAAGCTTTGTGATTATCAGCTTCAAATTCCATTTTTCTCAATATTTTTCTTGTGTTCAAAAATATTCCTAAACAAATTCTTGCATAAACGTGATATATTGACAGTAATATGTTTGTATTCTAGGCAGCTTACTTACTTGAGAAGCTAATGTGATGGGGACAAAAATTTTTAATGAATTAAAACTTTCTGTCCTTCGTCTCTACCAACCACCCTCTTCTTCATTCCCTAGACGTTGCCAACTCAGCACTTTCCACTGCTATGTCCATCTCGTTGTGTATTTAGGGGTTGTCAGTGGAGAGAAAAATCAGGAAGATATATGGGGTTATCTCTTAGTAGAGAGAGAAAAAAATGGAGAAGAAAAGTTGGATGGGGGAGTAGGAAGACAACATCTTCGTAGATTAACCAGGAGAATATTGATGGAAAGATTTGAGTATAGACAAAAAGAGAATTAATAGGAACAGCTTTGAGAGAGAAGCAAGAAACCAAAGAAATAGAAGAGAGAGAATTTAAGAAGTCTTTGATGTAAAAAATTGATTAAATCTCTTTTAATGGTGTCCAAGCAATTTTAAAAAAAAATTATAGTTACTTTTAACTTGCATTGCCATTTATGGTCTTTATTTTTTTCATTATCCCCAAAATGAGTCATAAGAAGCCTTGTGTTTTATTTGGGTTATGTTGAGATCATGGCAACCCAGAATCTTAGAGTTGGAAGGAATCTTAAAGATATGTAGTCTAATACCTCTCCCAATGCAAGAATTTATTCTTTTCATTAAAATCCCCCTACCACCATTTAAATAGGTTTATAATAAAATATTCATTTCCTGATGAGGCAGACCATTTCATTTCTAAACAAAAGTAAATGCTTTACTATATTGAATCAAAATCTACCTCCTCACTTCCACCAATACACAACAAATCCTGCTCTCTATAAAAGCACCTTAATCTAATCCATTCTTTATATAATATTTCCTGAGATATTTGAAGATACTCAACATCTTTTCTACAAATTTTATTTTGTTTGATCTAATGATAGAGTTGTATTTGGACCTTATTCCTCACCCCTGTCCACTAGTCTCCCTTTGGATTGGGTTTACTTTCAAACATATTATTCCTGATTTCTCTGAAATATGTCTAACATCTTTCCAATTTTCTATTGCTCCATGTATCTACAAACATGTTAAAATAGGAAACAGATGGGACACTTAAAATAGGATAATTTAAGGAAGGTTTATTTACAAACGGAATTTTCAAAGGTGCGTGCGTAGGACTATAATACACACCTGGTAGCATATGGCTAATACCACCCTAGGCCTGAAAAAACAGGCAGAGAAAGTGGTCATCAGAATGTGGAAGGAGGGGCTGGCCCCATGGCCTAGTGGTTAAGTTTGGTGCACTCTGCTTCAGTGGCCTAGGTTCAGTTCCCAGGCACAGACCTACACCACTCATTGGCGGCCATGCTGTGGCGGGCGATCCACATACAATATAGAGGAAGATTGGCAAAGATGTTAGCTCAGGGCAAATCTTCCTCAGAACAAAAAAAAAGGAGAAAAAGAAAGAAGGAATGTGGAAGGAGAGAATTGTCTAGAATGACCCACCTTGAAATAAGCAATTACCTTCTGAGAAGGTATACTGGCAGCTGTAGGCAAGTCACAGGGAGGGAACTAGGAAATCGATACATGACCTCACTCTGCTCACTTCTACCAAGCTCTCGAAGGAGGTCTCCACTGACTGAACCCAACGAGAAGCCAAAAGATCAGCCTCCCAGAGCAGAAAGCAGATGGAGAAGTATGGAGAGGGGATCAAGAGAAAGAAATGCACGATATCTCACACATTCCATAATATTGTTATAGATTCTCCCAAAATAAAATCTTCTACTCTGCTATGAGGTGATCAGAATCTTTCAACCAGTTGTGTCACTCAAAGAGGTTTATGTTGTATGCTTTCTTCTAGCATCAAACACTTTATTTTTTTCCCACCTATTAGAAACCTAGTTGTATAGAAAGACTCACCAAAAGTAATCATAATACAGAACTCACATATGTCATGATGTTTCTGATATTTAAAATACTTCAACCTCTTAGTTATCCCATAATGAAATTTATCCTTCTAGTGAAAAGTGGCATTTTAGAGTTTGAGCATGGTGGGCTATCACAGCCATTGATACTGCGTATTATAACATAAAATACTAAAAATACAAAAACTCCTAATAGAGGCAGGTTGCTTTGTTCTTTATACAAATGAAAGAGGAGAAATGGCTGGGTTCCAAGGGAGGAACAGAGAAACAAGCTGGGGAACTGACAGTAGAATTGGCTACACGCCATTACTTTTTTAGCTTCGCTTTAGTAAGCTTTTTGCCAATACGGAGTACAATAGACCTCTTCGCGTACCTGATGCTATGCTGGATAATGGCCCAAGCCTTAAGAAATCTAGGGTGTACACATGAAAAACTAGAAATATTTGTATTTATTAAAAAACGTCTCTCTGAATAGGGGTGGTTTTTCCACAACCAAGACCATTATTTATGAGTTCACTTGTTTATAGAAAAATGTACTCTTTTCTTGCCCATCCACTTGCCCTAAAAGAGCATAAATAAAGAAAGATGAAACAATCCAATGAACCTCATGTACCCATTACAGTACTTTAAAAAGAAAGAGAAAACATTCCATCAAAGAAGCTGAGAATGCTTTGCATGTATCATCCAATTTACTTTTACAGGGTTTCTGAGATACGGCTGGAATAGTTGTCATCATTCCTGAGGTGTCTTGATGTCATTGTTGCCTAGTAAATTGCAAGTACTTCTAGGCCTAAAATAAATATTTCAATTGTAGGTACACTCTGCTCAAGTACAATGCTCAGTAGCTCATAAAGTTCCCTCAAATCAAGTGTACTCTATTTTTTCTTGTGCTTCTCTCCTGAGACTCATTTCAAACTTGTAGTAATCATTTATTTTAACAAAGTCAAAGGACCTCAGAACTGGTAGGCTTTAATACTAAAAGAGAAATTTGGCAGCTATTTCCATGATTGGCTTGGGAGTGGTATTCTAAATCATCCTTCATAAGACCTTGCTCTACTTCTGTTCAGATTCAAGTCACAATATGAAATAGGAAAAATGTCATCAAGCATAAAAAGAAAGTCAAATAGGTCGATATCCAAAAATGAACTCCACTAGAAAGTACAGCAAGGATGGGATACCAGTTGCCAAATTTTATTCAAATCTGAAAAGAAATAATTTTTATGTTAAGCATTGTTGGAAAGGTATGGGAGATGGATGTGGACGTGTCAATGTAAAATCATGGTTGCTAGACACCGACAAATGGGAGCATAAACTTCAGTTAGCTCCTGTCGGCAGAGGAGCCCAAGAGTGCCTCCAAGGACCTTAAAGGTTAACAATAAAATCTCAAATTGAATCCTCATCTTCAATGTGAGCCAATCTGTTATAAAACAATGAATTGGCATGAACATACCAAGGCCAATGAGTACAGCTAAGCAAGAGCCTGTCAGCATACCCATACTTTATCACCCATGCAGAGAGTAACTCTCCATGACATTAAGGATGCTCTATTTGATGGAATGTCACAGTTAGTTGACACTGGCCTTATCCCGGATCGTAGATTCTCTGTCACATCCTGCCAGTTTAGAGCAGGACCTAATGATTACAGTGTTTTACCTTACAAGCCCTGATGGGAAACAAAGCTGAGTTTAGCTGTGTAAATTGCTGCCCAGTGTCAGAGTTGCCAATTGGACATGATTGATAGAGGAAATGACCAGCCGTATGAAAGAAAAGAAAGTGAGAAGTATTGTGCCCCGATCTTGAGTGGAAAGCTTATAATCTAATCAAACCAAAGGAAAATGATTAGTAATAGTTTCCAAGAATTTTGAGGCTGAAAATCATTCCATCCTTTGGATGGTGACAAGTGAAACAGAAAATTCATTTCCTCAGGAGCCACAGGGCAGATAACTCCCACAAATATACAGAAGTTTTGATAGATTATGTTAAAGCATATAATTACATAAATATTTATTGTCTATTGTGTGTTAGGCATTGGGAACCTAGAGACGAACCTAGAGATGAATAAGGTCAAAGAAGCACAATTCATGGGATTTATTCATAAAACAAATTTATTTTTGTGTCCTACTGTCCATTTAAATTTAATCAGCGGGCAGAAGCTTCCCTGGATGAAAGCTCAGATAGTTTCAAGCCTTTGCTGATGACTATTAAGCTATGCATAAAATGTAATAATTTAAATGGCCATTCCTATGTAATATTCACATAACAGTTGCTTTAAATTAGAAACTGCTTCTTCTCCAGTTTGTTCTTGCTGCAGAAGGGAAGCCTGCAGGTGGGAAAGGTGTTGTGGTCCACTTCTTTCTTTCCTGCCTTGAACTTCTATCCCTCCTAACCCAGCTTGCTAAGCTCGGCTTCAGCACAGCAGTGTTGGAGCAGGGCATAGACGGAGAGGAAAAGAATGCAAGAATGTTCTCACCTCATGGATACTGTCATGATGGCCCAGCAGGGGCACTGTCTGAGCTTGGTAGGGGTTTAAAGTTGACCCTTTCTCTTATGAGTGTGTCTGTGAATTCTTAACAGATGCGTCAGTCAGTAGGCATCTCTGTCCTGAAGCTCATTTGACATGGTGAATATACCTCATTTCTAGTTGGTTGCTTTAGACACCTTCTGTAGCTCCTAGGCATTCAGAGATCCACCCCCAGGTCTCTTCTACTAAAGTACCCTTGTGCCCTTTTGGGGCCCACGGCAGCTCCCTCATGCATACATCCTATATCAGGTCCACAGGAAACATTCATACCTCCTTTGCTCTGATGACATTTAGAAGTATAGTTACTTCTCAAACCACAGGCTCTACTCCAATACCACAGGCTCCTTCTCCTGGACTCTTAATTTTTAGATTTCTCAGGTGTGTTTCAGACACTGGTCTTCCGTGCCATCAAGCAATGCAAATCTAAGCACAGGAATCAGAAGGTCTGCAGGGCTGAAGTGTCCCCTCGTTGTTCTGATACCATGGTTCTCAATCAGGGTTAATGTTGCCCCACAGGGGACATTTGGCAGCATCTGGAGACGTTGGTCATCACAACTGGAGAGGAGGTGCCACTGGCATCTAGTGGGTAGAGGCCAGGAAAGCTGCTCAACAGCTTACAATACCCCCGATAGCACCCCCAATAACAATGGATTGTCCAGCCCAAAATGTCAGTAGTGCTGAGGTTTGAAAACCCTCCTCCTAGAAAGTACTTATCTTACATTTGTTCTTTATTTTTAAGTAGAATAGAAGTATAAAGATGAAAACATAATATTTCTGACACTTCAACTCCTTATATTAATTAATTCATGAACCATATATATTAAGTAAGTGCTTAGTAAGTGTTAGGCACTGTTATCTGGGCTGAGGATACTGTGGCTTTCATGGGGCTTACACGCTAAAGGGGGAGGGAGATAGACATAAGCAAATACATTAGCAAGTATTTTATATAATAGTGCTCAAAAGAAAATAAAGCAGAGTAATGTGATAAAGGAAGGGTGTCATCACTTTGTGTTAGAGTGGTCACTGAAGGCCTCTCTGAAACAGTGGTAACTGGGTGGACACCCAAGGATAATTTAAAGCCATTCTGGGGAAGAGCGTTCTCCGAAGTAAGAGTAAAATGCAAAGTCTGTGAGGCAGGAACAATCACGTACCGTTGCAGGAAAATCTAGAGGTGTTGTGAGTGGTGAGGAGCATGGTAAAAAATGAGGACAGAGAAGAATGCAATAGGTAGGTCGTATTGGAACAGAAAATGCTTCTCCTTAACCAAGAAGTCTTTGGTCCCGGGTGGTGGAGATATCTATGAATCCCTTTAAAAATTCACAAATTTTTATGTACACGTCTGTGTGTGTACTTTTCATCTGCTTCTCAACAATGACCCTTGTTTAGGAAAAACACACTCCTCCTGTGTTTCTCCTTCACTCACACACTCACAATACTTCTGACTCCACATGGGTGGGTTTTCCACACGTCAAGCAATTCTCTGTGACACCAGCTGGGTGTCCTATAATTCAATTCAATTCTGACATTAACTGGAGTTAGTGCAGACGCCACAGGTTGGGGGCTTGGTCACACATGACTGCCCCCACTTCAGGTGCCAATCACAAGTAGTGGGTACCCGGCTTACCCACAACTGCTGTCCGAGTTGGCTACAAATCAGAGGTTCCCATGACCTCCTCCTTGAATTCAGTCATTTGCTAGAACAGCTCACAGAACTCAGGAAAACACTTATGTTTACCAGTTTATTATATAATAAAAGATATGATAAAGGATAGAGATGAACATCCAGATGAAGAGGTACATAGAGCAAGGTCTGGAAGGCTCCCAAGTACAGGAGCTTCTGTCCCAGTGGAGCTGGGCTGCACCACCCCCTTGGCAAGCAGATGTGTTCAATCCAGAAGCTCTCCAAATCCCATACTTTTGGGATTTTTGTGGAGGCTTCATCAGGTAGACATGATCTATCATTAACTCAATCTCTAGCCCCTCTCTCCCTTCCAGAGGATGGAGAGCGGAGTTGAAACGTCCAAGCTTCTAATCATGGCTTGGTCTTTTTGGTAACCAGCCCTATTTCTGAAGTTATCCAGGAGCCCACCAAGGGTTGCCTTGTTAGAACAAAAAACATTCCTATCACCCAGAAAATTCTAAGAGGTTTGGAGCTATGTGTTATGCTCCTATCACTCAGGAAATTGCAAAGGTATTAGGAGCACTGTGTCAGGAACCAGGGTCAAAGACTAAATGTTAGAACAAAGGATTCTTCTAGCACCCCTATTTACAAGGGGTTTCAGGAGCTCTGCGTCAGGAATTGGGGGCAGAGACCAATTTATATATATCTTATTATTTCACAACCCTAAATAAAGATTGAATACTAATCGGAAACCTATTATTTGTACAGAGTAGAAATCTGTGTCCAGGTTAGAGCTTTTACCGTCCCTTTCAAAGTACACCTCAAGTCTATACGGAAGCAAGACCTGTTTTCGGATTTTTCTGAGATTTGGGTAAATTCTAGGTTTGGGAAGCAGCTGTTTATTGGACATCCATGCCCCTGTCTTTTTGTGATTCTGAAAGAAATGTCAAAAAGCAATTTACCAACAAATTAGGGACAACAGTTTTGCCCTCAAGAGACCATCCCGTAGGTTAATGAAATGCCCTTTGTCACCCCTGAGACATAGGGACTGAGTGTCAAACTGGAGGGCCTAGAGCCCTCTAGAGAGAAGAGAGAAATGTTCTCACCCTTCTCTATGGCTAAACAGCCACCCATTCTCTGACCAGAAGTTCTCCAAAAAAATCTGTCACTTGTTAAACCCTACCACACAACCCGTCTCCTGTGAACAAGGAAATGTCGTGGATAGCTTAAAGAGCAGTACCTAACTGCAAAGGGAATAAATTAAATTAAAGGGAATAAATACCAGTAGCCCAAAGCCTGTGGAGCAAGGAGGCATTCCACAGAAAACCTAGGGAGGCGGGTGGCCGGGCTGAAGCGAAAGGGACAATGCCGACAGAAATGATAATATTCAGGGAGCAGAGCCAGTTTAGTTATGGCAGCTAAGTAATTTCAAACTACAAAAGGAATTTTAGGCTTCAAAACTCCAGCTCCCAAATAGTGTTATAATTAGTATTATTTTCAGATTAAAGAAAACACCACTTTTGTGTAACAAATTACCTCCATTTTAAAAGCAAAAATAATATATTTCACTTCATAAAAAAAATGCCCAAACGGAAGCATTCTTACATTAATTATTTCACTCTATTCAAAAAGCATATCCCTGCTTGCTTTTTATTATGCCTTCCAGCTTCTACTTTGAAAAACATGTTAAGAAGCTGGAAGGTATTTTTTTTTAAATGAAAGGAAAAAAGAAAAATAAATAATCTTTGAAGCAATTAGAGCCAAAATACAGAATACATAAATATACATGTACATATTTCTTTATTTGCCCCTTAGATTTAACTCCCATTTTCTTCCACCTCCCTTCTTGGCACCAGAACACGAAGCATCTTTCTTTCCTTGAGCTTCAACAGCAGGCAAATGTTTGCCCCAGAATTGAATCAGATTCTGTTCTGTGGATTGATTGGCAAGAGTTTTCATAAAGGGGGTGGGGTCCCCAGAGGGCAAATACATAATTTTCATAATGCATTTCTTTTTTTCCCCCAGCCTAGGAACCCAAGTCTATTTCTGAACCATTTCGTCTGAGAGCAATAATTAGCAGCGCGTTGCAAAAGACAAAACACGGTCGTCTTTGCTTCGTGGGGTCTGTAGTTGCTCTTGTAAAATTACCAAAAATATAATTTTACTGTGGGAACAAAGAACATATGTAAAGTAAATATTGTTACAGATTTTAGAGTTTTGGGAAGAAATTTTTTAATTTGAATATTATACAAAACCACAGGAAATAGAGTTTAAAATGGATTCTCTCGGCGCTTGTCTTCCATCAGTTTACTGCCGCTGAGATAAATGTTGTCACTTTGTGTGAAGAAAGCTTGAGCACAGGCCTTTCTAAAACGTAGGAAATTGAAGCACATGAATTTAAAGCATCTGAAAAATTAAGACGCCCCCCTCCGTTTAGCCTCAATATCTAGAAATCGATCTCCAAATGAAAAACAGACTCCCATCATTAGAAGACTTTTATATTGAAATATTAAAAACTATATTAATATTAAAAATGATCTTTAAGTTTAATACATCTTTCATGGAAACCAGTAATAAGAAAGTGAGAATAAATGTGTGATGATATTATTTTTACTGTAATTGAATCGTTGACAATTCCCTGTTTACTTCGGGAGAGGCTGGACTGTATTTTACCGGATCTGGAAGAGTGTGCTGCTCTCATGATGGTGCTCAGCCTCGCACAAAGGCAAAATCAGTGTAGCAACACACTGTTTTCTTGGAGGCTGGGCTTCTGGCAACATTGCGTATCCAAAAACTTAGCTATGAACCAGAAAGCCTCAGCGCTATGCCTCAGCCGCTGGGTTCCAGGGGCTCCCATTAGGCACCTGGCAAAGCTTCCTGATTCAGATTTTACCCCCAATCCTGACAGTGCCAGCAATCTGATTAATCATACCACAGCACATTAGTCAGTGCAAATTAGAAGTGGGGGGATGGGGTTGCCACAGAGGCAAGAGAAGAAAGCTGCAGATGTGAGAGACAGCAACAAGACAAAGCAATAAAACTACTGTACAGTAATTGATGGTTTTAAGATGAGCCTGAGTCATCAGGGAAAGCTAAATTATGCTCTCATGCTCCACTTAAGAAAAAAGGATAGTGTACCAAGAGTCCCCAAACCTGGCTAAATATCAGAATGGCCTACAGTATTCTAGTTCGGTAGGTCCAGCAGGATGTGCCCAAGAACATGCATTTTAACATGAGTCTCAAGGAATTCAGATTTAGTTGATCTACAGAATGATATTTGGGAGCTTCTAATGTCATAGGTGAAGAGACTGGCACATAGAGAACTTGCCCAAGGTCACCTAACCAGTAATAAGTAAAAGAGCCGGGGTTCCAACCCAGGCCAACTCTAGCCAGATTCTTCCATGGTTCTGCTGCATCTTTTAGCTCATTGGACCTTTAGGTTGGCTTGACTCTGGGTTTCTGAATCTCCTAACCCAGTGGTTCCCCAAGGGCATCACCTAGAAACTTGTTAGAAATGCAGATTCTCAGGCACCACCCTAACCTCGTGAATCAGAAACACTAGGTGTGGGGCCCAGCAATCTTTTTTAAAAAACTCTCCAAGAGATTCTGATACACCCTAAGAGATTCTGAAAACCACTGTACTAACTCATTTCAGATGTAATTGAAATAAATCTAAAACAGCATAGTGGCTCATTTGCAACTCTCAGAAGTACCCAATCTTCTTAGTCTCCAGAAAGGGCAGATGTGTCCCAAGAACTGTCTTTCTGTGCATTTCAGTTCTCTTGTGAGAGTCCCTTTCTCCAAGTCTGAGGCACCCATTGTTCTTAGGTTCTTTTCTTCACTCCAATTCTTAAAAACCCTTTCTCAGGAAACAATTTCCCAAGGACATCTTGTCAGTCAGGGTTCTTGGTGACAAAAACTAAAAAAAAAACAGAAACCAACTCTGAAGTGACTTGATCACAAAAAAAGTTCACTGGAAGGATATCAGATAGCTCACAGAGTCAGCCAGAGGCTGGAAAAGAGGCTCATAAATCATCAAAGAACTGAGGGAACCTATTCAGTAGAGAATACATCTGAAGTCACACTCCATGATGTTCCCACTGGTACTGGACACTTATCACTCATGCTCGCCAAGATCCCATGAATGACCTTTAAGTATCTATACCTATTTGCATTAGTGTTCCAAGAGAAAGCATGCAGTTGGCCAAACCTAGATTGAATCCCCATGTTCTAGCAGCTAAGGAGCAGGAACCTAGACTTTCTCTGTGTATAGTAGAGTGGCCTCTTAATATACCTGGTTCCCGACCTATAGGCCCAGGATACACACAGTCCCAAAATGACCGTGTAGAACCAGAATTTTTAGGATCACACAAACCTTGGATTTCTTAGCATTTCATTTCTGTTATTCCTAGTGGAAGTGAATTAAAATACAGAGGTTTCTGAAAACTTTGGAGAACGGATATTCTGGGGTTTTATTCTTTTCAGTTATTTACTAAGCTACTAACCCCATAATCTTTCTAACAATGGAAAGGCAAACTAATTCTCAGCTCTGAGAATCTATGCATGCTATAGAATAAATTAAAGCTTGTCTCAGTCATCTGTGTTTTAGAAAACCAAGATCAATCCCATCATAATTGATTACTCTACTTAATTTTAAATCTTCTGTACATGAATAATTTAAGCATATCATCTTCTGCACCTTTCCTATTTGTTTATTTATTTATTTAATAAACGTTTATTGAGAACCTATTTGGGGCCAGAAATTGTACCAGGTACTAAGACTATGACTATGCTTAAGTATACTCTACCTTCAAGATGATTCCAGTCTATTTTAAGTGTTCTTAATCTGGGATTCATAAATGCATTTCAAGAGTTTTGTAACTCTCCTGAAATTACTCACAAGTATTTGGCAATATTTATTTTCACCTATCTTCCTTCCAGTCAATACACATTGGGGATGGGGATGTATGCCCTGGTTGAGATCCCACACCTTTCAATTCGTTTCTCGAAATGATCTCGGTTTCCCCTCTCTTTCGCACCCCTAAGACCTTACCTCTCTGCCCTACATATGGCAGGCAGGAAGTGAGAATTCATGCCCTTTCCCCCAGCAACCATTAGTCAATAGCAGGTGGGAGTTAAGGTGTAGTGTACCGCCGTCTCCCATCTGGTGAGACAGCTCCAAGACCTCAGCCCGAGAGTTCCTCGGTGGGATTAAGCTCCAGTGACCCATAGTGGCAATTGCTTGATCAGGTCCCCTTTGCTGTATGTCTCCTCTTCCCTGTCTCCCTTTCCCACTCCCTCCCGCCATGTTTCCTGGGACCACTTCCCAAATGAACCACTCCCACTGGAAGTCTGTTTCTGAGGGAACCCAAACTAAAACGGAACCCACAAGCCAGAGATTAAAACTCACTAGTCAAGTGGCAAACAAACCAGAAATTTCAGTTCTCTCCTACTGTGGTCAGTACTCTTAAAGGGATGGGCATAGGAGTCATAACAAGACACTGAGGAAGAAAAGGGAATTTGTGAGGAAATGACATCAAATCAGTACCATAAAAAAAGCTAAAGGACTTCACCAGGTAAAAACAAAAAAACAAAAGCACTAATTCAAACATTTTTAACATTTTCAATCTTTTCTCTTCGCCTAATGTCATTTCCTAACGTCAAACCCTCGGCTCAGAGGACAGAGAGAATTTGCGAACATTACTTATGTCTGATGAGGGAGAAAGT